>NW_027142455.1:1328374-1635864 GCF_026170545.1 Melanerpes formicivorus
AGCCCTGGGGGGAGCCTTGTTTGCAGGGAGAGGTGGAGGTGCAGGGGAGGGCAGGAGGCAATCTCCATCCTCTGCCCTGCTGCTCCTGCTGGGCAGCTCAGGGGCCAGGACCAAGCTGTCTGGGGCAAGCTCCCAGGGCTGAGCTGCAGGAGCAGGGCCAGGGAGAGCTGGGGAAGGGTCTGGAGAGCAGGGCTGGGGAGGAGCAGCTGAGGGAGCTGGGGGTGTTCAGCCTGGAGCAGAGGAGGCTGAGGGAGACCTCATTGCTCTCTGCAGCTCCCTGAGAGAAGGCTGCAGGGAGCTGGGGGCTGGGCTCTGCTCCCCAGTCCCAGGGGACTCAGATGGGCAGAGGCCAACAGGATGGCATTCAACAAGGCCAAGTGCCAGGGGCTGCACTTTGGCCACAGCAACCCCAGGCAGAGCTACAGGCTGGGGGCAGAGTGGCTGAGAGCTGCCAGGCAGAGAGGGACCTGGGGGTGCTGGGTGACAGCAGCTGAACAGGAGCCTGCAGTGTGCCCAGGTGGCCAGGAAAGCCAAGGGCATCCTGGCCTGCATCAGGAGCAGTGTGGCCAGCAGGAGCAGGGAGCTCATCCTGCCCTGTGCTCAGCACTGCTGAGGCCACACCTTGAGTCCTGTGTCCAGTTCTGGGCCTCTCAGGTTAGGAAAGAGGTTGAGCTGCTGGAAGGTGTCCAGAGAAGGGCAACAAAGCTGGGGAGGGGTCTGGGGCACAGCCCTGTGAGGAGAGGCTGAGGGAGCTGGGGTTGCTTAGCCTGCAGAAGAGGAGGCTCAGGGGAGACCTTTCAGCCCTTCCAGCCCAGCCAGGCTCTAGCTCTAAGCCCTTTCAGCCCAGCCAGGCTCTACCTCTAAGCCTTTCAGCTCAGCCAGCCCAGCCAGGCTCTAGCTCTAAGCCTTTCAGCCCTTCCAGCCCAGCCAGGCTCTAGCTCTAAGCCTTTCAGCCCTTCCAGCCCAGCCAGGCTCTAGCTCTAAGCCCTTTCAGCCCAGCCAGGCTCTAGCTCTACCCAGGATGGGCTGAACCCTGGCCCTCAGCACCACATCTGGGACAGTATTAACTCCTCCAGGGATGAGGACTCCACCACCTCCCTGGGCAGCCTGGGCCAGGCTTGGAGAACCTTTTCAGGGAGGAAGTTTCTTCTCATGTCCAACCTGAACCTCCCCTGGGGCAGCTGGAGGCCATCTGCTCTCCTCCTACCACTCATTACTAGGGAGAAGAGCCCAACCACCCCACTGCAGCCTCCTTCCAGGAGGAAGGGAAAGGCTTCTGCTATGCTCTGCAAGCTCCTCAAGACCTGAAGGCAGAGGCTGTCCCAAGAGACCAAGCAAGAGTGCTGCAGAGGGCTGAGGAGTGGCATCAGCTGGGGGCTAGAAGCACAGGCAGGCACTCAAGGAGCAAGCTGGGAGGAAGGAGAGCTGTGGGCAGGGGGGAGGCCCAGGCAGGTCTGGAGGACAGCAACTGCCTCTCCCCAGCAGCCAGGAGCAAGCCCTGGCTCTGCAGAAGGGCTCCAACAGGCAAGGACAGGCCCTGGCACAGGGCTCAGCCCTGGCACAGCTCCCAGCTCCATGCCAGGGCCAGGCAGGCACAGAGGCCTCCTCCTTGAACCCAGGGGAGAGGGAAGCACAAAGGCCAACAGGGAGGCACCAGCCCCAGCAGAGCTGCTGCTGCTGCCTGGCTGCTGCTGAGGGCTTGGGAGCCTGGAGAGCTGGGGCCAGGAGAGGGCAGAACAGCCCTGAGCAGAGCCTGGCCCTGCCTCACCCACTCACAGAGCTGCCAGGGCTGGAGGGAGCTCAAGGCTGCAGGGAGCTGGGGGCTGGGCTCTGCTCCCTAGCCCCAGGGGATAGGAGAGGAACTGGCCTGGAATTGTGCCAGGGGAGGCTTGGGTTGGAGAGGAGGAGAAATGTCTTTGGTGTCAGAGAGGTCAGGGCCTGGCAGAGGCTGCCCAGGGAGGTGGTGGAGTCCCCATGGCTGGAGGGGTTCCTGTGGCCATGGCACTGGGGGCAGGGCTTGGTGCCCATGGTGGGGCTGGGCTGGTGTTGGTCTGGGGGAGCTCAGAGACCTTTTCCAACCCAAACAACTCTATGAGTCTGTAACCTTCTGAAGCTCACCAAGGCCAAGGGCAAGGTCCTGCAGCTGGGGCAGGGCAATCCCCAGCACAGAGCCAGGCTGGAGAGCAGCCTGCAGGAGAAGGCCTTGGGGGTGTCAGGGGGTCACAAACTCCCCCAGGAGCCAGCACTGGGCCCTGGCAGCCCAGAGCCAGCTGAGTGCTGAGCTGCAGCCAGAGCAGGGAGAGCAGCAGCACAGGGAGGGGATTCTGCCCCTCTGCTCTGCTCAGAGCCCACCTGCAGCACTGCCTCCAGCTCTGGGCCCCCAGCACAAGGAGGACCTGGAGCTGCTGCAGAGGCTCCAGAGGAGGCCACCAAGGTGAGCAGAGGCTGCAGAACCTCCCCTGTGGGGCCAGGCTGGGAGAGCTGGGGCTGTGCAGCCTGGAGAAGAGAAGGCTGCAGGGAGAGCTCAGAGCAGCCTTGCAGTGCCTGAAGGGCTCCAGGAGAGCTGGGGAGGGACTCTGGACAAGGGCTGGGAGTGCCAGGCTGAGGAACAATGGCTTTGAGCTGGGAGAGAGGAGACTGAGAGTGGAGAGGAGGAAGAAATGGTTGAGAGTGAGGCTGGGGAGACTCTGGCACAGGCTGCCCAGGGAGGCTGTGGCTGCCTCCTGCCTGGAGGGGTTCAGGACCAGGCTGGATGAGGCCCTGAGCAGCCTGTGCTGGTGGGAGGTGTCCCTGCCCATGGCAGGGGCTGGAGCTGGCTGAGCTCTGAGCTCCCAGGCTGTTGCAGAGCCCACCCATGCTCAGGAGCTGACTCTCCTGCCATGCCCTCAGGCCAGGGGGGGCAGAGCTGCCCAGGCTGAGCTCTCAGTGGGTACTGAAGCCAGGACCCAGTGCAGGCACTTGGCCTTCCCTTCTCCACGTCAGGCAGAGAGCTTCCAGCCCGGGGTTTGGCTGGGAAAGCCTCTGGGCTCCTGCTGGGGCTTTGTTCAAGCTGTCAGAGCTGGCAGCTGCCCCCCAGCCCCCCAGCCCAGCCTCCTCGGGCAGGGACAGCTGGGGGGGAGGGGGGAGGCCGGCTGCATCCAGCAGGAGTGCTTTGAGCTGTGCCCTGCATGCTAATGAAGCACTAATGAGCTCCCAAATGGGTCAGGCACAGGCAGAGGGCTGGGGGCAGCCCAGAGGGCAGCCTGGGCTCTCCTGGGGGGGTGCTCAGCCTCCTGCGGGGAGCCCAAGCACCAGGGATGGGCCCGGGGGGGAGGAGGGAAGGGTCAGAAGCTGCCCCAGGAAGCACAACCAAGGCCTGGCTCCCCCAGGAGAGTTGGCAGTGGGAATGGTTTGGGCTGCTGAGCTGCCTGCAGAGCCTCCCCCACGGGGCTGCTCCCCAGGGGCAGGGGGGGCAGGGATCCTCCCCAGGGGCAGGGGGGGCAGGGATCCACCCCAGGGGCAGGGGGGCTGCTGGGAGGCTCCAGGAGCTGTCTGGAAGGGTTTGGAGTCTTCACTTCCTGGAGCAGAGGACTGACAAAAGGTCAGGTCTGGGGGGAAAATTATCCTGCAGGAGCTCCAGGGATGAAATGGAGCCCAGGGCCCAGGGCACACAGGCACAGAGGGCACCAGGCACAGGGCATCTGTGCCAGCCCCTGCCACAGGCATCCTGTGCCACCCCTGCCATGGGCAGGGACAGCTCCAGCCAGAGCAGGGTACCCAGGGACACAGCCAGGCTGAGCTTGAATGGCTCCAGGGATGGAGCCTCAACCACCTCCCTGGGCAGCCTGTGCCAGAGTCTCCCCAGCCTCACTCTCAACCATTCCTTCCTCCTCTCCACTCTCAGTCTCCTCTCTCCCAGCTCAAAGCCATTGTTCCTCAGCCTGGCACTCCCAGCCCTTGGCCAGAGTCCCTCCCCAGCTCTCCTGGAGCCCTTCAGGCACTGCAAGGCTGCTCTGAGGTCTCCCTGGAGCCTTCTCTTCTCCAGGCTGCACAGCCCCAACCCTGCCCCTGCCCAGCCCCAGCCCTGCCTCTGCTCAGCCCCAGCCCTGCCCCAGCCCTGCCCCTGCTCAGCCCCCAGCCCTGCCCCTGCTCAGCCCCAGCCCTGCCCCTGCTCAGGCCCAGCCCTGCCCCTGCTCAGCCCCAGCCCTGCCCCTGCTCAGCCCCAGCCCTGCCCCAGCCCTGCCCCTGCTCAGCCCCAGCCCTGCCCCTGCTCAGCCCCAGCCCTGCCCCTGCTCAGCCCCAGCCCTGCCCCTGCTCAGCTCCAGCCCTGCCCCTGCTCAGCCCCAGCCCTGCCCCAGCCCTGCCCCTGCTCAGCCCCAGCCCTGCCCCTGCTCAGCCCCAGCCCTGCCCCTGCTCAGCTCCAGCCCTGCCCCTGCTCAGCTCCAGCCCTGCCCCAGCCCTGCCCCTGCTCAGCTCCAGCCCTGCCCCTGCTCAGCCCCTGCCCTGCCCCCTGCTCAGCCCCAGCCCTGCCCCTGCTCAGCCCCCAGCCCAGCCCCAGCCCTGCCCCTGCCCAGCCCCTGCTCAGCCCCTGCCCTGCCCCTGCTCAGCCCCAGCCCTGCCCCTGCTCAGCCCCAGCCCTGCCCCTGCTCAGCTCCAGCCCTGCCCCTGCTCAGCCCCAGCCCTGCCCCATCCCTGCCCCTGCTCAGCCCCAGCCCTGCCCCTGCTCAGCCCCAGCCCTGCCCCTGCTCAGCTCCAGCCCTGCCCCAGCCCTGCCCCTGCTCAGCCCCAGCCCTGCCCCTGCTCAGCTCCAGCCCTGCCCCTGCCCTGCCCCTGCTCAGCCCCAGCCCTGCCCCAGCCCTGCCCCAGCCCCAGCCCTGCCCCTGCTCAGCCCCAGCCCTGCCCCTGCTCAGCTCCAGCCCTGCCCCTGCTCAGCCCCAGCCCTGCCCCTGCCCAGCCCCAGCCCTGCCCCTGCTCAGCCCCTGCCCTGCCCCTGCCCAGCCCAGCCCTGCCCCTGCTCAGCCCCCAGCCCTGCCCCTGCCTAGCCCCAGCCCTGCCCCAGCCCAGCCCCAGCCCTGCCCCTGCTCAGCCCCCAGCCCTGCCCCTGCTCAGCCCCAGCCCTGCCCCTGCTCAGCCCCAGCCCTGCCCCTGCTCAGCCCCTGCCCTGCCCCTGCTCAGCCCCTGCCCTGCCCCTGCTCAGCCCCAGCCCTGCCCCTGCTCAGCCCCAGCCCTGCCCCTGCTCAGCCCCAGCCCTGCCCCAGCCCTGCCCCTGCTCAGCCCCAGCCCTGCCCCTGCCCAGCCCCAGCCCTGCCCCTGCCCTGCCCCAGCCCTGCCCCTGCTCTGCCCCTGCTCAGCCCCAGCCCTGCCCCTGCTCAGCCCAGTCCTGCCCCTGCCCAGCCCCAGCCCTGCCCCTGCTCTGCCCCTGCTCAGCCCCAGCCCTGCCCCTGCTCAGCCCCAGTCCTGCCCCTGCCCTGCCCCAGCCCTGCCCCTGCTCAGCCCCAGCCCTGCCCCTGCCCTGCCCCAGCCCTGCCCCTGCTCAGCCCCAGCCCTGCCCCTGCCCTGCCCCAGCCCTGCCCCTGCCCAGCCCCAGCCCTGCCCCTGCCCTGCCCCAGCCCTGCCCCTGCTCAGCCCCAGCCCTGCCCCTGCCCTGCCCCAGCCCTGCCCCTGCTCAGCCCCAGCCCTGCCCCTGCCCTGCCCCAGCCCTGCCCCTGCTCAGCCCCAGCCCTGCCCCTGCCCTGCCCCAGCCCTGCCCCTGCTCAGCCCCAGCCCTGCCCCTGCCCTGCCCCAGCCCTGCCCCTGCTCAGCCCCAGCCCTGCGCCTGCTCAGCCCCAGCAGAGCTGCAGGGGCCAGGCAGGGGCCAGGCAGGGCCCTGGGGAGCAGTGGAGGAGCTGCTGCAGGGCAGCTCAGGCTGACTCATGGAGCTTTGGCCTTGGCTTACAACAGAGCAAATAAATCCTCCAAAGCCTGAACCTGCAGCCCCTGGGGAGAGCCTGCAGCCCCCAGTGCCAGTGCAGATGTGCCTGCAGGCTGTGGAGCTGAGCAGCTGGCTTCAGGAGCTGCAGGCCCTTCTCACCTCCCACTGCAGGCAGCAGCTCCTGCTCTCAGCCTCTGCCAGCAGCCCCCAGCCAGCCAGGCCTGGGCTCTGCTCCTGCTGCCTGCCCCCACTGCCAGCATTTGCTGCCTTCCCCCCCAGCACACACAGCTCTGGCACCCAAGCCATGGCTTCTGGCCAGAGGTTGAGAGCTGGAGCTCAGGGCACCAAAACTCCTCACAGCACCTCCCAGGCTGTGGCAATGGCACAGAACCCAGACTGGGCTGCAGGGAGCTCAGAGCTCAGCCAGCTCCAGCCCCTGCCATGGGCAGGGACACCTCCCACCAGCACAGGCTGCTCAAGGCCTCATCCAGCCTGGTCCTGAGCCCATCCAGGCAGGAGGCAGCCACAGCCTCCCTGGGCAGCCTGTGCCAGAGTCTCCCCAGCCTCACTCGCAACAATTTCTTCCTCCTCTCCACTCTCAGTCTCCTCTCTCCCAGCTCAAAGCCATTGTTCCTCATCCTGGCACTCCCAGCCCTTGTCCAGAGTCCCTCCCCAGCTCTCCTGGAGCCCTTCAGGCACTGCAAGGCTGCTCTGAGGTCTCCCTGGAGCCTTCTCTTCTCCAGGCTGCACAGCTCCAGCTCTCCCAGCCTGGCCCCACAGCCAGCCCCTCCCCAGCTCTCCTGGAGCCCCCCTGGGTGCTGAGCCTGGGCTGGCTCAATCCCTTTTGCCTGCCAGTGCAGTGCTGCTGGCTGCCAGCCTGGGCCAGGGGCTGCAGTTCCATCTCCCTCTGGAGCTGCACTCTTCTGGCTGCTGTGGAGCTGCTGGCAGGGCCTGCAGGGAGCAGGCTGGAGAGGACTCAGAGCTGTGGCTGAAGGAGCTGGGAAGGCAAAGCTGAGCTGGCTGGGAGGGAGAGAGCCTGGGGAGGATGCTGTGGCCTGGCTGACTCTCCCCTTTGCTTGGAGCACTTGTCCCATCCTGCCTGCTGCTGGGCAGGGACTCAGCCCAGGGGCTGCAGCCTGCTGCACCTTGCAGGAGCACCAAACCTGCCCAGAGTGGGAGCCTGCAGAGGTGGCACTGGGCCCTGCAGCCTCTCTGCTGGCAGCTGGGTGCAGCCTGCTTGGCAGTGCCAGGCTCTGCAGCCTGCCTCTTGCACCCCTGGAGCCAGCAGTGGATCCCAGCAGCCCCAAGAGGAGCAGAGCTGGTTTGTGCCTGGGCTTTGGGTTGTTACTGGAGCCTGGGCTGCACTTCCCCTGGGTGCTGCTGCCCAGTGGGCTCTGGGGAGCCTCTGCAAGCCTTCTGCATGCACTGCAGCTGCTTCTCACCCTGCAGGGCCAGGGGAAACATGCTGGCAGAGCCTGGAGAGGAAGCACAGTGCCCATGCTGCAACCCCAACCCCCTGTCTGATGATGCAGAGAGTTTGCCTCCCTTCACACCACCTCCAGGCTCTCCCTGCTCGTTCTTGGCTCTGTGGCCATCACAAGTCTCTGTTCCATAGAGGCACAGCAGGGCTTGGGCTGGAAGGGAGCTCAGAGCTCAGCCAGCTCCAGCCCCTGCCAGGGGCAGGGACACCTCCCACCAGCACAGGCTGCTCAGGGCCTCATCCAGCCTGGTCCTGAACACCTCCAGGCAGGAGGCAGCCACAGCCTCCCTGGGCAGCCTGTGCCAGAGCCTCCCCAGCCTCACTCTCAACAACTTCTTCCTCCTCTCCACTCTCAGTCTCCTCTCTCCCAGCTCAAAGCCATTGTTCCTCAGCCTGGCACTCCCAGCCTTTGGCCAGAGTCCCTCCTCAGCTCTCCTGGAGCCTCTTCTGCCTGCTCACCCAATGCCATTCCTCCTGCTGCTCCCAGGGCAGGGATGGTGCCCCTGGGCTGGGCACTGGGGAGGGCACAGCTTGAGGGCTGGCTCAGTTTTGGGCTCCTCACTGCCAGAAGGACACTGAGGGCTGGAGCAGAGCCAGCCCAACCCCTGCTGTGATTTCATGACTTTAGATGTCCCCAGCCAAGGACCAGAAGGTCACAGGGGCCTGTACCTTACACACTGCAACCCTCCACCTTTCCTTCTGCATCCATTTCACCTCTAGAGCTGGGCAGAGAGGACCTTCCCTACCACCTGCCTGGGACAGTGACCACCAATACACTCTGCCAGGGCTGGGGCTGAGCCCTGCCCCCCAGCACCACAGCTCCTTGTCTGAAACCCCTCCAGGGGTGGTCATTGGTGTTCTCCTAAGAGCCCACCACAAGGCACTTGGCTGCTGACAGCTGATGAAAGGCTGCTGGGGAGGGTCCTGGAGCTGCCCCCTGCTGCCTTTTCTGCCTTCACTTTGGCATCTAGAGCTAGAGTGGAGCTGAGGAAGAAGTTCTGCAGTGTGAGGCTGGGGAGGCTCTGGCACAGGCTGCCCAGGGAGGCTGTGGCTGCCTCCTGCCTGGAGGGGTTCAGGACCTGGCTGGATGAGGCCTTGAGCAGCCTGTGCTGGTGGGAGGTGTCCCTGCCCAAGGGAAGGAACCAGCACCTGCAGAGCCCAGCACCATCTACAGCCTTACCCATGGACTCACAGAATGGGCTGGGCAAGGCCTCTGAGCTCCTCCAGGCCAACACCAGCCCAGCCCCACCATGGCCACAGGAACCCCTCCAGCCATGGGGACTCCACCACCTCCCTGGGCAGCCTCTGCCAGGCCCTGACCACTCTGACACCAAAGACATTTCTCCTCCTCTCCAACCCAAGCCTCCCCAGGCACAATTCCAGGCCAGTTCCTCTCCTTCTAGCCCCTGGGACTGGGGAGCAGAGCCCAGCCCCCAGCTCCCTGCAGCCTCCTCTCAGGGAGCTGCGGAGAGCAATGAGGTCTCCCTCAGCCTCCTCTGCTCCAGGCTCAACATCCCCAGCTCCCTCAGCTGCTCCCCCCCAGCCCCTTCATGCTTTGCAGACCCAAAGGGTTTGGCTGAACAGATCTGGACACAAGGCAGAGAGCTGCTGGGCAGAGTGTGGAGCCTCAGAGCAGCCTCACCCAGCACCAGCTCTGGAGGGAGCCTACAGGGCAGGCTCTGAGCTCACCCAGAGCTCAGCTCTCAGCAGGCCTTCAGGCAGCACCTGCCTTGCCTGGCTCCCACCACTAGCTCCAGACTCTCCTGTGGAGGTTTTTCAGCAGCCTGCTTCTGTGTGGTGAGCTGATCCTGCACACTCCTACTGCCAGCCAGCCCCAGGGGCAGCAGCCTGCTGCCATCAGCCTCTGTGCCCAGCAGCAGCCTCCACAGTGCCTCTGCCTCCCACCCTTCCCCCTGCAGGGCAGCACTGCTCATTTCAGAGACCCACAGCATGGGCTGGGCTGGAGGGGTCCCTCCAAAGGGCATCTTCCCAACCCCTCTGCCCCCAGCAGGGATATCCTCCCCTGGAGCAGGCTGCCCAGAGCCCTCTGCAGCCTCCCCTGGAACAGCTCCAGGGATGGAGCCTCAGCCACCTCCCTGGGCAGCCTGCTGCAGTGTTCCAGCAGCCTCCTGGGGCAGAACTTGTTCCTCACATCCAATCTCCATCTGCTCTGCTCTGAAGCCATTGTCCCTGCAGGCCTTTGGGCACAGCCTCTCTGCAGCCTTCCTGCAGGTCGTGGCAGGCTGTTGTTTCACTCCTGCTCCCCTACTTTTTAGGGCTCAGCCCTCTCCCTTTCCCAGTCAGGGGATGAGCTGCTCTTCACTTCACAGGCCCCAGGCTCCCCTCTCAGCTGCTGGGCTGCCAGGGATGCTCAGGCAGCAGCAGCCTCCTCCCAGAGCCCTGGCAGCAGTGCCTGTCTCTGTGCTTGTCGAGGCTCTGCTCCCACACACAGCCAAACTCAGCTCCCCCAGCTCCACATCTCCCTTGCAGATCAGCAGCCTGATCTGAGAGGCCTTCAGCTGTGCCACAGGGAAAACCACTGCCAGCCTGGCCCCCAGGCTGCTGCTGCGCTGCCAGAGTGCCCCCAGGCCGGGCAGCCCAGCCTCCAGCAGGCAGCTCCAGCAGGCTGGGTGCCTGGCACTCCTCAGGAGAGCACAGAGAGAGGAGGCAGCAGCTCAGGCAAGGCCAGGGAGGAGGTCAGGACTCCAGGGTTTGGAACCCTGCATTGCAACCACAAAGTCACCCTTCAGCACAGAGACAGAAGCACAGTCTCAGAGAGCTCTGGGCTGGGAGGGAGCTCCAGAGCTCCTCCAGCCCAACCCCTGCACCCAGCAGGGACATCCTCCCCTGGAGCAGGCTGCCCAGAGCCCTCTCCAGCCTCCCCTGGAACAGCTCCAGGGATGGAGCCTCAGCCACCTCCCTGGGCAGCCTGCTGCAGTGTTCCAGCAGCCTCCTGGGGCACAACTTGTTCCTCACATCCAATCTCCATCTGCTCTGCTCTGAAGCCATTGCCCCTGGGCCTGTCCCTGCAGGCCTTTGGGCACAGTCTCTCTGCAGCCTTCTTGTAGCCCCTTCAGGTCCTGGCAGGCTGCTCTGAGGTCTGCCTGGAGCCTTCTCCTCTCCAGGCTGCACAGCCCCAGCTCCCTCAGCCTCCTCCAAGAGCCCAGGTTGCCATCACAGGGGCACCATGGGCAGGTCATGCATTAAGACACTGAGCACTGAGAGCCTCTGCTCACTGCCAGCATTCAGGCTGCTTTGTGTCAGCCAGAGCAGCAGCCCAGCCTGCTGGGGGCTGGAAGGGACCCCTGGAGCTCACCCAGCCCAGCCCCTGCCCCAGCAGGGCACCCCCAGCAGCTTGCCCAGCAGCACAGTGCCCAGGGGGGGCTGGAAGCTCTCCACCCCAGGAGACTCCACAACCTCTCTGGGCAGCCTGCTCCAGGCCTCCAGCAGCCTCACACCAAACAACTTTCTCCTCCTGCTCAGCTCCAACCTCCTGGCTGCCACTCTGTGCCCCTTGCTGTCCCTTGTGCTGTCCCTGGGCACCACTCAGCAGAGCCTGGCCCCAGCCTCTTGCCCCCCACAGCTCCTTTAGCCCTTGCTGAGCATTGCTCAGCTGCCCTCTGGGGCTGCTCTGCTGCGGGCTCTCAGCCCCAGGGCTCTCAGCCTTTGCTGCTCCCAGAGCTGCTCCAGGCCCTCAGCAGCTCTGCAGCCTGCCCTGAGCTCTCTCCAGCAGTTCCCTGGCCCTCTGGGACTGGGGAGCCCAGGAGAGGACCCAGGACCCCATCTGTAGCTTCAGCAGGGCAGAACAGAGGGGCAGGAGAACCTCTCTTGGCCTCTTCTGCCTTTCCTAACCCCAGGTTTCAGCAGTGAGAGTCACTACTGAAGCTCTGCTGTCAGAGCTCACAGTTCAGCAGCTCTGCCCTGTGCTGCACAGGCACCAGGGGGTGGGTGGCAATACCCAGCAGAGAAGAGGATCATCCTGAAGCCATTTCCTATGGCCAACTGTCACTGCAAACCAAGCACCAGCAGCTGCCCTCTCAGCCCACAGTCAATCATTAACTGCCACAGAAGAGTCCTCTTGGCCTCATCTCCCCCAGTCAATCCAGCCTGGCACCACCCTGCCACCCACCACTGGGGCAGGGCCTCTGAGTGCTGCCCAGAGCCTTCCACAGGGCAGAGGGCAGTGGAGGAACTCCAGCCCAGCCCAGCCCAGCCTCCTGCCACAGGTACAAAGGGCAGGCAGCTCCAGGAGTGCAGCAGGCAGCTCTGCCACACAGAGCTGAGCTCACTGCCTGCAGCACTGCAGCCAGCACACAGCTCAGCACTGCCAGGGCAGGGCTCAGCTCCCTCAGAGCAGCAGCACAGGGAGGGGATTCTGCCCCTCTGCTCTGCTCTGCTCAGCCCCCACCTGCAGCACTGCCTCCAGCTCTGGGGCCCCCAGCACAAGGAGGACCTGGAGCTGCTGGAGAGGCTCCAGAGGAGGCCACCAAGGTGAGCAGAGGCTGCAGAACCTCCCCTGTGGGGCCAGGCTGGGAGAGCTGGGGCTGTGCAGCCTGGAGAGGAGAAGGCTGCAGGGAGACCTCAGAGCAGCCTTGCAGTGCCTGAAGGGCTCCAGGAGAGCTGGGGAGGGACTCTGGACACAGGCTGGGAGTGCCAGGCTGAGAGACAATGGCTTTGAGCTGGGAGAGAGGAGACTGAGAGTGGAGAGGAGGAAGAAATTGTTGAGAGTGAGGCTGGGGAGACTCTGGCACAGGCTGCCCAGGGAGGCTGTGGCTGCCTCCTGCCTGGAGGGGTTCAGGGCCAGGCTGGATGAGGCCTTGAGCAGCCTGTGCTGGTGGGAGGTGTCCCTGCCCATGGCAGGGGCTTGGAGCTGGCTGAGCTTTGAGCTCCCTCCCTGCCCAGCCCCTGCTCTGGTTCTATGAATTTGATCCTCAGTGTTTCCATAGAATTGGTTCAGGTGGGGAAGGTCTCCAAGACCTCTGAGTCCAACCTCTCCTTAGGCCACAGAGGGAGATTCACTTTAGGAAAGGCATAAGGGGAGGAGAGGCAAAAAGGAAGAGCTGTGCAAAGCCCCCAGAAGGGCAGGAGGAGCCTTCCTGTGAGAGCCAGGCAGAGGCAGAGCAGCATCCCCCCCCAGCAGACCCCACTCAGCCAGGCTGGGCTCAGCCTCAGCCTTCTGCTGGCTTTAAACACACTCCAGGTTTAGCTGAGCTGCCTGGGCAAGCAAAAAACCTCCACCAGCAAGGAGGAGGAGAGGAGGAAAACTGCCCCACTGAGGAGTCAAAAAGCAGGGAAAGAGGCTGGAGAAAGAAGCAGGAGGAAGGCTGAAAGGAAAACCACAGCAGGAAAGAGACAAAGAACAAGGAAGGGGAAAGGGAAGGTGAAAGGAAAGAGCTCAGGAGAAGACAAGCCATGGGGGGGGAGGGGAATGAAAACTGGAAAGCAAAGCTAAGAGGAGGAAGAGGAAGGTGCCAGGGCAGAGCAGCAGGGTGGCAGCTGGCAAGCAGATCCATTGGATTCAGCTCAGCCTCCATTGCTCCCAATCATTTAATTGATGAATCAGCTCCTGTGGTCTTCAGGCAGCTCCAGAGCTGATCAAACCATCAGGGCACAAACAGATCAGTACAGAACCCCAGAGCTGGCAGGGCTGGGAGGGAGCTCAAGGCTCAGCCAGCTCCAACCCCCTGCCATGGGCAGGGACACCTCACACCACAGCAGGTTGCTCACAGCCACCTCCAGCCTGGCTGCAAACACCTCCAGGCAGGAGGCTTCCACCACCTCCCTGGGCAGCCTGGGCCAGGCTCTCACCACCCTCCTGGCCAACAACTTCTTCCTCACAGCCAATCTCAAGCTCCCCACTTCTGGTTCTGCTCCATCCCCCCCCAGGCCTTGAGCAGATAAACAGAATAAACCAAACCAGGTTGGAAGAGACCTTCAAGATCATTGCATCCAGCCTATCACCCAGCACCACCTAATCAACTAACCCATGGCACCAAGCACCCTGTCAAGTCTCCTCCTGAACACCTCCAGGGATGGGGACTCCACCACCTCCCTGGGCAGCACATCCCAATGATGAACAACTCTCTCTGGGAAGAACTTTCTCCTCACCTCCAGCCTAAACCTCCCCTGGCACAGCTTCAGACTGTGTCCTCTTGTTCTGGTGCTGGCTGCCTGGGAGAAGAGACCAACCCCCACCTGGCTCCAACCTCCCTTCAGGGAGTTGGAAGGAGCAAGAAGGTCTCCCCTGAGCCTCCTCTTCTCCAGGCTGAGCAACCCCAGCTCCCTCAGCCTCTCCTCACAGGGCTGTGCTCCAGACCCCTCCCCAGCTTTGTTGCCCTTCTCTGGACACCTTCCAGCAGCTCAACCTCCTTCCTAACCTGAGGGGCCCAGAACTGGACACAGGACTCAAGGTGTGGCCTAACCAGTGCTGAGCACAGGGGCAGAATGACCTCCCTGCTCCTGCTGGCCACACTGTTCCTGATGCAGGCCAGGATGCCCTTGGCCCTCTTGGCTGCCTGGGCACACTGCAGGCTCATGTTCAGCCTACCATCAACCAGCACCCCCAGGTCCCTCTCTGCCTGGCTGCTCTCAGCCACTCTGACCCCAGCCTGTAGCACTGCCTGGGGTTGCTGTGGCCAATGTGCAGAACCTGGCACTTGGATGTGTTCAATCTCCTGCCCTTGGCCTCTGCCCATCTGTCCAGCCTGTCCAGGTCCCTCTGCAGAGCCTCTCTGCCCTCCAGCAGATCAACTCCTGCCCCCAGCTTGGTGTCAGCTGCAAACTTGCTGCTGCTGACTGACTCAATCCCCTCATCCAGATCATCAGTGAAGATGTCAAAGGGCACAGGGCCCAGCACTGCTCCCTGGGGCACACCACTGGTGCCTGGCTGCCAGCTGGCTGTGGCACCATTCACCACCACTCTCTGGGCTCAGCCTCCAGCCAGTTCCTAACCCAGCTCAGAGAGCTGCTGTCCCAGCCAGGGGCTGACAGCTTGGCCAGGAGTTTGCTGTGGGGGATGGTGTCAAAGGCCTTGCTGAGGTCCAGGCAGACCACATCCACAGCCTGCCCCACAGCCCCCAGGCAGTCACCTGGGCAGTGAAGGAGCTCAGGTTGGTCAGGCAGGACCAAATAAGAGGGAAAACCTCCACCACCTGCAGTACTTTGAGCTGCTGGCTGCAAGCTTCCATTGCAGGAAGGGTTGGAGCCAGAAAGCTGCTAAGTTAGAGCAGGAATGGAATGAAGCTGGAGGTGGGGAGATTGAGGCTGGAGGGGAGGAGGAAGTTCTTCCCCAGGAGAGTGGTGAAGCCCTGGAATGGGTTGTGCAGGGAGGTGGTTGGGGCCCTGTCCCTGGAGGTGTTTAAGGCCAGGCTGGCTGAGGCTGTGGCCAGGCTGATCTAGTATGGGGTGTCCCTGCCCATGGCAGGGGGCTGGAGCTGGCTGAGCTTTGAGCTCCCTCCCTGCCCAGGCCCTGCTCTGGTTCTATGAATTTGATCCTCATTGTTTCCATAGAATTGGTTCAGGTGGGGAAGGTCTCCAAGACCTCTGAGTCCAACCTCTCCTTAGGCCACAGAGGGAGATTCACTTTAGGAAAGGCATAAGAGGAGGAGAGGCAAAAAGGAAGAGCTGTGCAAAGCCCCCAGAAGGGCAGGAGGAGCCTTCCTGTTGGGTTGGAACTGGATGATCCTTGTGCTCCCTTCCAACCCTGACTGATACTGTGGTACTATGAGGATGAAGCCTCAGGCTTTGCTGCTGGCTGGCAAGAGGTGCAGCAGCAGGGCACAGCTGCAGACATGTGCAGCCCTTCCCCACCCTCCCTCAGGGAGCCTCTCCCTCCAGGAAGGACCTTTGGGGTTGGGTTGGTTCTGTTCACCACTCAGCTCTCTCTTAACTCCATGAAGGTTTGAGACAGAGAATTGTTAGGGCTGGAGAAAGCCCTCCAAGCTCATCCAGCAGTGACCCAGCACCACCATGGCCACTGAACCACGACCCCAAGGGCCACAGCCACTCCTTGAACACCTGATGACCTTCAGCTTGCCAGGCAGTGAGGCAGAGCAATGCAGGCAGAGCTCAGCCCTGTGTGTGTGTGTGTGTGAGGGCTCTGCCTGCCCTGCTGTGCCTTGCTGTGCTATGCCTTACTCTCCCCCAGGCTGCTGCAGGCTGAGGAGGCCATTAACCTTCTTTGCCTTCCTGCTCCTGAGACAGCAGCTCTGCAAAGGGCTCAGGACAAAGATGAGGTCCTGCACCTGGGGAGGAGCAACCCCCTGCAGCAGCACAGGGGAAGGGACCCTGCTGCAAAGCTGCTCCAGGCAGAAGGACCTTGGAGTGCTGGGGGCCAGTGAGCTCTGCATGGGACAGCAGTGTGCCCTGGTGGCCAAGAAGGCCAATGGGGGCCTGGGCTGCATGAAGCAGAGTGTGGCCAGCAGGGAGCTTCTCCTCCCCCTCTGCTCTGCCCTGCTGAGGCTACACCTGCAGGATTGTGGCCAGTGCTGGGCTTCCCAGCTCCAAAGGGACAGGGAACTGCAGGAGGGAGTCCAACAGAGGCTAGGAGGATGCTGAAGGGCCTGGACTATGTCTGATGAGGACAGCCCACCAGCAAGGGAAACTCAGGGTGCAGCAGCAGCAGGCTGAGGTGGAGGTTGGTTTGCCTGAATCACAGCACCACAGAGCTGGCAGGGCTGGAAGGGAGCTCAAGGCTCAGCCAGCTCCAACCCCCTGCCATGGGCAGGGACACCTCACACCACAGCAGGTTGCTCACAGCCACCTCCAGCCTGGCTGCAAACACCTCCAGGCAGGAGGCTTCCACCACCTCCCTGGGCAACCTGGGCCAGGCTCTCACCACCCTCCTGGCCAACAACTTCTTCCTCACAGCCAATCTCAAGCTCCCCACTTCTAGTGCTGTTCCATCCCCCCCAGTCCTATCCCTCCCTGACACCCTCCAAAGTCCCTCCCCAGCTTGCTTGGAGCCCCCTGCAGCTCCTGGAAGGCCACCAGAAGGTCTCCTGGGAGCCTTCTCCTCTCCAGCCTGCACAAGCCCAACTCTCTCAGGCTGTCTGCAGAGCAGAGCAGCTCCAGCCCTCTGCTCCTCCTCCTGGCCCTGCTCTGGACACCTTCCAGCCCCTCCAGAGCCTTCCTGGCACAGAGGCTCCAGAACTGGCCCCAGAGCTCCAGCTGTGGTCTCAGCAGAGTGGAGCAGAGGGGCAGAATCCCCTCCCTGGCCCTGCTGGCCACACTTCTGCTGCTGCAGCCCAGGCTCTGCTTGGCTCTCTGGGCTGCAAGCAGTGCTCCCTGCTCTCCAGCCCTGAGGAAAAGGCCTTGGGGTGCTGGTAGCTGAGCAGCTCAGCAGGAGCCAGCAGTGTGCAGTGGTCTACAGTGTGTGAAGCAGAGGTTTACATTTGTGAGCTGAGCTTTGCTGCTCTTCAAGGGAAGGAGAGTTGGGTGACACATGGCCAGGTGGACAAAGCTGCCTCAGCACCTCCACCCTCACAGGGAGCAGCTTCCTGAGGACCTTTTCCAACTCTCCCAAGGAAAACCAGGAGGGGGAAAGGTAAAATAGCAAATTTTGATCCTGTTTTCCCACCCTGGTGTTGAGGTGGAGCCTCCTGTGCTGCAGCTTCCATCCATTGCTCCTTGTCCTGTCCCAGGGCACAGTGAGCAGAGCCTGGCCCTGTCCCCTCCCTCCCTCCTGTCCCCAGCCCTCAGCTATCTACAGACATTTATTAAACCCCTCTCAGTCTTCTCCTTTCCAGCCTCAAGAGCCCCAGCTGCCTCAGCCTCTCCTCCCAGGGCAGTGCTCCATGATCTCCAGGGGGTCCCTTCCAACCTCCCTCCTGCGACTCCCCTCAGAAGAGAGCCACACCAAGGATGAGGCCTTGGGGCCAGGAAAGTGTCCCTGGTGTCCCAAGCCCTGCTTGAATCCCACAGCAAGAGCCCAAAGAGAGGCAATTATGGCTAATTACCAGATCATCTGGATGAGAGGATGGAAGGGATTATCACACACCCCTCACCTCTTCACAGCTGAAGGAAAGGAGAGGCTCAGCCAGACAACCAGAGACCTGCTGGCAGCTGCCAGCCCAGCCCAGGCTGAGAGAGCAGGGAATGGATGGATCCAGAGGCACAGCTGCACTACAACCTGCTGGGGAAAGCCCCCAGGCCCCCAGCTGCAGCTCTGCAGGGACAAACCCACCAGCAAGGCTGACCAACATCCACCACACAGCCCCCCAGGCCCTTCAGCTGAGCCCCCAACAGAGCCTCACCCTGCTCAAAGCCAGCCCCAGCCTGCAGAGCCCAGCAGGGCCAGGCTGGGCTCAGACTCACAGCAGGGTTTGGGTGGGAAGGGAGCTCAAAGCTCAGCCAGCTCCAGCCCCCTGCCATGGGCAGGGACACCTAGTGATAGGACTAGGGGGAATGGAATGAAGCTGGAGGTGGGGAGATTGGGGCTGGAGGGGAGGAGGAAGTTCTTCCCCATGAGAGTGGTGAAGCCCTGGGATGGGTTGTGCAGGGAGGTGGTTGGGGCCCTGTCCCTGGAGGTGTTTAAGGCCAGGCTGGCTGAGGCTGTGGCCAGGCTGATCTAGTGTGGGGTGTCCCTGCCCATGGCAGGGGGGTTGGAACTGGCTGATCCTTGTGCTCCCTTCCAACCCTGATACTTGTGATACTATGATAGCTCCCCCCAGCACAGGCTGCTCAGGGCCTCATCCAGCCTGGCCCTCAACACACAGAGATGGAAATGACTGCAGGGTGCAAGGAAGGATGGGAAAAGCTCTCTGGGCAAGAGCCACGGCCGAGGTGCTCTGCACAGGGATTGCTTCCTCCCCAGGCTGTGACTGATGAGAAGCTCCCCAGGAGCCTGCAGCCCCAGAGGGCAAAGCCTGTGCTGGGCTGCACCCAGAGGAGCACAGCCAGCAGGGCAAGGGAGGGGATCCCCAGCCCCACACACCACATCCAGGCCTGGAGCCCCCCACACCAGGACACGCAGCTGGGGGAGGGAAGGCCACAAAGGGCTGAGGAACCTCTGCTCCATCACCACACAGCCACAGCAGGAACCTGCAGCCCTGCTGCAGCCCCAGGACCTCCCCTGGGGGGGGCAGCTCCACACCACCAAGGCTACAGACCTGGCCTAGGCCACTGAACCAGGCAAGGCCTTGAGCCAAGCCTTGGGGTCCTGGACTTTGGTCAAGCCACTGCTGCTGCACTGGCAGCCCCCCTGCCAGCAACCCCCCCTGCCAGCAGCCCCCCAGTGCTCCCCAGGGCTCTGCAGCCCCCCTGCCAGCAACCCCCCTGCCAGCAGCCCCCCAGTGCTCCCCAGGGCTCTGCAGCCCCCCTGCCAGCAGCCCCCCAGTGCTCCCCAGGGCTCTGCAGCCCCCCTGCCAGCAGCCCCCCTGTGCTCCCCAGTGCTCTGCAGCCCCCCTGCCAGCAGCCCTGTTGTCCCCTGGCAGGCTGCCCTGCTCCAGACCACCCAACCACATCTGCAGCCAGGCCCCCCCGGGGGCCAGGCAAGCCCCCAGGCACAGCTGCTGCCACCTGGGGGGGCAGAGCTTGCACCCTGCAGCCCAGGATGCCCTGGGGAGGGGCAGGCAGGGGGAGAGCAATGCCCACCCCAGGGTGCCCGGGGGGAGGAGAGGAGCCACCAGCTGCAGGGGGAAGCTCACAGGCACGGGGGGAGCACAGCTCATGTGCCCCCCATGCACCCCCCATGCACCCCCTGGCACTGCCAGCAGGCTGGGCAACCCCGAGGGGGGCTGCTGGGGGGGCAGCCAGAGCCTGGCAGGCACTTGGGCAGAGGAGGGGGGGGCAGGGCTCTCCTTTGGGGGCATCACAGGGGCTCTGGGGGGGGGGGGGGGGTGTCCAGGGCTCTCCCTTGGGGGCATCACAGGGGCTCTGGGGGGGTTCCAGGGCTCTCCTTTGGGGGCATCACAGGGGCTCGGGGGGGGGGGGGGGGTCCAGGGCTCTCCTTTGGGAGCATCACAGGGGCTCTGGGGGGGGGTCCAGGGCTCTCCCTTGGGGGCATCACAGGGGCTTTGGGGGGGGGTCCCAGGGCTCTCCCATGGGGGCATCACAGGGGCTCTGGGGGGGAGTCCAGGGCTCTCCTTTGGGGGCATCACAGGGGCTCTGGGGGGGGGGTCCAGGGCTCTCCTTTGGGGGCATCACAGGGGCTCTGGGGGGGGGGTCCAGGGCTCTCCTTTGGGGGCATCACAGGGGCTCTGGAGGGGGGTCCCAGGGCTCTCCTTTGGGGGCATCACAGGGGCTCTGGGGGGGGTCCCAGGGCTCTCCTTTGGGGGGGGTCCCAGGGCTCTCCCTTGGGGCATCACAGAGTCTGTCGGGGGTCCAGGGCTCTGGGGTGAATGCAAGGGGAGATGGGGAGGAGGGTGCAAGGGGCTGCGAACTGGGTGTGTCAGGAAGAGAGGCTGGAAGGGGCTATACAACTGGGGCTGTAAGGGAGGGAAGGGAGAGGGGGTCGAGAGGGCTGCAGTTAAGGTACTGATGGGGGGCAGGAGGACAAGGAACAGGGCTGCAGCTTGGGAACGTCTGGAGGAGCAGGAAGGGCTGAACGAGGAAGAAGGAGCAGGAGACAGATGAGGGCAGGGGAAAAGAGGGTCTGTGGCGGCCCAAGGGGGTGCAAGAGGGAGGAAGAAGGGCCCGCGGTGGGGCACGAAGGGCCGCCCGGGTGTGCGGAGGCGAGGGGGCAGCGGCGCCGTGGTGCCCCCATGGCCGGGGCCGTCGGGCAGCGCCCAGGCAGCAGAGTCATGGCGCGGGCAGGTGGGTTCCGCGACACCGCCCCCCAGCACCGCCCGGCCCCGCCGCCGCCGCCGCCTACCGCCCCGGGGCTCCCTCCCTCCCCTGGGGCACGGCGGAGGCCCCCCCGGCACCGGGGGCACAAACTTCCCGGGGCTCGGGGCGCGGCCGCCCCGCTAACAGGTGGCGGCGGCGACGGCCCCGCCGGCCCGGCCCCGCCCAGGCGCTGGGTGCAGCCCCCGCGACGGCGCGTCCCGTCCCGTCCCGTCCCACCCCCCCGCCCCGGCCCCGGCCCCGCTGCCGGCGGTCACTCACCGGCTCGCCCACCCGGGCAGGCGGGATGCGAGGCGCGGAAGTTTAAAGCGGGATAAGATTATTCAGTGGGTTTATGCTCCAACGGAGAGGAATCCAACGAGACGAGGCACCCCCCCGCCGCCAAGGCGGACAAACCGCTCCTCCGGCCGCCGCCGCCGCCGCTCTGCGCCGCTCCTCCCCGCCCGGCGCGGCCCGGCCCCGCCGGGGCTTCAGCCGCTCGTCGGCCCAGCGGCGAGGCCAAGTTTCCACCGCGGTGGTGGAGGCGCCCCCGGCGTGCCGCGCCCGCCCCGCATTGGCACCGGGCGCCGGGGCGCTGCGCCGCTGCTGCCGCCGTCCCTGCCGCCGCCGCCCGGACAATGTGCGTGCGGGGGGAGCGCGGCGGAGCGGGAGCGCGCCCCGCCGGCGGCCGCGGCCCCCGCCCAGCGCCCCGCCCCGCCGCGCGCAGCGGCCGCCCCTGATAGGCGGCCCCCGCCGCCGCCGCCCTCCCGGTGGGCCGCGCCGCCTGTCAATCAGCGGCCGCCGCCCGCCCACCGCGGCCTGGCCGCGGGGCGGCCCCGGGGGTGGTCCCTGGGGCGGCGGGGAGCTGGGAGAGGGGGCAGGGCGCTGGCCGCCGCCTCGCCCGGGAGGGTCACTGCGGAGCCGCCGCCGACCCCCGCTCCCCTGCGCCCCTTCCCCTGGGGGGCTGCGGGGCTTCTGCTATCCGGGGCCGGGGCTCCGCTGCCGGGCCCGCGACGGCCCCTCCCGGGCAGCACCGGGCCGAGGGGAAGGCCTGGCGGGAGCCGCGCTGCAGGCACCCCCCCGCCTCCCGCCCGCTGCCTTCGGGCCGCCCTCCCCTGCGGCTGCGGGGCCGCTCTGCCCTCGGCAGCGCCCGGAGGCGCCGCGGCTCGCCCGGGAGCGGCAGAGATGGCTCCTACGCGGGGCTCGGGGTGGGGGAGCAGCTCCTTCCGCCTCCCCGGCACGCCCGGGCCCCGCGCCCGCCGCCCGAGCAGCGCTGCTGCCGTCCAAAGCGCCCAGCCCTGCCGGCGCCGCGGCGAGGAGGGCCGCGGCCGTGCCCTCCACCTGCAGCCCGCACGCCGGGCATTGCCCCGGGCCGAGGCTGCCCGCACAGACCGGGCACTGCCCCGGGCCGAGACTGCCCGCACAGGCTGCCCGCACAGACCGGGCACTGCCCCGGGCCGAGCCTGCCCTCGGCTGCTCGCACAGACCGGGCACTGCCCCGGGCCGAGCCTCCCCTCGGCTGCCCGCACTGACCGGGCACTGCCCCGGGCCGAGACTGCCCGCACAGGCTGCCCGCACAGACCGGGCACTGCCCCGGGCCGAGCCTCGGCTGCCCGCACAGACCGGGCACTGCCCCGGGCCGAGCCTCCCCTCGGCTGCCCGCACTGACCGGGCACTGCCCCGGGCCGAGCCTGCCCTCGGCTGCCCGCACTGACCGGGCACTGCCCCGGGCCGAGCCTGCCCTCGGCTGCCCACACTGACCGGGCACTGCCCCGGGCCGAGCCTCCCCTCGGCTGCCCGCACTGACCGGGCACTGCCCCGGGCCGAGCCTCCCCTCGGCTGCCCGCACTGACCGGGCACTGCCCCGGGCCGAGCCTCCCCTCGGCTGCCCGCACAGACCGGGCACTGCCCCGGGCCGAGCCTCCCCTCGGCTGCCCGCACAGACCGGGCACTGCCCCGGGCCGAGCCTCCCCTCGGCTGCCCGCACAGACCGGGCACTGCCCCGGGCCGAGGCTGCCCGCACAGACCAGGCACTACCCCGGGCCGAGTCTCGGCTGCCCGCACAGACCGGGCACTGCCCCGGGCCGAGCCTCCCCTCGGCTGCCCGCACTGACCGGGCACTGCCCCGGGCCGAGCCTGCCCTCGGCTGCCCGCACAGACCGGGCACTGCCCCGGGCCGAGCCTCCCCTCGGCTGCCCGCACTGACCGGGCACTGCCCCGGGCCGAGCCTGCCCTCGGCTGCCCGCACTGACCGGGCACTGCCCCGGGCCGAGCCTGCCCTCGGCTGCCCGCACTGACCGGGCACTGCCCCGGGCCGAGGCTGCCCGCACAGACCGGGCACTGCCCCGTTCCGAGCCTGCCCTCGGCTGCCCGCACTGACCGGGCACTGCCCCGGGCCGAGCCTGCCCTCGGCTGCCCGCACTGACCGGGCACTGCCCCGGGCCGAGCCTCCCCTCGGCTGCCCGCACTGACCGGGCACTGCCCCGGGCCGAGGCTGCCCGCACAGACCGGGCACTGCCCCGTTCCGAGCCTGCCCTCGGCTGCCCGCACTGACCGGGCACTGCCCCGGGCCGAGCCTGCCCTCGGCTGCCCGCACTGACCGGGCACTGCCCCGGGCCGAGCCTGCCCTCGGCTGCCCGCACAGACCGGGCACTGCCCCGTTCCGAGCCTGCCCTCGGCTGCCCGCACAGACCGGGCACTGCCCCGTTCCGAGCCTGCCCTCGGCTGCCCGCACAGCCTGCCCGCTCTGGCCGGCACGCCGTGTCAGGGGAGAAAGGCAAACTGAGACGCGGTGGTTAGGACCAGTCTCTGGCTGTAGCTGATAGCCTGCAGGCTGAACCCAGCTCGCAGGGTGCTCTTATCAGGGCCCTGGAAAGGCCTAGGATGAGCACCACCCCAAACGAGTCAGGAGCTGTTGAGACAGGGCACAGGGGACAGGAGACCTGAATGGGCTCTGCATGGGACAGCTGGGGTCCGGCAGGGCTGGGCAGCACTGGTGCTGGGTGAACTGAAAGCCTTCCATGGCAGGCAGCGGTCTGAGCGTGGTGAGAGGCTCCCTCTGGTCTTGTTGGGGTCCCACAGGAACTAGGAAACCTTGGTGGGCTCAAGCTTCATGCCATGAGTTGAGGTCTGTCAGTGCAGTGCTTGCCCATCCTGCCACAGCTGGCCTGTTGGCAAACATTTCTCCTCCTAAGGCAGCCTTGTTCCCCTGCCAGCCTGGGCAGGGGGTGGCATTGGGGCACCAGCTCGGCCAGGAGCACGCAGGAGGAGAATCATTCAGGTTGGTAAAGACCCTTCAGACCCCCACTGAGTCCGGCTGTAACCCAGCTACAATGACCACTGCGTGACAGCTTGAAGCACCACATCTACAGCTTCTGGAACACCTCTAGGGACCTCCAAGCTCATCCAGCCCAGCGCCAACCCAGCCCCACCATGGCCACCAAGCCCTGGCCCCAGCTGCCATGGCCACAGGAACCCCTCCAGCCATGGGGACTCCACCACCTCCCTGGGCAGCCTCTGCCAAGCCCTGACCACTCTGGCAGCAAAGACATTTTTCCTCCTCTCCAACCTAAGCCTCCCCTGGCACAACTTAATCCCATTTCCTCTTGCCCTATCTGTTGTTCCTTGGGAGCAGAGCCCAACCCCCAGCTCCCTGCAGCCTCCTCTCAGGGAGCTGCAGAGAGCAATGAGGTCTCCCTCAGCCTCCTCTGCTCCAGGCTGAACCACCCCCAGCTCCCTCAGCCGCTCCTCTAAGAGAAGTGGCCAAGCTTTGATGCAGAGCATGGCACCACAGCCACTCCGGGCCCGTGGCAGAGCCCTGCTGGCTCTGCTCTGAGCGAGGCTGCCACAGTTCCTCGTTCCCAGGAGAAAAAAAGATCTAGCGATCTGCAACTGGATCTAGAAACCATTGTTGTAGATGTGACACATCACACAAAGGCAGCTGCTGCCCTGCAGAGCTGGTAGCGTGAGTAGGTGAAGCGAGTTCTGAGGCCAGGCTGGGAGAGAGCCGAGCAGGTTGCTTCAGGTCCCTGCGCCGTGTTGCAGCAGCGCAGCCAAACCTGCCGGAGCGCTTTGGGCAAGCCCGGCGCGCAGCCCGGCGGCCCCAAACGACACACCGCCGCCGCCGATGAAGCCTTAACCTACCTTCAAAACTCTTCGCTTGCTTCCACCGAGCCCTCCCGGCGCTGCGAGGCCCGCGGCTGGCAGGGGCGCGGATGCCCGGCGCGGGCGGCCGGCGGCGGGAGCGGCCGCGGGCTGCGGGGCGCTGGGCTGCTCCGCAGGCAGCCACACGCACGGCGTCTGCCCCGGCTTGTTCCAGCCGCTGCTGCCGAGCGGGCAGGGCGCTGCAGCGGGCAGGAATCTGCCTGCAAAGGGGAGCTGGTGGGGTTCCAGTACCTAGGTGGTCCAGAAGGACTTAGCGAGGAGGAGAAGCGAAGAGGAGGTGGAACAGGCACAGCGGAGGCTGAGCACCAGAGTCACAGCATCAGCCAGCTTGGAAGAGACCTCCAAGATCATCAAGTTCAACCTATTACTCAACCCTAACTGATCAACCAGACCATGGCACCAAGGGCCTCAGCCAGGCTCTGCCTAAACACCTCCAGGGATGGGGACTCCACCACCTCCCTGGGCAGCACATCCCAATGGCTAACAACTCTCTCAGGGAAGAACTTTCTCCTTACCTCCAGCCTGAACCTCCCCTGGCACAGCTTGAGACTGTGTCCTCCTGTTCTGGTGCTGGGTGCCTGGGAGCAGAGCCCAACCCCCACCTGGCTCCAACCTCCCTTCAGGGAGTTGGAGAGAGCAAGAAGGGCTCCCCTGAGCCTCCTCTTCTCCAGGCTAAGCAACCCCAGCTCCCTCATAGGCTGCATGCTTTGGGGGCTTCCTAGTGACCTACAAGAAGCAGGAAACAGCAGAAGATAGGAGCAGAAGTGCCTCTTTCTTGCTGATTCTTCAGTGCAGGATCACATCAGATAGCTGAGGACTACTTGTTGTATGCAGAGAGAGGTGGCATCACCCAGTGCTGACTCACAGCCACACAATCACAGGCTGCTTTGGGCTAGAAGGAACCTTCAAAGATCATCTAGTTCCAACACTCTGCTTCTGGAGGGGGTTCCCAGCTCTTATTTCCCCCTCTGCTCTTCGTAGACCTTTTCCAAAGTGAATTTGCCTTTGTGTCCTGAGGAAAGGCTTGGACTCAAGGGCCTCAGAGGCCTTTTCCAACTCAACCAATTCTATAATTCTATCAAAGCAGTGAGGATCAGATTCACAGAATCACAGCATGGGTTGGAGGGGACCCCAAAGCTCAGCCAGCTCCAGCCCCCTGCCATGGGCAGGGAGACCTCCCACCAGCACAGCTTGCTCAGGGCCTCATCCAGCCTGGCCTGGAACACCCCCAGGGAGGAGGTTCTAGCCTGCCTGTGAGGTCATTCTGCATGAAGAGATTCTTCCTTTCCAAACTTGAGTTTAAGCCCAGGACAAAGGCCTGTCTGAGGCCTCTGGAGGACAGGATCCTCTTTTGGCACTGCAAATGCCACCACAAGAAGGTTGCTCTGCTAACTCATCCTAATCCAGGCTGGTTTGGGAGCAGCCCTGAAGGAAAGGCCTTGGGGGTGCTGGGTGCTGAGCAGCTCCCCAGGAGCCAGCAGGGCCTCCTGCAGCCCTCAGGCAGCTGTGTGCTGGCTGCAGCCAGAGCAGGGTGGGCAGCAGGGCAGCAGAGGGGATTCTGCCCCTGGGCTCTGCTCTGCTCAGACCTCACCTCCAGTCCTGCCTCCAGCTCTGCTGTCCCCAGCAGCAGAAGGACTCAGAGCTGCTGGAGGGAGCCCAGAGGAGGCCACAAAGATGCTGCCAGGGCTGGAGCAGCTCTGCTGGGAGCACAGGCTGAGGGAGCTGGGGCTGTGCAGCCTGCAGAGGAGAAGGCTCCAGGGGCACCTCAGAGCTGCTGCCAGGAGCTGAAGGGATCCTGCAGGAAGGCTGCAGAGAGACTTCTGCTGAGGGGGTCTGGAGCCAGGCCAAGGGGGAATGGTTTGGAGCTGAGGCAGAGCAGGGTTAGAGTGGAGCTGAGGAAGAAGTTCTGCAGTGTGAGGCTGGGGAGGCTCTGGCACAGAAACATAGAATCACAGAATCAGTAAGGTTGGAAAAGACCTCAGAGGTCATCAAGTCCAAGCTGTCACCGAACACCTCATGACAGCTAAACCATGGCTCCAAGTGCCACATCCAATCCCCTCTTGAACACCTCCAGGGATGGGGACTCCACCACCTCCCTGGGCAGCACATCCCCATGGCCAATCTCTCTTGCTGAGAAGAACTTTTCCCTAACATCCAGCCTAAACTTCCCCTGGCACAGCTTGAGACTGTGTCCTCTTGTTCTGGTGCTGGTTGCCTGGCAGAAGAGCCCAACCCCCACCTGGCTCCAACCTCCCTTCAGGGAGTTGGAGAGAGCAAGAAGGTCTCCCCTTCCCAAGGGGGAATGGTTTGGAGCTGAGGCAGAGCAGGGTTAGAGTGGAGCTGAGGAAGAAGTTCTGCAGTGTGAGGCTGGGGAGACTCTGGCACAGGCTGCCCAGGGAGGCTGTGGCTGCCTCCTGCCTGGAGGGGTTCAGGACCAGGCTGGATGAGGCCTTGAGCAGCCTGTGCTGGTGGGAGATGTCCCTGCCCAGCTCTCCTCCAACCTGAGCCACTCTGTGATGCTATGATCTCATTGTGCCTCCCGCTGGAGTGGCAACAAACTCCACCAGCTACCCACCAGGCAGCGGCTCCTGTGTCCTCCAGCAAACCTCAAGGCAGGCAGAGCCTTCTAGAAACTCTGGAGGTGCTGCAGTGCTGCTGCCCACTGCCAGCTCTGCTTCCCAGCAGAGGCAGGCAGCTCAGTTTCTGGGCCCACTAGCATGCCAAGCAGAGCCCCCCATGCTGCCAAAGCACAGCCTGCAGCGAGGCTGAAGAGCTCTTCCGCCAGCCCAATGCCTTCAGTCTTCCCTGGCTGTCTTCACCAAGCTGTCTGTAGCTTGCAGGTGGGAGGCTGTAAGTCATGGCCACACTTATGCAGTCATCAGCTGTCACAGCCTGCTTAATTCAGCCTGGGAAGGTCCATCACTGGGTTTTTGTAGGTGCTGTGCCCCCCAAAATGAGTCCTTGGTATTGCCATTCCCTCTCCAACCTCTGCAAGAGGAGAGTCCCAGCCACTGCTCTCTGTGGGGCAGACAAACCTGCTCCAGGAGTTTAGTTGGGGGCTGAGCTGGTCAGCAGCTGTAGATCCAGGCTCTACCCACAGTATAGAAACATCAATCTTTATGAGTTACAGCTTCACAGATGGCATCAGGTGGGAAGGGAGCCTCCAGGGGCATCCTGTGCCACCCCCTGCCATGGGCAGGCACAGCTCCAGCCAGAGCCCAGAGCAGGCTGCCCAGGGACACAGCCAGGCTGAGCCTGAATGGCTCCAGGGATGGAGCCTCAACCACCTCCCTGGGCAGCCTGTGCCAGAGTCTCCCCAGCCTCCCTGGGCACAACTCCCTCCTGAGCTCCAACCTGACTCTGCCCTGCTCCAGTTCCAAACCCTTGCCCCTTGGCCTATCCCCACAGCCCCTCCTGAGCAGTCCCTCCCCAGCTGCCTGCAGCTCCCCTGCAGGTATTGAACTGCAGCTCTGAGTTCTGAACCCTGCAGCCTTCTCCTCTCCAGGCTGCACAGCCCCAACCCTCCCAGCCTGGCCCCACAGCAGAGCTGCTGCAGCCTCTGAGCATATTTGTGTCCCATTCTGGAGCCTCTCCATCAGCTGCAGGTCTCTCTTGTGCTGGGTGCCCCACAGCTGGCCCCAGCCCTGCAGCTGAGGTCTCCCCAGAGCAGAGCAGAGGGGCAGGATCCTCTCTCCAGCTCTGGCCACACTGCTTTGGCTGCAGCCCAGGCTGCCCTTGGCCTTCTGTGCTGCCAGTGCCCATTGCTGCCTCCTCTCCAGCTTCTCCCCCCCAGCTTCACCCCCAAGGCCTTCTCTGCAGGGCTGCTCTCAACCTCCTCACCCCCAGCCTGGATGGGTGCTGAGGGCTGCCCTCAGCTAGGTGCAGGACCTTGCACTTTGCCTTCTTGAGCCTCCTGAGGCTCTCCTCAGCCACCTCTGCAGCCTGTGCAGGTCCCTCTGGAAGGCTCCATCCTGTCTGTCACCTGGCTGAAGGACAGCTTCAGCCTTACCAAGCCCAGCACCCAGCCTGGTGCCTGCTGCAGGCTTGCTCAGGGTGCCTCAGTCTCTCTCTGTGGCACTGATGAAGGTCTTGAACAGCAGTGGTCCCAGTGCAGACCCCTGAGGGACAGCACTTCTCACCTGCCTCCATCTGGAGCCATTGACCACTGCCCTTTGGATGTGTTCATCCAACCAATTCCTTATCCACTGCACAGCCCACCCATCAAACCCACATCCCTCCAGCTTGGGGAGAGGGCTGCTGCTGGGGGCTGAGTCAAAGGCCTTCCCAGTGTCTCACAGATGGCCCCTGCCGGCCTTCCCTTGTGCCCTGCTGTCGTTACACACTGCCCAAGGCTACTGCCTTGGCCTTGCTGGAGCAATGCTCTCCTTCATGCTGTCTCAGAGAACATAAAGCAGAGCTCCCCCTGAGGTGTGCTTCCCCACAGCACCATATTGTGCCTGATTTCTTCATCTGCTGCTCCTGCAGCTCCAGCAGCCTCAGGAGATCCTCACCCCGGGGTCTCCTCGAGCCGCGGGGCTGAGCGCTGGGCTGGCAGAGACAGAGCCCCTGCAGCATCCTCAGCCTCCCAGACAACACAGACTGCTTCCTTTTAGGATCTCCCAGCCTGGCACAAGTCACTTGCCATGGCAACCAGCTTAGGAAAGAGGACAGAAATGAGCATCAGGAGGTGCTTTGTTGCTATAGCAAGGCAAGCAGCTCAGACCTGCTCCTGGCTCACCGCCGGCCGTGCAGCACCGACACACAGCAGCTCTCAGCAGCTCTTCACTCGCTGGGGTTGCTCAGCCTGGAGAGGAGGAGGCTCAGGGGAGACCTTCTTGCTCTCTCCAACTCCCTGAAGGGAGGTTGGAGCCAGGTGGGGGTTTGGCTCTTCTCCCAGGCAGCCAGCAGCAGAACAAGAGGACACAGTCTCAAGCTGTGCCAGGGGAGGTTTAGGCTGGAGGTGAGGAGAAAGTTCTTCCCAGAGAGAGATTGGCCCTGGGAATGTGCTGCCCAGGGAGGTGGTGGAGTCCCCATCCCTGGAGGTGTTCAGGAGGAGACTTGATAGGGTGCTTGGTGCCATGGTTTAGTTGATTAGGTGGTGCTGGGTGATAGGCTGGACTTGATGATCTTGAAGGTTTCTTCCAACCTGGCTTATTCTATTCTATTCTATTCTATTCTATTCTATTCTATTCTATTCTATTCTATTCTATTCTATTCCATTCCATTCCATTCCATTCCATTCCATTCCATTCCATTCCATTCCATTCCATTCCAGCCAAGCCTGCAGCCCTGCTGGTGGCTTATTGCCTCCGGTGCCTACCCTGAGCTGCCTTGGAGGGGTGCAGGATTTCCAGGGGGTGTTAAGCAGCTGCCAGCTCCACCAGCTGCAGGGGATGCCAGGAAGCCCTGGCTGGCTGGAGGGGCATCTCCTGGGTAGGGGCAGCAGAAGGGATTAGCTTGGGACTAAATAAAAAGCTTAGGAGAAGAGTTGTGAGGGTGCTGGGATGTGGCAGAGACAAAGTGGCTTGGACTCAGCACTGGGAAGGGCACAGCTTGAGGGCTGGGTTCAGTTCTGGGCTCCTCACTCCCAGAAGGTCATTGAGGGCTGAGCAGGGCCAGAGAAGGGCAACAGAGCTGGGGAAGGGTCTGGAGAGCAGGGCTGGGGAGGAGCAGCTGGGGGAGCTGGGGGTGTTGAGCCTGGAGCAGAGGAGGCTGAGGGAGACCTCATTGCTCTCTGCAGCTCCCTGAGAGGAGGCTGCAGGGAGCTGGGGGTTGGGCTCTGCTCCCCAGTCTCAGGGGATAGAAGGAGAGGAACTGGCCTGGAATTGTGCCAGGAGAGGGTCAGGTTGGAGACCCAGGCAGTGAGCTAGACCCAGGCAGTGAGTTAGACCCAGCAGTGAGCTGGACCCAGGCAGTGAGCTGGACCCAGGCAGTGAGTTAGACCCAGGCAGTGAGTTAGACCCAGGCAGTGAGCTAGACCCAGGCAGTGAGTTAGACCCAGGCAGTGAGCTGGACCCAGGCAGTGAGCTGGACCCAGGCAGTGTGTTGGACCCAGGCAGTGAGCTGGACCCAGGCAGTGTGTTGGACCCAGGCAGTGAGTTAGACCCAGCAGTGAGCTGGACCCAGGCAGTGTGTTGGACCCAGGCAGTGAGCTGGACCCAGGCAGTGAGTTAGACCCAGGCAGTGAGCTGGACCCAGGCAGTGAGCTGGACCCAGGCAGTGAGGGGCAGCTCCTCTGTTTCCATTCCTAAACTAGTGTCTCCAAGCTTGGCTGCAGCCCTGCCCAGCAGAGAGCTCAGGCCTCCCAGAGCCAAACCATTGCCAACACTGCAGGAGATTCTGGGTGGGCAAAGGCAGCAGTCCTGGAAGAAGCTCTGAGCCATCTCCTCCTGATTTCCTTTTGGAAAGAAGGCAGGAAAATGAACCTTGTGAGGAGCCTGCCCAAACTCTGCCAGAGCTGAAAGGGAGAAAATTCCTGCTGGCTGGCAAGGAGTCTGCTGAAAGCTGGATTGCACAGCTGCACAGCTCCACAGCTGGCACTGGGCTGGGAGGGAGCCTCCAAGGGCATCCTGTGCCACCCCCTGCCATGGGCAGGCACAGCTCCAGCCAGAGCCCAGAGCAGGCTGCCCAGGGACACAGCCAGGCTGAGCCTGAATGGCTCCAGGGATGGAGCCTCAACCACCTCCCTGGGCAGCCTGTGCCAGAGTCTCCCCAGCCTCCCTGGGCAGAACTCCCTCCTGAGCTCCAACCTGACTCTGCCCTGCTCCAGTGCCAAACCCTTGCCCCTTGGCCTATCCCCACAGCCCCTCCTGAGCAGTCCCTCCCCAGCCTGCCTGCAGCTCCCCTGCAGGTATTGAGCTGCAGCTCTGAGCTCTCCCTGCAGCCTTCTCCTCTCCAGGCTGCACAGCCCCAACCCTCCCAGCCTGTGCCCACAGCAGAGCTGCTGCAGCCTCTGAGCATCTCTGTGGCCTCCTCTGGAGCCTCTCCATCAGCTGCAGGTCTCTCTTGTGCTGGGTGCCCCACAGCTGGCCCCAGCCCTGCAGCTGAGGTCTGCCCAGAGCAGAGCAGAGGGGCAGGATCCTCTCTCCAGCTCTGGCCACACTGCTTTGGCTGCAGCCCAGGCTGCCCTTGGCCTTCTGTGCTGCCAGTGCCCATTGCTGCCTCCTCTCCAGCTTCTCCCCCCCCAGCTTCACCCCCAAGGCCTTCTCTGCAGGGCTGCTCTCAACCTCCTCACCCCCAGCCTGGATGGGTGCTGAGGGCTGCCCTCAGCTAGGTGCAGGACCTTGCACTTTGTCATTTCATCACTCATGAACTGAAGATGAGGACTTGCAGAGCTGAGCTCTTTGGAATGGCAGAGGGGAAGGGGTTTGCCCTCAGAGCTTGGAAGTGGAAGGTGGTTTGTGTTCCATAGCTTAAGGATACAGAAACCACTGCTTGTTTCTGTGAACACCCCCAAACCTCCAACCCAGACACACACACTGTGAGGCTGAGGGCCTGGCCTTCCCCACTGAGTCAACCTCCTCCTAGAGACACTGCAGCAATGAATATCCCAGCTCTGGAAGGAGCAGAGGCTGAGAGCCCTGGGGCTGAGAGCCTGCAGCAGAGCAGCTCCAGAGGGCAGCTGAGCAATGCTCAGCAAGAGCTAAAGGAGCTGTGGGGGGCAAGAGGCTGGGGCCAGGCTCTGCTGAGTGGTGCCCAGGGACAGCACAAGGGACAGCAAGGGGCACAGAGTGGCAGCCAGGATGTGAACAGGAGGAGAAAGTTGTTTGGTGTGAGGCTGCTGGAGGCCTGGAGCAGGCTGCCCAGGTTTGTGACTGTGTGTCCCAGGCCTGCCTGCCCTCTCCTGCCAGCACACAGGGTGGGTGGCCTGCCTGGTGCTGCAGGGACCTGCAGGAGCTGTGCTGATTGCCTGGCAGTGGCTCTGTTGGCATCCCTGCAGGAGCCTTGTGAGCTGCCAGCTCTAATTGCAGGTCAGGCAGTGCCTTGGAGCCCCATCCTCAGAGCACTGCGCTCTGAGGGAGCTTTGTGTCCTCACTCAGCAGCAGCTCAGGTCGTTGGGAGCTGGAAGGGTTGGGGCTGCTTTGCAAACCCTCACAGACTGAGTCCTCACAGGATCTGCATTTTCAAACTGGACAGATGGGCAGAGGCCAACAGGATGGCATTCAACAAGGCCAAGTGCCAGGGGCTGCACTTTGGCCACAGCAACCCCAGGCAGTGCTACAGGCTGGGGTCAGAGTGGCTGAGAGCTGCCAAACAGAGAGGGACCTGGGGGTGCTGGTCGATGGTAGGCTGAACATGAGCCTGCAGTGTGCCCAGGCAGCCAAGAGGGCCAAGGGCATCCTGGCCTGCATCAGGAAGAGTGTGGCCAGCAGGAGCAGGGAGGTCATTGTGCCCTGTGCTCAGCACTGGTTAGGCCACACCTTGAGTCCTGTGTCCAGTTCTGGGCTCCTCAGTTTAGGAAAGAGGTTGAGCTGCTGGAAGGTGTCCAGAGAAGGGCAAGAAAGCTGGGGAGGGGTCTGGAGCACAGCCCTGTGAGGAGAGGCTGAGGGAGCTGGGGTTGCTTAGCCTGGAGAAGAGGAGGCTCAGGAGAGACCTTCTTGCTCTCTGCAACTCCCTGAAGGGAGGTTGGAGCCAGGTGGGGGTTGGGCTCTTCTCCCAGGCAGCCAGCGCCAGAACAAGAGGACACAGTCTCAAGCTGTGCCAGGGGAGGTTTAGGCTGGAGGTGAGGAGAAAGTTCTTCCCAGAGAGAGTTGTTAGCCATTGGGATGTGCTGCCCAGGGAGGTGGTGGAGTCCCCATGCCTGGAGGTGTTCAAGAGGGGATTGGATGTGGCACTTGGTGCCATGGTTTGGTCATGAGGTCTGTGGTGACAGAGTGGACTGGATGATCCTCGAGGTCTCTTCCAACCTTGGTGATTCTGTGAGACTGTGAGACTGGACTCTTGGCAGCTGGCAGGGTGCCCACTTCTTACAGTGAGGCTGGGGAGACTCTGGCACAGGCTGCCAAGGAGGCTGTGGCTGCCTCCTGCCTGGAGGACCAGGCTGGATGAGGCCTTGAGCAGCCCTGAGCCAGATGCTGTCTGATGGCTTTTGGGGGCCAGTGCTAAACAAGGCTGAAGTCAGAACTCCTCCAAGATCCTAAGCTGAGATTTGCAACTCAGCATGGGGGCCCCAGCACAAGGAGGACCTGGAGCTGCTGGAGAGGCTCCAGAGGAGGCCACCAAGGTGAGCAGAGGCTGCAGAACCTCCCCTGTGGGGCCAGGCTGGGAGAGCTGGGGCTGTGCAGCCTGGAGAGGAGAAGGCTGCAGGGAGACCTCAGAGCAGCCTTGCAGTGCCTGAAGGGCTCCAGGAGAGCTGGGGAGGGACTCTGGACAAGGGCTGGGAGTGCCAGGCTGAGGAACAATGGCTTTGAGCTGGGAGAGAGGAGACTGAGAGTGGAGAGGAGGAAGAAATTGTTGAGAGTGAGGCTGGGGAGACTCTGGCACAGGCTGCCCAGGGAGGCTGTGGCTGCCTCCTGCCTGGAGGGGTTCAGGACCAGGCTGGATGAGGCCCTGAGCAGCCTGTGCTGGTGGGAGGTGTCCCTGCCCATGGCAGGGGCTGGAGCTGGCTGAGCTCTGAGCTCCCTTCCAGTCTGAGCCATCTGTGTTGCATCTTCCTTCTCTGGCCTCAGCCTCTTGCCTTTCCCTTTTCCACTTCTAGGCAGTGGCCTTCTGCTGGGGAGGTGCTGAGGGCAGAGCCCAGAGGCAGTGACCAGGAATGTTCTGTGCATGCAAGGGACTGATGGGATCTCAGCTGTGGCCTGGGGCCCCAGGAGCAAGCTGAGGCTGGGGCAGAGATGCTGCATTAGCAGGCAGCCCTTTCCCAGCCCTCAGCAGCAGCACACAGGGATGAGCCTCGGAGCTGCCTGCTGGAGCTGCCCTGCAGGGAGCCTTTGAACCACCAGAGCTTCCTGCTGGTGGGGTGTGGGAGACTCCCACCAGCACAGAGTGGATTTGGGATAGTGCAGCCCCCTCCCTCCAGCGTCTGTGGCACAGAGGGGAGGGTCTCAGAGCTGCTCTCCCCCCGGTGCAGTGGCAGTGCTGTGCTGCAGTGAGGCCTGGAGGCTGCTGCCTCCCCAGCCAGCCTCCTGCTGGTGCCTGCAGCTGGCCTGTGGTGCTCAGCACGTCCCGGGGGTCGTGTCCCAGCAGGTCCCTGCTGCCTTCCCGAGGGCTGAGCCGCAGCGTGCGGCAGCGCTGGGGCAGGTTGCTGCGCTGGGGACAGCTCCATGGGGACGACAGGGCGCCGGCAATGGCCACGGGGCTGAGAGGACTCTGCTCCCCCCCCGAGGAGGTGGCACAGGAGGTTCTGCAGCCTGAGCCTGTGCCTCCCGGAGCAGCAAACCCAGCCCACAGCCTCCTTCTCCAGTCGCTGCAGAGCACGGTGGTGGCTGTGATTCACCTGCACCCCAACCCCCCCCCCAGCCTGCCGGGAGTGAGAGGAGAGCAGAGCAGCTTCTGTGGGCACCTCTGCCTGCTCAGGGGCTGCCAGCCTGCCCTGGCCCTCCTGTGCCCCTCACAAGGCTCTGTGCTGCTCAGCAGCTCTCAGCTGCAGCTCTCAGACGTGAGGGAACCCTCCCAGTTTTACTGGGGGGAAAACACCAGCCTGCCCTGGAACCTGTTCTGCAGGTGGCTGAGCAGAGAGCAGCCTGCCTGGGCTCACACCCAGCTGCCCAGCGCCAGCCTGCCCTGCCTGGCACCCTCCTGCTGCCGGGGGGGGGCTGGGAGGAGCAGCAACCTCCCTCCTCGGAGGGGCCAGGCCGGCAGCCTGCCCACAGCCTGCTCAGGGACAGCCTCCACGCAGGGCTGGGGAGCAGCTCAGCAGGGCAGAGGCAGCTGGGAGTGCTGGAGGCCACAAGGGTCTCTGGGGTGCAGGAGGAAGAGTGTGGGCAGCAGGGCAAGGGAGGTTCTCCTGCAGCTCTGCTCTGCCCTGCTGAGACCACAGCTGGAGAGCTGGGTCCAGGTCTGGGCTCCCCAGTCCCAGAGGGACAGAGAACTGCTGGAGAGAGCCCAGGGCAGGCTGCAGAGCTGCTGAGGGGCCTGGAGCAGCTCTGGGAGCAGCAAAGGCTGAGAGCCCTGGGGCTGAGAGCCTGCAGCAGAGCAGCCCCAGAGGGCAGCTGAGCAATGCTCAGCAAGAGCTAAAGGAGCTGTGGGGGGCAAGAGGCTGGGGCCAGGCTCTGCTGAGTGGTGCCCAGGGACAGCACAAGGGACAGCAAGGGGCAGAGAGTGGCAGCCAGGAGGTTGGAGCTGAGCAGGAGGAGAAAGTTGTTTGGTGTGAGGCTGCTGGAGGCCTGGAGCAGGCTGCCCAGAGAGGCTGTGGAGTCTGCTGGTGTGGAGAGCTTCCAACCCCCCCTGGGCACTGTGCTGCTGGGCAGGGTGCTGGGGGTGCCCTGCTGGGGCAGGGGCTGGGCTGGGTGAGCTCCAGGGGTCCCTTCCAGCCCCCCCACCCCCCCCAGGCTGGGTTCTGTTCCAGCCATGGAGCTTGACTCCAGGTGTCCCTTGGATGAAGACAAGAGACACACAAGGGCCACACTCAGCTCACTGTGCTGAGCCATGTGGCAGGTGGTGGGGACAGCAGGCAGGTGGCAACCTGTGCCTGGCTGCCTGTGCCTGAGGCACCTTCCTCTGCAGCTGCTGCTGCCAGCCTGCTGCCAGCCTGCTGCCTTCGTGCTCAGCAGTGACCTCACTGCTCTGGCAGCCAGGGCACCGTGAAAGATTAACCCTGCCCAGTGCTCCTGCGTGGGGCTTGGCAGGCAGGGACAGAGCAGGGGCAGAGCAGAGGCAGAGCAGAGGCAGAGGCAGATCAGAGGCAGAGGAGAGGCAGAGGAGAGGCAGAGCAGACGCAGAGCAGAGGCAGAGCAGAGGCAGAGCAGAGGCAGAGGCAGATCAGAGGCAGAGGAGAGGCAGAGGAGAGGCAGAGCAGACGCAGAGCAGAGGCAGAGCAGAGGCAGAGCAGAGGCAGAGCAGAGGCAGAGGCAGATCAGAGGCAGAGGAGAGGCAGAGGAGAGGCAGAGCAGACGCAGAGCAGAGGCAGAGCAGAGGCAGAGCAGATGCAGAGCAGAGCAGATGCAGGGCAGGGACAGAGGAGAGGCAGAGCAGAGGCAGAGCAGTGCTGCTGGGGTGTGCTGACCAGGCAGGGCGAGGGGAGGCTCTCTAGGGGGTGCTGCTCAGCGGCAGCATTGCTCAGGGGCTGTGCTGCTCAGGGGCTGTACTGATCAGGGGCTGTGCTGCTGCAGGAGCAGGAGCCACAGGCTGCAGGAGCAGGAGCAGGAGCCACAGGCTGCAGGGGCAGGAGCAGGAGCCACAGGCTGCAGGGGCAGGAGCCACAGGCTGCAGGAGCAGGAGCAGGAGCCACAGGCTGCAGGAGCAGGAGCAGGAGCCACAGGCTGCAGGAGCAGGAGCAGGAGCCACAGGCTGCAGGAGCAGGAGCAGGAGCCACAGGCAGCAGGAGCAGGGGCAGGAGCCACAGGCTGCAGGAGCAGGAGCCACAGGCTGCAGGAGCAGGAGCAGGAGCCACAGGCTGCAGGAGCAGGAGCAGGAGCCACAGGCTGCAGGAGCAGGAGCAGGAGCCACAGGCTGCAGGGGCAGGAGCCACAGGCTGCAGGAGCAGGAGCAGGAGCCACAGGCTGCAGGGGCAGGAGCCACAGGCAGCAGGGGCAGGAGCCACAGGCTGCAGGGGCAGGAGCCACAGGCTGCAGGGGCAGGAGCAGGAGCCACAGGCTGCAGGAGCAGGAGCCACAGGCTGCAGGAGCAGGAGCAGGAGCCACAGGCTGCAGGAGCAGGAGCCACAGGCTGCAGGAGCAGGAGCAGGAGCCACAGGCTGCAGGGGCAGGAGCCACAGGCTGCAGGGGCAGGAGCCACAGGCTGCAGGAGCAGGAGCCACAGGCTGCAGGGGCAGGAGCCACAGGCTGCAGGAGCAGGAGCCACAGGCTGCAGGGGCAGGAGCCACAGACTGCAGGGGCAGGAGCAGGAGCCACAGGCTGCAGGAGCAGGAGCCACAGGCTGCAGGAGCAGGAGCCACAGGCTGCAGGAGCAGGAGCCACAGGCTGCAGGGGCAGGAGCAGGAGCCACAGGCTGCAGGAGCAGGAGCAGGAGCCACAGGCTGCAGGGGCAGGAGCCACAGGCTGCAGGAGCAGGAGCCACAGGCTGCAGGAGCAGGAGCAGGAGCCACAGGCTGCAGGGGCAGGAGCAGGAGCCACAGGCTGCAGGGGCAGGAGCAGGAGCCACAGGCTGCAGGAGCAGGAGCCACAGGCTGCAGGAGCAGGAGCCACAGGCTGCAGGGGCAGGAGCAGGAGCCACAGGCTGCAGGGGCAGGAGCAGGAGCCACAGGCTGCAGGAGCAGGAGCCACAGGCTGCAGGGGCAGGAGCCACAGGCTGCAGGAGCAGGAGCCACAGGCTGCAGGAGCAGGAGCCACAGGCTGCAGGGGCAGGAGCAGGAGCCACAGGCTGCAGGGGCAGGAGCCACAGGCTGCAGGAGCAGGAGCCACAGGCTGCAGGAGCAGGAGCAGGAGCCACAGGCTGCAGGAGCAGGAGCCACAGGCTGCAGGAGCAGGAGCAGGAGCCACAGGCTGCAGGGGCAGGAGCCACAGGCTGCAGGAGCAGGAGCCACAGGCTGCAGGGGCAGGAGCCACAGGCTGCAGGAGCAGGAGCAGGAGCCACAGGCTGCAGGAGCAGGAGCCACAGGCTGCAGGGGCAGGAGCCACAGGCTGCAGGAGCAGGAGCCACAGGCTGCAGGAGCAGGAGCAGGAGCCACAGGCTGCAGGGGCAGGAGCAGGAGCCACAGGCTGCAGGAGCAGGAGCCACAGGCTGCAGGAGCAGGAGCAGGAGCCACAGGCTGCAGGAGCAGGAGCCACAGGCTGCAGGAGCAGGAGCCACAGGCTGCAGGGGCAGGAGCAGGAGCCACAGGCTGCAGGGGCAGGAGCCACAGGCTGCAGGAGCAGGAGCCACAGGCTGCAGGAGCAGGAGCAGGAGCCACAGGCTGCAGGAGCAGGAGCCACAGGCTGCAGGAGCAGGAGCCACAGGCTGCAGGAGCAGGAGCCACAGGCTGCAGGAGCAGGAGCAGGAGCCACAGGCTGCAGGGGCAGGAGCCACAGGCTGCAGGAGCAGGAGCCACAGGCTGCAGGAGCAGGAGCAGGAGCCACAGGCTGCAGGAGCAGGAGCCACAGGCTGCAGGAGCAGGAGCAGGAGCCACAGGCTGCAGGAGCAGGAGCCACAGGCTGCAGGAGCAGGAGCCACAGGCTGCAGGGGCAGGAGCAGGAGCCACAGGCTGCAGGGGCAGGAGCCACAGGCTGCAGGAGCAGGAGCCACAGGCTGCAGGGGCAGGGGCAGGAGCCACAGGCTGCAGGAGCAGGAGCCACAGGCTGCAGGGGCAGGAGCAGGAGCCACAGGCTGCAGGAGCAGGAGCAGGAGCCACAGGCTGCAGGAGCAGGAGCCACAGGCTGCAGGGGCAGGAGCCACAGGCTGCAGGGGCAGGGGCAGGAGCCACAGGCTGCAGGAGCAGGAGCAGGAGCCACAGGCTGCAGGAGCAGGAGCCACAGGCTGCAGGGGCAGGGGCAGGAGCCACAGGCTGCAGGAGCAGGAGCAGGAGCCACAGGCTGCAGGAGCAGGAGCAGGAGCCACAGGCTGCAGGAGCAGGAGCCACAGGCTGCAGGAGCAGGAGCCACAGGCTGCAGGGGCAGGAGCAGGAGCCACAGGCTGCAGGAGCAGGAGCCACAGGCTGCAGGGGCAGGAGCAGGAGCCACAGGCTGCAGGAGCAGGAGCAGGAGCCACAGGCTGCAGGAGCAGGAGCAGGAGCCACAGGCTGCAGGAGCAGGAGCCACAGGCTGCAGGGGCAGGGGCAGGAGCCACAGGCTGCAGGAGCAGGAGCAGGAGCCACAGGCTGCAGGAGCAGGAGCAGGAGCCACAGGCTGCAGGAGCAGGAGCCACAGGCTGCAGGAGCAGGAGCCACAGGCTGCAGGGGCAGGAGCAGGAGCCACAGGCTGCAGGAGCAGGAGCCACAGGCTGCAGGAGCAGTAGCAGGAGCCACAGGCTGCAGGAGCAGTAGCAGGAGCCACAGGCTGCAGGAGCAGGAGCCACAGGCTGCAGGAGCAGGAGCCACAGGCTGCAGGAGCAGGAGCCACAGGCTGCAGGAGCAGGAGCCACAGGCTGCAGGAGCAGGGGCAGGAGCCACAGGCTGCAGGGGCAGGAGCCACAGGCTGCAGGATCAGGGGCAGGAGCCACAGGCTGCAGGAGCAGGAGCCACAGGCTGCAGGGGCAGGGGCAGGAGCCACAGGCTGCAGGGGCAGGAGCCACAGGCTGCAGGAGCAGGAGCCACAGGCTGCAGGAGCAGGGGCAGGAGCCACAGGCTGCAGGAGCAGGAGCAGGAGCCACAGGCTGCAGGGGCAGGAGCCACAGGCTGCAGGAGCAGGAGCCACAGGCTGCAGGAGCAGGAGCAGGAGCCACAGGCTGCAGGAGCAGGAGCCACAGGCTGCAGGAGCAGGAGCCACAGGCTGCAGGAGCAGGAGCAGGAGCCACAGGCTGCAGGAGCAGGAGCAGGAGCCACAGGCTGCAGGAGCAGGAGCCACAGGCTGCAGGAGCAGGAGCCACAGGCTGCAGGGGCAGGAGCCACAGCCTGCAGGAGCAGGAGCCACAGGCTGCAGGAGCAGGAGCCACAGGCTGCAGGAGCAGGAGCCACAGGCTGCAGGGGCAGGAGCCACAGGCTGCAGGAGCAGGGGCAGGAGCCACAGGCTGCAGGAGCAGGGGCAGGAGCCACAGGCTGCAGGGGCAGGAGCAGGAGCCACAGGCTGCAGGAGCAGGAGCCACAGGCTGCAGGAGCAGGAGCCACAGGCTGCAGGGGCAGGAGCAGGAGCCACAGGCTGCAGGGGCAGGAGCCACAGGCTGCAAGGGCAGGAGCCACAGGCTGCAGGGGCAGGAGCCACAGGCTGCAGGGGCAGGAGCAGGAGCCACAGGCTGCAGGAGCAGGAGCCACAGGCTGCAGGAGCAGGAGCAGGAGCCACAGGCTGCAGGAGCAGGAGCAGGAGCCACAGGCTGCAGGGGCAGGAGCCACAGGCTGCAGGAGCAGGAGCAGGAGCCACAGGCTGCAGGAGCAGGAGCAGGAGCCACAGGCTGCAGGAGCAGGAGCCACAGGCTGCAGGAGCAGGAGCAGGAGCCACAGGCTGCAGGGGCAGAAGCCACAGGCTCAGGGGCAGGAGCCACAGGCTGCAATTGCAGGAGCAGGAGCCACAGGCTGCAGGAGCAGGAGCAGGAGCCACAGGCTGCAGGAGCAGGAGCAGGAGCCACAGGCTGCAGGAGCAGGAGCCACAGGCTGCAGGAGCAGGAGCCACAGGCTGCAGGAGCAGGAGCCACAGGCTGCAGGGGCAGGAGCAGGAGCCACAGGCTGCAGGAGGAGGAGCCACAGGCTGCAGGAGCAGGAGCCACAGGCTGCAGGAGCAGGAGCAGGAGCCACAGGCTGCAGGAGCAGGAGCCACAGGCTGCAGGAGCAGGAGCAGGAGCCACAGGCTGCAGGGGCAGAAGCCACAGGCTCAGGGGCAGGAGCCACAGGCTGCAATTGCAGGAGCAGGAGCCACAGGCTGCAGGAGCAGGAGCAGGAGCCACAGGCTGCAGGAGCAGGAGCCACAGGCTGCAGGAGCAGGAGCCACAGGCTGCAGGAGCAGGAGCCACAGGCTGCAGGGGCAGGAGCAGGAGCCACAGGCTGCAGGAGGAGGAGCCACAGGCTGCAGGAGCAGGAGCCACAGGCTGCAGGAGCAGGAGCAGGAGCCACAGGCTGCAGGAGCAGGAGCCACAGGCTGCAGGGGCAGGAGCAGGAGCCACAGGCTGCAGGAGCAGGAGCAGGAGCCACAGGCTGCAGGAGCAGGAGCCACAGGCTGCAGGAGCAGGAGCCACAGGCTGCAGGGGCAGGAGCAGGAGCCACAGGCTGCAGGAGCAGGAGCAGGAGCCACAGGCTGCAGGAGCAGGAGCCACAGGCTGCAGGGGCAGGAGTAGGAGCCACAGGCTGCAGGGGCAGGAGCCACAGGCTGCAGGAGCAGGAGCCACAGGCTGCAAGGGCAGGAGCCACAGGCTGCAGGGGCAGGAGCAGGAGCCACAGGCTGCAGGAGCAGGAGCCACAGGCTGCAGGGGCAGGAGCCACAGGCTGCAGGAGCAGGAGCCACAGGCTGCAGGAGCAGGAGCCACAGGCTGCAGGAGCAGGAGCCACAGGCTGCAGGGGCAGGAGCCACAGGCTGCAGGAGCAGGAGCCACAGGCTGCAGGGGCAGGAGCCACAGGCTGCAGGAGCAGGAGCCACAGGCTGCAGGAGCAGGAGCCACAGGCTGCAGGAGCAGGAGCAGGAGCCACAGGCTGCAGGAGCAGGAGCAGGAGCCACAGGCTGCAGGAGCAGGAGCCACAGGCTGCAGGAGCAGGAGCAGGAGCCACAGGCTGCAGGGGCAGAAGCCACAGGCTCAGGGGCAGGAGCCACAGGCTGCAGGGGCAGGAGCAGGAGCCACAGGCTGCAGGAGCAGGAGCAGGAGCCACAGGCTGCAGGAGCAGGAGCCACAGGCTGCAGGAGCAGGAGCCACAGGCTGCAGGGGCAGGAGCAGGAGCCACAGGCTGCAGGGGCAGGAACCACAGGCTGCAGGAGCAGGAGCCACAGGCTGCAGGGGCAGGAGCAGGAGCCACAGGCTGCAGGAGGAGGAGCCACAGGCTGCAGGAGCAGGAGTAGGAGCCACAGGCTGCAGGAGCAGGAGCAGGAGCCACAGGCTGCAGGGGCAGGAGCCACAGGCTGCAGGGGCAGAAGCCACAGGCTGCAGGGGCAGGAGCAGGAGCCACAGGCTGCAGGAGCAGGAGCCACAGGCTGCAGGAGCAGGAGCCACAGGCTGCAGGAGCAGGAGCAGGAGCCACAGGCTGCAGGAGCAGGAGCAGGAGCCACAGGCTGCAGGAGCAGGAGCCACAGGCTGCAGGAGCAGGAGCCACAGGCTGCAGGAGCAGGAGCCACAGGCTGCAGGGGCAGGAGCAGGAGCCACAGGCTGCAGGAGCAGGAGCCACAGGCTGCAGGGGCAGGAGCCACAGGCTGCAGGGGCAGGAGCCACAGGCTGCAGGAGCAGGAGCAGGAGCCACAGGCTGCAGGAGCAGGAGCCACAGGCTGCAGGGGCAGGAGCCACAGGCTGCAGGGGCAGGAGCCACAGGCTGCAGGAGCAGGAGCAGGAGCCCCAGGCTGCAGGAGCAGGAGCCACAGGCTGCAGGGGCAGGAGCAGGAGCCACAGGCTGCAGGAGCAGGAGCCACAGGCTGCAGGAGCAGGAGCCACAGGCTGCAGGGGCAGGAGCCACAGGCTGCAGGAGCAGGAGCCACAGGCTGCAGGGGCAGGAGCAGGAGCCACAGGCTGCAGGGGCAGGAGCAGGAGCCACAGGCTGCAGGGGCAGGAGCAGGAGCCACAGGCTGCAGGAGCAGGAGCAGGAGCCACAGGCTGCAGGGGCAGGAGCAGGAGCCACAGGCTGCAGGGGCAGGGGCAGGAGCCACAGGCTGCAGGGGCAGGAGCAGGAGCCACAGGCTCAGGGGCAGGAGCCACAGGCTGCAGGAGCAGGAGCCACAGGCTGCAGGGGCAGGAGCCACAGGCTGCAGGAGCAGGAGCAGGAGCCACAGGCTGCAGGAGCAGGAGCCACAGGCTGCAGGAGCAGGAGCAGGAGCCACAGGCTGCAGGGGCAGGAGCCACAGGCTGCAGGAGCAGGAGCCACAGGCTGCAGGGGCAGGAGCAGGAGCCACAGGCTGCAGGGGCAGGAGCCACAGGCTGCAGGAGCAGGAGCAGGAGCCACAGGCTGCAGGAGCAGGAGCCACAGGCTGCAGGAGCAGGAGCAGGAGCCACAGGCTGCAGGGGCAGGAGCCACAGGCTGCAGGAGCAGGAGCAGGAGCCACAGGCTGCAGGAGCAGGAGCCACAGGCTGCAGGAGCAGGAGCAGGAGCCACAGGCTGCAGGAGCAGGAGCCACAGGCTGCAGGGGCAGGAGCCACAGGCTGCAGGGGCAGGAGCCACAGGCTGCAGGAGCAGGAGCCACAGGCTGCAGGGGCAGGAGCCACAGGCTGCAGGAGCAGGAGCCACAGGCTGCAGGAGCAGGAGCAGGAGCCACAGGCTGCAGGGGCAGGAGCCACAGGCTGCAGGAGCAGGAGCAGGAGCCACAGGCTGCAGGAGCAGGAGCCACAGGCTGCAGGAGCAGGAGCCACAGGCTGCAGGAGCAGGAGCCACAGGCTGCAGGGGCAGGAGCAGGAGCCACAGGCTGCAGGAGCAGGAGCAGGAGCCACAGGCTGCAGGAGCAGGAGCCACAGGCTGCAGGAGCAGGAGCAGGAGCCACAGGCTGCAGGGGCAGGAGCAGGAGCCACAGGCTGCAGGAGCAGGAGCAGGAGCCACAGGCTGCAGGAGCAGGAGCCACAGGCTGCAGGAGCAGGAGCAGGAGCCACAGGCTGCAGGAGCAGGAGCCACAGGCTGCAGGAGCAGGAGCAGGAGCCACAGGCTGCAGGAGCAGGAGCAGGAGCCACAGGCTGCAGGAGCAGGAGCCACAGGCTGCAGGAGCAGGAGCAGGAGCCACAGGCTGCAGGAGCAGGAGCCACAGGCTGCAGGGGCAGGAGCCACAGGCTGCAGGAGCAGGAGCCACAGGCTGCAGGGGCAGGAGCAGGAGCCACAGGCTGCAGGGGCAGGAGCAGGAGCCACAGGCTGCAGGGGCAGGAGCAGGAGCCACAGGCTGCAGGAGCAGGAGCCACAGGCTGCAGGAGCAGGAGCAGGAGCCACAGGCTGCAGGAGCAGGAGCAGGAGCCACAGGCTGCAGGAGCAGGAGCCACAGGCTGCAGGGGCAGGAGGCACAGGCTGCAGGGGCAGGAGCCACAGGCTGCAGGGGCAGGAGCCACAGGCTGCAGGGGCAGGAGCAGGAGCCACAGGCTACAGGAGGAGGAGCCACAGGCTGCAGGGGCAGGAGCAGGAGCCACAGGCTGCAGGAGCAGGAGCCACAGGCTGCAGGAGCAGGAGCCACAGGCTGCAGGAGCAGGAGCCACAGGCTGCAGGGGCAGGAGCCACAGGCTGCAGGGGCAGGAGGCACAGGCTGCAGGGGCAGGAGGCACAGGCTGCAGGGGCAGGAGCCACAGGCTGCAGGAGCAGGAGCAGGAGCCACAGGCTGCAGGAGCAGGAGCCACAGGCTGCAGGGGCAGGAGCCACAGGCTGCAGGGGCAGGAGGCACAGGCTGCAGGGGCAGGAGCCACAGGCTGCAGGGGCAGGAGCAGGAGCCACAGGCTACAGGAGGAGGAGCCACAGGCTGCAGGAGCAGGAGCAGGAGCCACAGGCTGCAGGAGCAGGAGCAGGAGCCTCAGGCTGCAGGGGCAGGAGCCACAGGCTGCAGGAGCAGGAGCCACAGGCTGCAGGAGCAGGAGCCACAGGCTGCAGGGGCAGGAGCCACAGGCTGCAGGAGCAGGAGCAGGAGCCACAGGCTGCAGGGGCAGGAGCAGGAGCCACAGGCTGCAGGGGCAGGAGCAGGAGCCACAGGCTGCAGGAGCAGGAGCAGGAGCCACAGGCTGCAGGAGCAGGAGCCACAGGCTGCAGGAGCAGGAGCAGGAGCCACAGGCTGCAGGAGCAGGAGCCACAGCCTGCAGGAGCAGGAGCAGGAGCCACAGGCTGCAGGGGCAGGAGCAGGAGCCACAGGCTGCAGGGGCAGGAGCCACAGGCTGCAGGAGCAGGAGCAGGAGCCACAGGCTGCAGGGGCAGGAGCCACAGGCTGCAGGAGCAGGAGCAGGAGCCACAGGCTGCAGGGGCAGGAGCCACAGGCTGCAGGAGCAGGAGCAGGAGCCACAGGCTGCAGGAGCAGGAGCCACAGGCTGCAGGAGCAGGAGCAGGAGCCACAGGCTGCAGGAGCAGGAGCAGGAGCCACAGGCTGCAGGAGCAGGAGCCACAGGCTGCAGGAGCAGGAGCCACAGGCTGCAGGAGCAGGAGCAGGAGCCACAGGCTGCAGGAGCAGGAGCCACAGGCTGCAGGGGCAGGAGCAGGAGCCACAGGCTGCAGGAGCAGGAGCAGGAGCCACAGGCTGCAGGAGCAGGAGCCACAGGCTGCAGGAGCAGGAGCAGGAGCCACAGGCTGCAGGGGCAGGAGCCACAGGTAGCAGGAGCAGGAGCAGGAGCCACAGGCTGCAGGAGCAGGAGCAGGAGCCACAGGCTGCAGGAGCAGGAGCAGGAGCCACAGGCTGCAGGAGCAGGAGCAGGAGCCACAGGCTGCAGGAGCAGGAGCCACAGGCTGCAGGGGCAGGAGCCACAGGATGCAGGGGCAGGAGCCACAGGCTGCAGGGGCAGGAGCAGGAGCCACAGGCTGCAGGAGCAGGAGCCACAGGCTGCAGGGGCAGGAGCAGGAGCCACAGGCTGCAGGGGCAGGAGCCACAGGCTGCAGGAGCAGGAGCAGGAGCCACAGGCTGCAGGAGCAGGAGCCACAGGCTGCAGGGGCAGGAGCCACAGGCTGCAGGAGCAGGAGCAGGAGCCACAGGCTGCAGGGGCAGGAGCAGGAGCCACAGGCTGCAGGGGCAGGAGCAGGAGCCACAGGCTGCAGGAGCAGGAGCAGGAGCCACAGGCTGCAGGGGCAGGAGCAGGAGCCACAGGCTGCAGGAGCAGGAGCAGGAGCCACAGGCTGCAGGAGCAGGAGCCACAGGCTGCAGGGGCAGGAGCCACAGGCTGCAGGAGCAGGAGCCACAGGCTGCAGGGGCAGGAGCAGGAGCCACAGGCTGCAGGGGCAGGAGCAGGAGCCACAGGCTGCAGGAGCAGGAGCAGGAGCCACAGGCTGCAGGAGCAGGAGCAGGAGCCACAGGCTGCAGGAGCAGGAGCCACAGGCTGCAGGAGCAGGAGCAGGAGCCACAGGCTGCAGGGGCAGGAGCAGGAGCCACAGGCTGCAGGAGCAGGAGCAGGAGCCACAGGCTGCAGGAGCAGGAGCAGGAGCCACAGGCTGCAGGAGCAGGAGCCACAGGCTGCAGGGGCAGGAGCAGGAGCCACAGGCTGCAGGAGCAGGAGCAGGAGCCACAGGCTGCAGGAGCAGGAGCCACAGGCTGCAGGAGCAGGAGCAGGAGCCACAGGCTGCAGGAGCAGGAGCAGGAGCCACAGGCTGCAGGAGCAGGAGCCACAGGATGCAGGGGCAGGAGCCACAGGCTGCAGGGGCAGGAGCCACAGGCTGCAGGAGCAGGAGCAGGAGCCACAGGCTGCAGGGGCAGGAGCAGGAGCCACAGGCTGCAGGAGCAGGAGCAGGAGCCACAGGCTGCAGGAGCAGGGGCAGGAGCCACAGGCTGCAGGGGCAGGAGCAGGAGCCACAGGCTGCAGGAGCAGGAGCCACAGGCTGCAGGGGCAGGAGCCACAGGCTGCAGGAGCAGGAGCCACAGGCTGCAGGGGCAGGAGCAGGAGCCACAGGCTGCAGGGGCAGGAGCAGGAGCCACAGGCTGCAGGAGCAGGAGCCACAGGCTGCAGGGGCAGGAGCCACAGGCTGCAGGAGCAGGAGCCACAGGCTGCAGGGGCAGGAGCCACAGGCTGCAGGGGCAGGAGCAGGAGCCACAGGCTGCAGGGGCAGGAGCCACAGGCTGCAGGGGCAGGAGCCACAGGCTGCAGGGGCAGGAGCCACAGGCTGCAGGAGCAGGAGCCACAGGCTGCAGGGGCAGGAGCCACAGGCTGCAGGGTCAGGAGCCACAGGCTGCAGGAGCAGGAGCAGGAGCCACAGGCTGCAGGAGCAGGAGCCACAGGCTGCAGGAGCAGGAGCCACAGGCTGCAGGAGCAGGAGCCACAGGCTGCAGGGTCAGGAGCCACAGGCTGCAGGAGCAGGAGCAGGAGCCACAGGCTGCAGGAGCAGGAGCCACAGGCTGCAGGAGCAGGAGCAGGAGCCACAGGCTGCAGGAGCAGGAGCAGGAGCCACAGGCTGCAGGGGCAGGAGCCACAGGCTGCAGGAGCAGGAGCAGGAGCCACAGGCTGCAGGAGCAGGAGCCACAGGCTGCAGGAGCAGGAGCCACAGGCTGCAGGAGCAGGAGCAGGAGCCACAGGCTGCAGGGGCAGGAGCAGGAGCCACAGGCTGCAGGAGCAGGAGCAGGAGCCACAGGCTGCAGGAGCAGGAGCCACAGGCTGCAGGAGCAGGAGCAGGAGCCACAGGCTGCAGGATCAGGAGCAGGAGCCACAGGCTGTAGGAGCAGGAGCAGGAGCCACAGGCTGCAGGAGCAGGAGCCACAGGCTGCAGGAGCAGGAGCCACAGGCTGCAGGAGCAGGAGCAGGAGCCACAGGCTGCAGGAGCAGGAGCCACAGGCTGCAGGAGCAGGAGCAGGAGCCACAGGCTGCAGGAGCAGGAGCAGGAGCCACAGGCTGCAGGAGCAGGAGCAGGAGCCACAGGCTGCAGGAGCAGGAGCCACAGGCTGCAGGAGCAGGAGCCACAGGCTGCAGGAGCAGGAGCCACAGGCTGCAGGAGCAGGAGCCACAGGCTGCAGGAGCAGGAGCCACAGGCTGCAGGAGCAGGGGCAGGAGCCACAGGCTGCAGGAGCAGGAGCAGGAGCCACAGGCTGCAGGGGCAGGAGCAGGAGCCACAGGCTGCAGGGGCAGGAGCAGGAGCCACAGGCTGCAGGAGCAGGAGCCACAGGCTGCAGGAGCAGGAGCAGGAGCCACAGGCTGCAGGAGCAGGAGCCACAGGCTGCAGGAGCAGGAGCAGGAGCCACAGGCTGCAGGAGCAGGAGCAGGAGCCACAGGCTGCAGGAGCAGGAGCAGGAGCCACAGGCTGCAGGAGCAGGAGCCACAGGCTGCAGGAGCAGGAGCCACAGGCTGCAGGAGCAGGAGCCACAGGCTGCAGGATCAGGAGCAGGAGCCACAGGCTGTAGGAGCAGGAGCAGGAGCCACAGGCTGCAGGAGCAGGAGCCACAGGCTGCAGGAGCAGGAGCAGGAGCCACAGGCTGCAGGAGCAGGAGCCACAGGCTGCAGGAGCAGGAGCCACAGGCTGCAGGAGCAGGAGCAGGAGCCACAGGCTGCAGGAGCAGGAGCCACAGGCTGCAGGAGCAGGAGCCACAGGCTGCAGGAGCAGGAGCCACAGGCTGCAGGGGCAGGAGCAGGAGCCACAGGCTGCAGGAGCAGGAGCAGGAGCCACAGGCTGCAGGAGCAGGAGCCACAGGCTGCAGGAGCAGGAGCAGGAGCCACAGGCTGCAGGGGCAGGAGCAGGAGCCACAGGCTGCAGGAGCAGGAGCCACAGGCTGCAGGGGCAGGAGCAGGAGCCACAGGCTGCAGGAGCAGGAGCCACAGGCTGCAGGAGCAGGAGCCACAGGCTGCAGGAGCAGGAGCCACAGGCTGCAGGGGCAGGAGCAGGAGCCACAGGCTACAGGAGGAGGAGCCACAGGCTGCAGGAGCAGGAGCAGGAGCCACAGGCTGCAGGAGCAGGAGCAGGAGCCTCAGGCTGCAGGGGCAGGAGCCACAGGCTGCAGGAGCAGGAGCCACAGGCTGCAGGAGCAGGAGCCACAGGCTGCAGGGGCAGGAGCCACAGGCTGCAGGAGCAGGAGCAGGAGCCACAGGCTGCAGGGGCAGGAGCAGGAGCCACAGGCTGCAGGAGCAGGAGCAGGAGCCACAGGCTGCAGGAGCAGGAGCCACAGCCTGCAGGAGCAGGAGCAGGAGCCACAGGCTGCAGGGGCAGGAGCCACAGGCTGCAGGAGCAGGAGCCACAGGCTGCAGGAGCAGGAGCCACAGGCTGCAGGGGCAGGAGCAGGAGCCACAGGCTGCAGGAGCAGGAGCAGGAGCCACAGGCTGCAGGAGCAGGAGCCACAGGCTGCAGGAGCAGGAGCAGGAGCCACAGGCTGCAGGGGCAGGAGCCACAGGTAGCAGGAGCAGGAGCAGGAGCCACAGGCTGCAGGAGCAGGAGCAGGAGCCACAGGCTGCAGGAGCAGGAGCCACAGGTAGCAGGAGCAGGAGCAGGAGCCACAGCCTGCAGGAGCAGGAGCAGGAGCCACAGGCTGCAGGAGCAGGAGCCACAGGCTGCAGGGGCAGGAGCAGGAGCCACAGGCTGCAGGAGCAGGAGCAGGAGCCACAGGCTGCAGGAGCAGGAGCCACAGGCTGCAGGAGCAGGAGCAGGAGCCACAGGCTGCAGGGGCAGGAGCCACAGGTAGCAGGAGCAGGAGCAGGAGCCACAGGCTGCAGGAGCAGGAGCAGGAGCCACAGGCTGCAGGAGCAGGAGCAGGAGCCACAGGCTGCAGGGGCAGGAGCCACAGGCTGCAGGAGCAGGAGCCACAGGCTGCAGGAGCAGGAGCAGGAGCCACAGGCTGCAGGAGCAGGAGCCACAGGCTGCAGGGGCAGGAGCCACAGGATGCAGGGGCAGGAGCCACAGGCTGCAGGGGCAGGAGCAGGAGCCACAGGCTGCAGGAGCAGGAGCCACAGGCTGCAGGGGCAGGAGCAGGAGCCACAGGCTGCAGGGGCAGGAGCCACAGGCTGCAGGGGCAGGAGCAGGAGCCACAGGCTGCAGGAGCAGGAGCAGGAGCCACAGGCTGCAGGAGCAGGAGCAGGAGCCACAGGCTGCAGGAGCAGGAGCAGGAGCCACAGGCTGCAGGGGCAGGAGCCACAGGCTGCAGGAGCAGGAGCAGGAGCCACAGGCTGCAGGGGCAGGAGCCACAGGCTGCAGGAGCAGGAGCCACAGGCTGCAGGAGCAGGAGCAGGAGCCACAGGCTGCAGGAGCAGGAGCCACAGGCTGCAGGGGCAGGAGCCACAGGCTGCAGGAGCAGGAGCAGGAGCCACAGGCTGCAGGAGCAGGAGCCACAGGCTGCAGGGGCAGGAGCAGGAGCCACAGGCTGCAGGGGCAGGAGCAGGAGCCACAGGCTGCAGGAGCAGGAGCAGGAGCCACAGGCTGCAGGAGCAGGAGCAGGAGCCACAGGCTGCAGGAGCAGGAGCCACAGGCTGCAGGAGCAGGAGCAGGAGCCACAGGCTGCAGGAGCAGGAGCAGGAGCCACAGGCTGCAGGAGCAGGAGCCACAGGATGCAGGGGCAGGAGCCACAGGCTGCAGGGGCAGGAGCCACAGGCTGCAGGAGCAGGAGCAGGAGCCACAGGCTGCAGGGGCAGGAGCAGGAGCCACAGGCTGCAGGAGCAGGAGCCACAGGCTGCAGGGGCAGGAGCCACAGGCTGCAGGGGCAGGAGCCACAGGCTGCAGGGGCAGGAGCCACAGGCTGCAGGGGCAGGAGCCACAGGCTGCAGGAGCAGGAGCAGGAGCCACAGGCTGCAGGAGCAGGAGCCACAGGCTGCAGGAGCAGGAGCCACAGGCTGCAGGGGCAGGAGCAGGAGCCACAGGCTGCAGGAGCAGGAGCAGGAGCCACAGGCTGCAGGAGCAGGAGCCACAGGCTGCAGGAGCAGGAGCAGGAGCCACAGGCTGCAGGGGCAGGAGCCACAGGTAGCAGGAGCAGGAGCAGGAGCCACAGGCTGCAGGAGCAGGAGCAGGAGCCACAGGCTGCAGGAGCAGGAGCAGGAGCCACAGGCTGCAGGGGCAGGAGCCACAGGCTGCAGGAGCAGGAGCCACAGGCTGCAGGAGCAGGAGCAGGAGCCACAGGCTGCAGGAGCAGGAGCCACAGGCTGCAGGGGCAGGAGCCACAGGATGCAGGGGCAGGAGCCACAGGCTGCAGGGGCAGGAGCAGGAGCCACAGGCTGCAGGAGCAGGAGCCACAGGCTGCAGGGGCAGGAGCAGGAGCCACAGGCTGCAGGGGCAGGAGCCACAGGCTGCAGGGGCAGGAGCAGGAGCCACAGGCTGCAGGAGCAGGAGCAGGAGCCACAGGCTGCAGGAGCAGGAGCAGGAGCCACAGGCTGCAGGAGCAGGAGCAGGAGCCACAGGCTGCAGGGGCAGGAGCCACAGGCTGCAGGAGCAGGAGCAGGAGCCACAGGCTGCAGGGGCAGGAGCCACAGGCTGCAGGAGCAGGAGCCACAGGCTGCAGGAGCAGGAGCAGGAGCCACAGGCTGCAGGAGCAGGAGCCACAGGCTGCAGGGGCAGGAGCCACAGGCTGCAGGAGCAGGAGCAGGAGCCACAGGCTGCAGGAGCAGGAGCCACAGGCTGCAGGGGCAGGAGCAGGAGCCACAGGCTGCAGGGGCAGGAGCAGGAGCCACAGGCTGCAGGAGCAGGAGCAGGAGCCACAGGCTGCAGGAGCAGGAGCAGGAGCCACAGGCTGCAGGAGCAGGAGCCACAGGCTGCAGGAGCAGGAGCAGGAGCCACAGGCTGCAGGAGCAGGAGCAGGAGCCACAGGCTGCAGGAGCAGGAGCCACAGGATGCAGGGGCAGGAGCCACAGGCTGCAGGGGCAGGAGCCACAGGCTGCAGGAGCAGGAGCAGGAGCCACAGGCTGCAGGGGCAGGAGCAGGAGCCACAGGCTGCAGGAGCAGGAGCCACAGGCTGCAGGGGCAGGAGCCACAGGCTGCAGGGGCAGGAGCCACAGGCTGCAGGGGCAGGAGCCACAGGCTGCAGGGGCAGGAGCCACAGGCTGCAGGAGCAGGAGCAGGAGCCACAGGCTGCAGGAGCAGGAGCCACAGGCTGCAGGAGCAGGAGCCACAGGCTGCAGGAGCAGGAGCCACAGGCTGCAGGGTCAGGAGCCACAGGCTGCAGGAGCAGGAGCAGGAGCCACAGGCTGCAGGAGCAGGAGCAGGAGCCACAGGCTGCAGGAGCAGGAGCAGGAGCCACAGGCTGCAGGAGCCGGAGCCACAGGCTGCAGGAGCAGGAGCCACAGGCTGCAGGGGCAGGAGCAGGAGCCACAGGCTGCAGGAGCAGGAGCCACAGGCTGCAGGGGCAGGAGCAGGAGCCACAGGCTGCAGGAGCAGGAGCAGGAGCCACAGGCTGCAGGAGCAGGAGCCACAGGCTGCAGGAGCAGGAGCAGGAGCCACAGGCTGCTGGGGCAGGAGCCACAGGCTCAGGGGCAGGAGCCACAGGCTGCAGGAGCAGGAGCAGGAGCCACAGGCTGCAGGAGCAGGAGCCACAGGCTGCAGGAGCAGGAGCCACAGGCTGCAGGGGCAGGAGCAGGAGCCACAGGCTGCAGGGGCAGGAGCAGGAGCCACAGGCTGCAGGAGCAGGAGCCACAGGCTGCAGGAGCAGGAGCAGGAGCCACAGGCTGCAGGAGCAGGAGCAGGAGCCACAGGCTGCAGGAGCAGGAGCCACAGGCTGCAGGGGCAGGAGGCACAGGCTGCAGGGGCAGGAGCCACAGGCTGCAGGGGCAGGAGCAGGAGCCACAGGCTACAGGAGGAGGAGCCACAGGCTGCAGGGGCAGGAGCAGGAGCCACAGGCTGCAGAAGCAGGAGCAGGAGCCACAGGCTGCAGGAGCAGGAGCCACAGGCTGCAGGGGCAGGAGGCACAGGCTGCAGGGGCAGGAGCAGGAGCCACAGGCTGCAGGAGCAGGAGCAGGAGCCACAGGCTGCAGGAGCAGGAGCCACAGGCTGCAGGGGCAGGAGCCACAGGCTGCAGGGGCAGGAGGCACAGGCTGCAGGGGCAGGAGCCACAGGCTGCAGGGGCAGGAGCAGGAGCCACAGGCTACAGGAGGAGGAGCCACAGGCTGCAGGAGCAGGAGCAGGAGCCACAGGCTGCAGGAGCAGGAGCAGGAGCCTCAGGCTGCAGGGGCAGGAGCCACAGGCTGCAGGAGCAGGAGCCACAGGCTGCAGGAGCAGGAGCCACAGGCTGCAGGGGCAGGAGCCACAGGCTGCAGGAGCAGGAGCAGGAGCCACAGGCTGCAGGGGCAGGAGCAGGAGCCACAGGCTGCAGGAGCAGGAGCCACAGGCTGCAGGAGCAGGAGCAGGAGCCACAGGCTGCAGGAGCAGGAGCCACAGCCTGCAGGAGCAGGAGCAGGAGCCACAGGCTGCAGGGGCAGGAACAGGAGCCACAGGCTGCAGGAGCAGGAGCCACAGGCTGCAGGGGCAGGAGCCACAGGCTGCAGGGGCAGGAGCCACAGGCTGCAGGAGCAGGAGCCACAGGCTGCAGGGGCAGGAGCCACAGGCTGCAGGAGCAGGAGCAGGAGCCACAGGCTGCAGGGGCAGGAGCCACAGGCTGCAGGGGCAGGAGCAGGAGCCACAGGCTGCAGGAGCAGGAGCCACAGGCTGCAGGAGCAGGAGCAGGAGCCACAGGCTGCAGGAGCAGGAGCCACAGGCTGCAGGGGCAGGAGCAGGAGCCACAGGCTGCAGGAGCAATGAGCCACAGGCTGCAGGAGCAGGAGCAGGAGCCACAGGCTGCAGGAGCAGGAGCAGGAGCCACAGGCTGCAGGAGCAGGAGCCACAGGCTGCAGGGGCAGGAGCCACAGGCTGCAGGAGCAGGAGCAGAAGCCACAGGCTGCAGGAGCAGGAGCCACAGGCTGCAGGAGCAGGAGCAGAAGCCACAGGCTGCAGGAGCAGGAGCCACAGGCTGCAGGAGCAATGAGCCACAGGCTGCAGGAGCAGGAGCAGGAGCCACAGGCTGCAGGAGCAGGAGCAGGAGCCACAGGCTGCAGGAGCAGGAGCAGGAGCCACAGGCTGCAGGAGCAGGAGCCACAGGCTGCAGGAGCAATGAGCCACAGGCTGCAGGAGCAGGAGCAGGAGCCACAGGCTGCAGGGGCAGGAGCCACAGGCTGCAGGGGCAGGAGCCACAGGCTGCAGGGGCAGGAGCAGGAGCCACAGGCTGCAGGAGCAATGAGCCACAGGCTGCAGGAGCAGGAGCAGGAGCCACAGGCTGCAGGAGCAGGAGCAGGAGCCACAGGCTGCAGGAGCAGGAGCCACAGGCTGCAGGAGCAGGAGCCACAGGCTGCAGGAGCAGGAGCAGGAGCCACAGGCTGCAGGAGCAGGAGCCACAGGCTGCAGGAGCAGGAGCCACAGGCTGCAGGGGCAGGAGCCACAGGCTGCAGGGGCAGGAGCCACAGGCTGCAGGAGCAGGAGCAGGAGCCACAGGCTGCAGGGGCAGGAGCCACAGGCTGCAGGAGAAGGAGCAGGAGCCACAGGCTGCAGGAGCAGGAGCCACAGGCTGCAGGAGCAGGAGCAGGAGGCACAGGCTGCAGGGGCAGGAGCAGGAGCCACAGGCTGCAGGAGCAGGAGCCACAGGCTGCAGGGGCAGGAGCAGGAGCCACAGGCTGCAGGAGCAATGAGCCACAGGCTGCAGGAGCAGGAGCAGGAGCCACAGGCTGCAGGAGCAGGAGCAGGAGCCACAGGCTGCAGGAGCAGGAGCCACAGGCTGCAGGAGCAGGAGCCACAGGCTGCAGGTGCAGGAGCCACAGGCTGCAGGGGCAGGAGCAGGAGCCACAGGCTGCAGGAGCAGGATCCACAGGCTGCAGGAGCAGGAGCAGGAGCCACAGGCTGCAGGAGCAGGAGCAGGAGCCACAGGCTGCAGGAGCAGGAGCAGGAGCCACAGGCTGCAGGGGCAGGAGCAGGAGCCACAGGCTGCAGGGGCAGGAGCTGGAGCCACAGGCTGCAGGAGCAGGAGCCACAGGCTGCAGGAGCAGGAGCAGGAGCCACAGGCTGCAGGGGCAGGAGCAGGAGCCACAGGCTGCAGGGGCAGGAGCAGGAGCCACAGGCTGCAGGAGCAGGAGCCACAGGCTGCAGGAGCAGGAGCAGGAGCCACAGGCTGCAGGAGCAGGAGCCACAGGCTGCAGGGGCAGGAGCAGAAGCCACAGGCTGCAGGAGCAGGAGCCACAGGCTGCAGGAGAAGGAGCACGACCCACAGGCTGCAGGAGCAGGGGCAGGAGCCACAGGCTGCAGGAGCAGGAGCCACAGGCTGCAGGGGCAGGAGGCACAGGCTGCAGGGGCAGGAGCAGGAGCCACAGGCTGCAGGGGCAGGAGCCACAGGCTGCAGGGGCAGGAGCCACAGGCTGCAGGGGCAGGAGCCACAGGCTGCAGGAGCAGGAGCCACAGGCTGCAGGGGCAGGAGCCACAGGCTGCAGGGTCAGGAGCCACAGGCTGCAGGAGCAGGAGCAGGAGCCACAGGCTGCAGGAGCAGGAGCCACAGGCTGCAGGAGCAGGAGCCACAGGCTGCAGGAGCAGGAGCCACAGGCTGCAGGGTCAGGAGCCACAGGCTGCAGGAGCAGGAGCCACAGGCTGCAGGAGCAGGAGCCACAGGCTGCAGGAGCAGGAGCCACAGGCTGCAGGAGCAGGAGCCACAGGCTGCAGGGGCAGGAGCAGGAGCCACAGGCTGCAGGAGCAGGAGCAGGAGCCACAGGCTGCAGGAGCAGGAGCCACAGGCTGCAGGAGCAGGAGCCACAGGCTGCAGGGGCAGGAGCAGGAGCCACAGGCTGCAGGGGCAGGAGCAGGAGCCACAGGCTGCAGGAGCAGGAGCCACAGGCTGCAGGAGCAGGAGCAGGAGCCACAGGCTGCAGGAGCAGGAGCCACAGGCTGCAGGGGCAGGAGGCACAGGCTGCAGGGGCAGGAGCCACAGGCTGCAGGGGCAGGAGCAGGAGCCACAGGCTACAGGAGGAGGAGCCACAGGCTGCAGGGGCAGGAGCAGGAGCCACAGGCTGCAGAAGCAGGAGCAGGAGCCACAGGCTGCAGGAGCAGGAGCCACAGGCTGCAGGGGCAGGAGGCACAGGCTGCAGGGGCAGGAGCCACAGGCTGCAGGAGCAGGAGCAGGAGCCACAGGCTGCAGGAGCAGGAGCCACAGGCTGCAGGGGCAGGAGCCACAGGCTGCAGGGGCAGGAGGCACAGGCTGCAGGGGCAGGAGCCACAGGCTGCAGGGGCAGGAGCAGGAGCCACAGGCTACAGGAGGAGGAGCCACAGGCTGCAGGAGCAGGAGCAGGAGCCTCAGGCTGCAGGGGCAGGAGCCACAGGCTGCAGGAGCAGGAGCCACAGGCTGCAGGAGCAGGAGCCACAGGCTGCAGGGGCAGGAGCCACAGGCTGCAGGAGCAGGAGCAGGAGCCACAGGCTGCAGGGGCAGGAGCAGGAGCCACAGGCTGCAGGGGCAGGAGCAGGAGCCACAGGCTGCAGGAGCAGGAGCCACAGGCTGCAGGAGCAGGAGCAGGAGCCACAGGCTGCAGGAGCAGGAGCCACAGCCTGCAGGAGCAGGAGCAGGAGCCACAGGCTGCAGGGGCAGGAGCAGGAGCCACAGGCTGCAGGGGCAGGAGCCACAGGCTGCAGGAGCAGGAGCAGGAGCCACAGGCTGCAGGGGCAGGAGCCACAGGCTGCAGGAGCAGGAGCAGGAGCCACAGGCTGCAGGGGCAGGAGCCACAGGCTGCAGGAGCAGGAGCAGGAGCCACAGGCTGCAGGAGCAGGAGCCACAGGCTGCAGGAGCAGGAGCCACAGGCTGCAGGAGCAGGAGCAGGAGCCACAGGCTGCAGGAGCAGGAGCCACAGGCTGCAGGGGCAGGAGCAGGAGCCACAGGCTGCAGGAGCAGGAGCCACAGGCTGCAGGAGCAGGAGCAGGAGCCACAGGCTGCAGGAGCAGGAGCCACAGGCTGCAGGAGCAGGAGCAGGAGCCACAGGCTGCAGGAGCAGGAGCCACAGGCTGCAGGAGCAGGAGCCACAGGCTGCAGGAGCAGGAGCCACAGGCTGCAGGAGCAGGAGCCACAGGCTGCAGGGGCAGGGGCAGGAGCCACAGGCTGCAGGAGCAGGGGCAGGAGCCACAGGCTGCAGGAGCAGGGGCAGGAGCCACAGGCTGCAGGAGCAGGAGCCACAGGCTGCAGGAGCAGGGGCAGGAGCCACAGGCTGCAGGAGCAGGAGCCACAGGCTGCAGGGGCAGGAGCAGGAGCCACAGGCTGCAGGAGCAGGAGCAGGAGCCACAGGCTGCAGGGGCAGGAGCCACAGGCTGCAGGGGCAGGAGCAGGAGCCACAGGCTGCAGGAGCAGGAGCAGGAGCCACAGGCTGCAGGGGCAGGAGCCACAGGCTGCAGGAGCAGGAGCAGGAGCCACAGGCTGCAGGAGCAGGAGCCACAGGCTGCAGGGGCAGGAGCCACAGGCTGCAGGAGCAGGAGCCACAGGCTGCAGGAGCAGGAGCCACAGGCTGCAGGGGCAGGAGCCACAGGCTGCAGGAGCAGGAGCCACAGGCTGCAGGAGCAGGAGCAGGAGCCACAGGCTGCAGGGGCAGGAGCCACAGGCTGCAGGAGCAGGAGCCACAGGCTGCAGGGGCAGGAGCAGGAGCCACAGGCTGCAGGGGCAGGAGCCACAGGCTGCAGGAGCAGGAGCCACAGGCTGCAGGGGCAGGAGCAGGAGCCACAGGCTGCAGGAGCAGGAGCAGGAGCCACAGGCTGCAGGAGCAGGAGCCTCAGGCTGCAGGAGCAGGAGCAGGAGCCACAGGCTGCAGGAGCAGGAGCAGGAGCCACAGGCTGCAGGAGCAGGAGCAGGAGCCACAGGCTGCAGGAGCAGGAGCAGGAGCCACAGGCTGCAGGGGCAGGAGCAGGAGCCACAGGCTGCAGGAGCAGGAGCAGGAGCCACAGGCTGCAGGAGCAGGAGCCACAGGCTGCAGGAGCAGGAGCAGGAGCCACAGGCTGCAGGGGCAGGGGCAGGAGCCACAGGCTGCAGGAGCAGGAGCAGGAGCCACAGGCTGCAGGAGCAGGAGCCACAGGCTGCAGGAGCAGGAGCAGGAGCCACAGGCTGCAGGAGCAGGAGCCACAGGCTGCAGGGGCAGGAGCAGGAGCCACAGGCTGCAGGGGCAGGAGCAGGAGCCACAGGCTGCAGGGGCAGGAGCAGGAGCCACAGGCTGCAGGGGCAGGAGCAGGAGCCACAGGCTGCAGGAGCAGGAGCCACAGGCTGCAGGGGCAGGAGCCACAGGCTGCAGGAGCAGGAGCCACAGGCTGCAGGAGCAGGAGCCACAGGCTGCAGGGGCAGGAGCAGGAGCCACAGGCTGCAGGAGCAGGAGCCACAGGCTGCAGGGGCAGGAGCAGGAGCCACAGGCTGAAGGGGCAGGAGCCACAGGCTGCAGGAGCAGGAGCAGGAGCCACAGGCTGCAGGGGCAGGAGCAGGAGCCACAGGCTGCAGGGGCAGGAGCAGGAGCCACAGGCTGAAGGGGCAGGAGCCACAGGCTGCAGGAGCAGGAGCAGGAGCCACAGGCTGCAGGAGCAGGAGCAGGAGCCACAGGCTGAAGGGGCAGGAGCCACAGGCTGCAGGAGCAGGAGCAGGAGCCACAGGCTGCAGGGGCAGGAGCAGGAGCCACAGGCTGCAGGAGCAGGAGCCACAGGCTGCAGGGGCAGGAGCCACAGGCTGCAGGGGCAGGAGCAGGAGCCACAGGCTGCAGGAGCAGGAGCAGGAGCCACAGGCTGCAGGGGCAGGAGCAGGAGCCACAGGCTGCAGGGGCAGGAGCAGGAGCCACAGGCTGCAGGGGCAGGAGCCACAGGCTGCAGGAGCAGGAGCAGGAGCCACAGGCTGCAGGAGCAGGAGCCACAGGCTGCAGGAGCAGGAGCAGGAGCCACAGGCTGCAGGAGCAGGAGCCACAGGCTGCAGGAGCAGGAGCAGGAGCCACAGGCTGCAGGAGCAGGAGCCACAGGCTGCAGGGGCAGGAGCAGGAGCCACAGGCTGCAGGAGCAGGAGCAGGAGCCACAGGCTGCAGGAGCAGGAGCAGGAGCCACAGGCTGCAGGAGCAGGAGCCACAGGCTGCAGGGGCAGGAGCCACAGGCTGCAGGAGCAGGAGCAGGAGCCACAGGCTGCAGGAGCAGGAGCCACAGGCTGCAGGAGCAGGAGCAGGAGCCACAGGCTGCAGGGGCAGGAGCCACAGGCTGCAGGAGCAGGAGCAGGAGCCACAGGCTGCAGGAGCAGGAGCCACAGGCTGCAGGGGCAGGAGCCACAGGCTGCAGGAGCAGGAGCCACAGGCTGCAGGAGCAGGAGCCACAGGCTGCAGGGGCAGGAGCCACAGGCTGCAGGAGCAGGAGCCACAGGCTGCAGGAGCAGGAGCAGGAGCCACAGGCTGCAGGGGCAGGAGCCACAGGCTGCAGGAGCAGGAGCAGGAGCCACAGGCTGCAGGGGCAGGAGCCACAGGCTGCAGGGGCAGGAGCAGGAGCCACAGGCTGCAGGAGCAGGAGCAGGAGCCACAGGCTGCAGGAGCAGGAGCCACAGGCTGCAGGGGCAGGAGCCACAGGCTGCAGGAGCAGGAGCCACAGGCTGCAGGAGCAGGAGCCACAGGCTGCAGGGGCAGGAGCCACAGGCTGCAGGAGCAGGAGCCACAGGCTGCAGGAGCAGGAGCCACAGGCTGCAGGGGCAGGAGCCACAGGCTGCAGGAGCAGGAGCCACAGGCTGCAGGAGCAGGAGCAGGAGCCACAGGCTGCAGGGGCAGGAGCCACAGGCTGCAGGAGCAGGAGCAGGAGCCACAGGCTGCAGGGGCAGGAGCCACAGGCTGCAGGGGCAGGAGCAGGAGCCACAGGCTGCAGGAGCAGGAGCAGGAGCCACAGGCTGCAGGAGCAGGAGCCACAGGCTGCAGGGGCAGGAGCCACAGGCTGCAGGAGCAGGAGCCACAGGCTGCAGGGGCAGGAGCAGGAGCCACAGGCTGCAGGGGCAGGAGCCACAGGCTGCAGGAGCAGGAGCCACAGGCTGCAGGAGCAGGAGCAGGAGCCACAGGCTGCAGGGGCAGGAGCCACAGGCTGCAGGAGCAGGAGCAGGAGCCACAGGCTGCAGGAGCAGGAGCCACAGGCTGCAGGGGCAGGAGCCACAGGCTGCAGGAGCAGGAGCAGGAGCCACAGGCTGCAGGGGCAGGAGCCACAGGCTGCAGGAGCAGGAGCCACAGGCTGCAGGAGCAGGAGCCACAGGCTGCAGGGGCAGGAGCAGGAGCCACAGGCTGCAGGAGCAGGAGCCACAGGCTGCAGGAGCAGGAGCCACAGGCTGCAGGAGCAGGAGCAGGAGCCACAGGCTGCAGGGGCAGGAGCAGGAGCCACAGGCTGCAGGGGCAGGAGCCACAGGCTGCAGGAGCAGGAGCCACAGGCTGCAGGAGCAGGAGCCACAGGCTGCAGGGGCAGGAGCAGGAGCCACAGGCTGCAGGAGCAGGAGCCACAGGCTGCAGGAGCAGGAGCCACAGGCTGCAGGGGCAGGAGCCACAGGCTGCAGGAGCAGGAGCCACAGGCTGCAGGAGCAGGAGCCACAGGCTGCAGGAGCAGGAGCAGGAGCCACAGGCTGCAGGAGCAGGAGCCACAGGCTGCAGGAGCAGGAGCCACAGGCTGCAGGAGCAGGAGCAGGAGCCACAGGCTGCAGGAGCAGGAGCAGGAGCCACAGGCTGCAGGGGCAGGAGCAGGAGCCACAGGCTGCAGGAGCAGGAGCAGGAGCCACAGGCTGCAGGGGCAGGAGCCACAGGCTGCAGGAGCAGGAGCAGGAGCCACAGGCTGCAGGAGCAGGAGCCACAAGCTGCAGGGGCAGGAGCAGGAGCCACAGGCTGCAGGAGCAGGAGCCACAGGCTGCAGGGGCAGGAGCCACAGGCTGCAGGGGCAGGAGCAGGAGCCACAGGCTGCAGGAGCAGGAGCAGGAGCCACAGGCTGCAGGGGCAGGAGCAGGAGCCACAGGCTGCAGGGGCAGGAGCCACAGGCTGCAGGAGCAGGAGCAGGAGCCACAGGCTGCAGGAGCAGGAGCCACAGGCTGCAGGGGCAGGAGCAGGAGCCACAGGCTGCAGGAGCAGGAGCCACAGGCTGCAGGGGCAGGAGCAGGAGCCACAGGCTGCAGGGGCAGGAGCAGGAGCCACAGGCTGCAGGGGCAGGAGCCACAGGCTGCAGGAGCAGGAGCAGGAGCCACAGGCTGCAGGGGCAGGAGCAGGAGCCACAGGCTGCAGGGGCAGGAGCCACAGGCTGCAGGAGCAGGAGCCACAGGCTGCAGGAGCAGGAGCCACAGGCTGCAGGAGCAGGAGCCACAGGCTGCAGGGGCAGGAGCCACAGGCTGCAGGAGCAGGAGCCACAGGCTGCAGGAGCAGGAGCCACAGGCTGCAGGAGCAGGAGCCACAGGCTGCAGGAGCAGGAGCCACAGGCTGCAGGAGCAGGAGCCACAGGCTGCAGGAGCAGGAGCCACAGGCTGCAGGAGCAGGAGCCACAGGCTGCAGGAGCAGGAGCCACAGGCTGCAGGAGCAGGAGCCACAGGCTGCAGGGGCAGGGGCAGGAGCCACAGGCTGCAGGAGCAGGAGCAGGAGCCACAGGCTGCAGGGGCAGGAGCCACAGGCTGCAGGGGCAGGGGCAGGAGCCACAGGCTGCAGGAGCAGGAGCAGGAGCCACAGGCTGCAGGGGCAGGAGCCACAGGCTGCAGGAGCAGGAGCCACAGGCTGCAGGGGCAGGAGCCACAGGCTGCAGGGGCAGGAGCAGGAGCCACAGGCTGCAGGAGCAGGAGCCACAGGCTGCAGGAGCAGGAGCCACAGGCTGCAGGGGCAGGAGCAGGAGCCACAGGCTGCAGGGGCAGGAGCAGGAGCCACAGGCTGCAGGGGCAGGAGCAGGAGCCACAGGCTGCAGGAGCAGGAGCAGGAGCCACAGGCTGCAGGGGCAGGAGCCACAGGCTGCAGGAGCAGGAGCCACAGGCTGCAGGAGCAGGAGCCACAGGCTGCAGGGGCAGGAGCAGGAGCCACAGGCTGCAGGAGCAGGAGCCACAGGCTGCAGGAGCAGGAGCCACAGGCTGCAGGAGCAGGAGCCACAGGCTGCAGGGGCAGGAGCCACAGGCTGCAGGAGCAGGAGCCACAGGCTGCAGGAGCAGGAGCCACAGGCTGCAGGAGCAGGAGCCACAGGCTGCAGGAGCAGGAGCAGGAGCCACAGGCTGCAGGAGCAGGAGCAGGAGCCACAGGCTGCAGGGGCAGGAGCAGGAGCCACAGGCTGCAGGAGCAGGAGCAGGAGCCACAGGCTGCAGGAGCAGGAGCCACAGGCTGCAGGAGCAGGAGCCACAGGCTGCAGGGGCAGGAGCCACAGGCTGCAGGAGCAGGAGCCACAGGCTGCAGGAGCAGGAGCCACAGGCTGCAGGAGCAGGAGCAGGAGCCACAGGCTGCAGGAGCAGGAGCCACAGGCTGCAGGGGCAGGAGCCACAGGCTGCAGGAGCAGGAGCCACAGGCTGCAGGAGCAGGAGCCACAGGCTGCAGGAGCAGGAGCCACAGGCTGCAGGAGCAGGAGCAGGAGCCACAGGCTGCAGGGGCAGGAGCCACAGGCTGCAGGAGCAGGAGCCACAGGCTGCAGGAGCAGGAGCAGGAGCCACAGGCTGCAGGAGCAGGAGCAGGAGCCACAGGCTGCAGGGGCAGGAGCAGGAGCCACAGGCTGCAGGAGCAGGAGCAGGAGCCACAGGCTGCAGGAGCAGGAGCCACAGGCTGCAGGGGCAGGAGCAGGAGCCACAGGCTGCAGGAGCAGGAGCCACAGGCTGCAGGGGCAGGGGCAGGAGCCACAGGCTGCAGGAGCAGGAGCAGGAGCCACAGGCTGCAGGAGCAGGAGCCACAGGCTGCAGGAGCAGGAGCAGGAGCCACAGGCTGCAGGAGCAGGAGCAGGAGCCACAGGCTGCAGGGGCAGGAGCAGGAGCCACAGGCTGCAGGGGCAGGAGCAGGAGCCACAGGCTGCAGGAGCAGGAGCCACAGGCTGCAGGAGCAGGAGCCACAGGCTGCAGGAGCAGGAGGCACAGGCTACAGGAGCAGGAGCCACAGGCTGCAGGAGCAGGAGCCACAGGCTGCAGGAGCAGGAGCCACAGGCTGCAGGGGCAGGAGCAGGAGCCACAGGCTGCAGGGGCAGGAGCAGGAGCCACAGGCTGCAGGAGCAGGAGCCACAGGCTGCAGGAGCAGGAGCAGGAGCCACAGGCTGCAGGGGCAGGAGCAGGAGCCACAGGCTGCAGGAGCAGGAGCAGGAGCCACAGGCTGCAGGAGCAGGAGCAGGAGCCACAGGCTGCAGGGGCAGGAGCAGGAGCCACAGGCTGCAGGGGCAGGAGCCACAGGCTGCAGGAGCAGGAGCCACAGGCTGCAGGGGCAGGAGCTACAGGCTGCAGGGGCAGGAGCCACAGGCTGCAGGAGCAGGAGCCACAGGCTGCAGGAGCAGGAGCCACAGGCTGCAGGGGCAGGAGCAGGAGCCACAGGCTGCAGGGGCAGGAGCCACAGGCTGCAGGGGCAGGAGCAGGAGCCACAGGCTGCAGGGGCAGGAGCCACAGGCTGCAGGGGCAGGAGCAGGAGCCACAGGCTGCAGGAGCAGGAGCCACAGGCTGCAGGGGCAGGAGCAGGAGCCACAGGCTGCAGGGGCAGGAGCAGGAGCCACAGGCTGCAGGAGCAGGAGCAGGAGCCACAGGCTGCAGGAGCAGGAGCCACAGGCTGCAGGAGCAGGAGCCACAGGCTGCAGGAGCAGGAGCAGGAGCCACAGGCTGCAGGAGCAGGAGCCACAGGCTGCAGGAGCAGGAGCAGGAGCCACAGGCTGCAGGAGCAGGAGCCACAGGCTGCAGGGGCAGGAGCCACAGGCTGCAGGAGCAGGAGCAGGAGCCACAGGCTGCAGGAGCAGGAGCCACAGGCTGCAGGAGCAGGAGGAGGAGCCACAGGGTGCAGGGGCAGGAGCCACAGGGTGCAGGGGCAGGAGCAGGAGCCACAGGCTGCAGGGGCAGGAGCAGGAGCCACAGGCTGCAGGAGCAGGAGCCACAGGCTGCAGGGGCAGGGGCAGGAGCCACAGGCTGCAGGAGCAGGAGCCACAGGCTGCAGGAGCAGGGGCAGGAGCCACAGGCTGCAGGAGCAGGAGCCACAGGCTGCAGGGGCAGGAGCAGGTGCCACAGGCTGCAGGAGCAGGAGCAGGAGCCACAGGCTGCAGGGGTAGGAGCAGGAGCCACAGGCTGCAGGGGCAGGAGCAGGAGCCACAGGCTGCAGGAGCAGGAGCCACAGGCTGCAGGGGTAGGAGCCACAGGCTGCAGGAGCAGGAGCCACAGGCTGCAGGAGCAGGAGCCACAGGCTGCAGGAGCAGGAGCAGGAGCCACAGGCTGCAGGGGCAGGAGCAGGAGCCACAGGCTGCAGGAGCAGGAGCAGGAGCCACAGGCTGCAGGAGCAGGAGCCACAGGCTGCAGGAGCAGGAGCCACAGGCTGCAGGGGCAGGAGCCACAGGCTGCAGGGGCAGGAGCCACAGGCTGCAGGAGCAGGAGCCACAGGCTGCAGGAGCAGGAGCCACAGGCTGCAGGGGCAGGAGCCACAGGCTGCAGGAGCAGGAGCCACAGGCTGCAGGAGCAGGAGCCACAGGCTGCAGGAGCAGGAGCCACAGGCTGCAGGAGCAGGAGCAGGAGCCACAGGCTGCAGGAGCAGGAGCCACAGGCTGCAGGGGCAGGAGCCACAGGCTCAGGGGCAGGTCCCAGCAGCTCTCCTCTCTGGCTGTGGGTTGCAGAGGCTGTGCTGTGATCTGCTGTCACCTGTCCCAGGGCCAGCTGAGATCTGCAGCTCTACCCTGAGTCACCTGCCCAGCTCCAGCTGCAGAGGTGGTGCCAGGCTCCTGCAGAGCTTGTGCTGCAGCAGGGAAGATGATGTCAAGGTCCTGGCTCCTGCACTGGCAGCCTGAGGAGCTTGCTGGCTGAAGGGGAAGCAGGGAGTCAGAGGAGGGTAGGGGTTGGCAGGGAGCTGTGGAGCCCATTGAGCCCAAGCCCCCTGCACAGCAGGCTCCCTCCCAGGCCCCTCAGGTGTTGCTGTGTCCAAGCTGAGACCTTTCCTGCTCTAAGCTCTCTCCTTGCCTGCCACAGTGTGGAACCATGGTTGGGACACTGCCCAGCTGAACTCCTGCTGCTGGCTCTCTTTCTCTCCTTTCCCTCCCCAGGCAGGCAGAGCTTTGGCACTCCCCCAAGTGCCTGCACACCTCCCTCAGCTCTCCCAGCCCCTTCTGCTCCTTGCTCCTGCCCAGAGGGCAGCAGCCCTGATTCCCATCTGCCTGGGACTGGCCAGGTCACCCAGCAGGAAGGCTTCCAGCATGGCAGGGAGGTCCCAGGGACCTTTGGTGCTCAGCAGCTCTTTGCCTGGCACCTGGGTTAAGCAATGGGGGGCTCAGAAACCCTGCTGCAAGGCTCTTGTCCTGAGCCACTTCTGCTCAGTGCTGGCCCTGCCCAGCTCAGGCCCTGCTCACTGAGGCACTTGCTGCAGCCCAGGGCACAGCCAGGGGCTGCTCCCAGCAGGCAGAAGCTGCTGGGGACAGATCCTGCCAAGGGCTGGGCTGCAGAAAGCCTCTGCCTGAGACTTGCTCCTGGGCACACCACAGAATCACAGAATCAACAAGGTTGGGAAAGACCTCAGAGAGCATCAAGTCCAAGCTGTCACCCAACACCTCCTGACAGCTCAACCATGGCTCCAAGTGCCACATGCAGTCTCCTCTGGAACACCTCCAGGGATGGGGACTCCACCACCTCCTTGGGCAGCACATCCCAATGGCTAACAACTCTCTCTGAGAAGAACTTTCTCCTCACCTCCAGCCTAAACCTCCCCTGGCACAGCCTGAGACTGTGTCCTCTTGTTCTGGTGCTGGCTGCCTGGGAGAAGAGCCCAACCCCCACCTGGCTCCAACCTCCCTTCAGGGAGTTGGAGAGAGCAAGAAGGTCTCCCCTGAGCCTCCTCTTCTGCAGGCTAAGCAACCCCAGCTCCCTCAGCCTCTCCTCACAGGGCTGTGCTCCAGACCCCTCCCCAGCTTTCTTGCCCTTCTCTGGACACCTTCCAGCAGCTCAACCTCCTTCCTAACCTGAGGAGCCCAGAACTGGACACAGGACTCAAGGTGTGGCCTAACCAGTGCTGAGCACAGGGCACAATGACCTTCCTGCTCCTGCTGGCCACACTGCTCCTGATGCAGCCCAGGATGCCATTGGCTTTCTTGGCCCCCTGGGCACACTGCTGGCTCCTGTTCAGCCTACCATCAACCAGCACCCCCAGGTCCCTCTCTGCCTGGCAGCTCTCAGCCACTCTGCCCCCAGCCTGTAGCTCTGCCTGGGGTTGCTGTGGCCAATGTGCAGCACCTGGCACTTGGATTTGCAATGTCCTGGCAGTCGGGGGGGGGCCTGGAGCCAGGCAGGAGGAGAACCTCCACCCCCATGGTTAGAAAGGACCCCAGCAGCTACCAACCTGCCAGCCTCAGCCCTGAGTCTGGGAAGATCATGGACCAGACCCTCCCAGAAGGTCTGCTGAGGCCCATGGGGAGCAGGGAGGTGACCTGAGAGAGCCAGCATGGCTTCAGCAAGGGCCAGTGCTGCCTGCCCAGCCTCCTGTGGGGGAGTGGCTGCAGCAGTGGGCAAGGGCAGAGCTCTGGCTGCCTCCTTCCTGCAAGGCCTTTGACAGGGTCCCCTACAAGGGGGCTGCTTTATTGCCTTCTAGCAGCCAAAGCCATCCCCTGCAACTCTGGCCAGCCAAGGAGGAGGTTGTGCTCCCTCAGCTCAGTCACCCAGAGCACAAGGCCACCCTGATGCCACCCAGGGCTTCTGCAGAGCTTTGGTGATGCCAGCAGCTTGGTTTCCTTGTTCAGGGAACTGGGATTGTCTCCCAGAGTGCCTCTGGGGGTTCACAGCAGGGCTGGGCTGGAAGGGAGCCCAGAGCTCAGCCAGCTCCAGCCCCTGCCATGGGCAGGGACACCTCCCACCAGCACAGGCTGCTCAAGGCCTCATCCAGCCTGGTCCTGAACCCCTCCAGGCAGGAGGCAGCCACAGCCTCCCTGGGCAGCCTGTGCCAGGCTCTCCCCAGCCTCACTCTCAACAATTTCTTCCTCCTCTCCACTCTCAGTCTCCTCTCTCCCAGCTCAAAGCCATTGTCCCTCAGCCTGGCACTCCCAGCCCTTGGCCAGAGTCCCTCCCCAGCTCTCCTGGAGCCCTTCAGGCACTGCAAGGCTGCTCTGAGGTCTCCCTGCAGCCTTCTCTTCTCCAGGCTGCACAGCCCCAGCTCTCCCAGCCTGGCCCCACAGGGGAGGTTCTGCAGCCTCTGCTCACCTTGGTGGCCTCCTCTGGAGCCTCTCCAGCAGCTCCAGGTCCTCCTTGTGCTGGGGGCCCAGGGCTGGAGGCAGTGCTGCAGGTGGGGGCTGAGCAGAGCAGAGGGGCAGAATCCCCTCCCTGTGCTGCTGCTCTGAGGGAGCTGAGCCCTGCCCTGGCAGTGCTGAGCTGTGTGCTGGCTGCAGTGCTGCAGGCAGTGAGCTCAGCTCTGTGTGGCAGAGCTGCCTGCTGCTCTCCTGGAGCTGCCTGCCCTTTGTACCTGTGGCAGGAGGCTGGGCTGGGCTGGAGCTCCTCTGGAGCCTCTCCAGCAGCTCCAGGTCCTCCTTGTGCTGGGGGCCCAGAGCTGGAGGCAGTGCTGCAGGTGGGGGCTGAGCAGAGCAGTGCAGAGGGGCAGAATCCCCAGCCCCAGCTCTCCCAGCCTGGCCCCACAGGAGAGCTTCTCAATGTCAAAGTGTTCCTGGGTCCAGGTCAGCTTCAGGAGATGCAGCTGGGCACAAAGCCCTGGGCCTGGCTCAGGAGCTTCCCTCTCCTCACAGCTTAGGGCTTCACAGCAGCCTGTGAGGAGGAGGAGGATGAACAAAGTGACTCAGAGATGAAGTTTCCTGAGTGCCTCTTCTCACTGCAGCTTCTTTTCATGCCAGGGGCAGTGGCAGCAGAGCAAAGGCAGCTGGCAGACTCCTGTGGTGCTCCAGCCCTTGGGCTCACTCTCGCTCCCTCCCAGCCATGCCTCACCCCTGAGGATGAGGTCCTGAGCACCTGCTGGGGCTGGAGCTCCTCTTGCATCATCTGCTGCACACAGTGACTGCCAGCACATGACATCAGCAGGCTCCTCATGGACCCAGAGCAGCCTTGCTGATGACAAAGCCCTCCCAGCTCACCCAGCCCAACCCTTCTCTACCTCTGCCAAGGCTGGGGCTGAGCCCTGGCCCTCAGCACCACAGCTCTGCCTCTGGGAAACACCTCCAGGGGTGGGCACTCAGCCACCCCCCTGGGCAGCCTGGGCCAGGCTTGGAGAACCTTTCAGGGAGGAAGTTTCTCCTCATGTCCAACCTGAACCCCTTCTGGGTGGCTTGAGGCCATTTCCTCTCCTGGAGCTGCAGCTGGAGCACCCCAGGAGCCTGCCCCAGCAGTGCCTGGCACTTCAGAACAGATGTAGGCTACAGTTGGCACTAAAGCCAAGGCACTCCCTGTGACATCTGAACCCCCCTGGCAGGCAGGGCAGCCCCTGGAGCCTGGGGAAAGGGAACCAGCAGAGGGCTGGCTAAGGGGGAGGAGAGGTCCATGGATCCATAGCTTCACAGCAGGGCTGGGCTGGAAGGGAGCTCAAAGCTCAGCCAGCTCCAGCCCCCTGCCATGGGCAGGGACACCTCCCACCAGCACAGGCTGCTCAAGGCCTCATCCAGCCTGGTCCTGAACACCTCCAGGCAGGAGGCAGCCACAGGCTCCCTGGGCAGCCTGCACAGCACAGGGTCAGCTGCTGGCAAAACCTGCTGCACTGAGGACATCCCACTGGGCTCTGCAAACAGAGAGGATAGAGGAAAAGGAAGACCCTGCCCTAACAGTACTTGGTTATGAGCAAGGTGTTTGATATCCCCTTGGCAGTGGCACCCCAGGGTGGAGCAGCAGAGTGCCAGGGCACCAGAGGGCTGCAGCAAGGGATTCACAGAGCCACAGATTGCACTGGGGTGGAAGGGACTCTCACAAGGCAGCCTGTGCCACCCCCTGCCATGGGCAGGGACAGCTCCAGCCAGAGCAGGCTGCCCAGGGACACAGCCAGGCTGAGCCTGAATGGCTCCAGGGATGGAGCCTCAACCACCTCCCTGAGCAGCCTGTGCCAGAGTCTCCCCAGCCTCACTCTCAACAATTTCTTCCTCCTCTCCACTCTCAGTCTCCTCTCTCCCAGCTCAAAGCCATTGTTCCTCAGCCTGGCACTCCCAGCCCTTGTCCAGAGTCCCTCCCCAGCTCTCCTGGAGCCCTTCAGGCACTGCAAGGCTGCTCTGAGGTCTCCCTGCAGCCTTCTCTTCTGCAGGCTGCACAGCCCCAGCTCTCCCAGCCTGGCCCCACAGGGGAGGTTCTGCAGCCTCTGCTCACCTTGGTGGCCTCCTCTGGAGCCTCTCCAGCAGCTCCAGGTCCTTCTTGTGCTGGGGGCCCAGAGCTGGAGGCAGTGCTGCAGGTGGGGGCTGAGCAGAGCAGAGCAGAGGGGCAGAATCCCCTCCCTGTGCTGCTGCTCTCCCTGCTCTGGCTGCAGCTCAGCACTCAGCTGGCTCTGGGCTGCAGATGTGCTCCCAGCAGAGCAGAGCAGTGGCAGAATCTCAGCCTGCTGGCCACACTGCTCTGGCTGCAGGCCAGGGTGCTGACTCTGTGTTCAGGTCTCCCTTTCCCAAGAAAGAAAACCTGGAGAGGAAAAAGCAGGATGCTGAAAAGGTCCTGGAGCCTGCCTGGAATGAGAGGAGACTTTGAGCCTGGCTTGCATGACTTAGCAAAATAAATGCTGGGAGGAGATGGCAGTGAGCCCTGGAAAGACATCAGGGAGGCAAGCAGCAGGGGGGGAGAGTTAGTTTAGGCTGAAATAGAATGTGGCAAAAGGAAAAGCAGGTAAAAGTCAGCAGTGACCAACTGGAACCTGTGGAGGAGGAGGTGTGCAGTGCTCAGAGAGGCTTTGGACCAACCTGAGAGGAGGCAGTGACAGGCAGGGAGCTGGATGGCCCTGCTGGGGTGAGCTGCACTGCTCTGCCCAGGAGGCTCTCCCTGCTCCTGAGCTCCTGGGGCACTCCAAAGGCTTTTTGAAACCACAGAGTCACAGAATCGTTTGGGCTGGAGAAGGCCTCCAAGCTCACCCAGTCCAACCATCACCCAGCCCCACCATGGCCCTCATCCAGCTGCCATGGCCACAGGAACCCCTCCAGCCATGGGGACTCCACCACCTCCCTGGGCAGCCTCTGCCAGGCCCTGACCACTCTGACACCAAAGACATTTCTCCTCCTCTCCAACCCAAGCCTCCCCTGGCACAATTCCAGGCCAGTTCCTCTCCTTCTATCCCCTGGGACTGGGGAGCAGAGCCCAGCCCCCAGCTCCCTCAGCCTCCTCTCAGGGAGCTGCAGAGAGCAATGAGGTCTCCCTCAGCCTCCTCTGCTCCAGGCTGAACCCCCCCAGCTCCCTCAGCTGCTCCTCCCCAGCCCTGCTCTCCAGACCCTTCCCCAGCTCTGTTGCCCTTCTCTGGCCCTGCTCCAGCCCTCAATGTCCTTCTGGGAGTGAGGAGCCCAGAACTGAACCCAGCCCTGCAGCTGTGCCCTCCCCAGTGCCCAGCCCAGGGGCACCATCCCTGCCCTGCTGCTGCTGCCCACAGCATTGCTGCTCCAGGCCAGGCTGCTGCTGCCCTTCTTGCCCCTCTGGGCACTGCTGGCTCAGCTTCAGCTGCTGGCACCCAGCACCCCCAAGGGCTTTCCTGTCAGGCAACTCTCCAGCCCCTATGCAGGAGGCAAGAGCAATTAGCTATGAATTAATAATCTTAATTAATAAGTGGGATGAGTGGAGATTGCTCCTGGATGGATGGAACCAGTAGGAGAGGTGAAGCTCTCCTTTCTAAGGTAAGTCCTCAGCTGCAAGGGTTTCCAGCTGGCCTTGGCTTTCAGAGGTTTCATGCCATGGCTGCCCCAGAGCCTTGCCTGCTGGCTCAGGCACTGTGTGGAGACCCTGCCCTGGGCAGAGCAGAGGCAGCCCAGCAGCTCTGGGAATGGGCAGGCTCTGCTGTCAGTACCAAGCTGAGAACACTGCCAGCATTTCTTGGCCAGACTGAGCCCTACCTGTCCTCTCCTCCAAGGCAGGCTGTGATGCCTGGAGAGAGGTCCCAGCAGCCCCAGGCTCATTAGCTTACAGATCCCTCAGGGCCCTGGGCTCAGAGCTGGGAGTGCTGCCAGCACAGTGACTGCAACTGGGAGCAGGGCAGACACAGAGCTCCTGCAGCCACCCTGACATCCTGCCAGCTGCACAGGATCACAGAGTAATGGAGTTAGTGGGGTTGGAGAAGGCCTCCAGGCTCACCCAGTCCAACACCAGCCCAGCCCCACCATGGCCACCAAGCCCTGCCCCCAGTGCCATGGCCACAGGAACCCCTCCAGCCATGGGGACTCCACCACCTCCCTGGGCAGCCTCTGCCAGGCCCTGACCACTCTGACACCAAAGACATTTCTCCTCCTCTCCAACCCAAGCCTCCCCTGGCACAATTCCAGGCCAGTTCCTCTCCTTCTGTCCCCTGGGACTGGGGAGCAGAGCCCAGCCCCCAGCTCCCTGCAGCCTCCTCTCAGGGAGCTGCAGAGAGCAATGAGGTCTCCCTCAGCCTCCTCTGCTCCAGGCTGAACACCCCCAGCTCCCTCAGCTGCTCCTCCCCAGCCCTGCTCTCCAGCCCCTTCCCCACTTGGTTATCCTTTTCTCCTGCTGAGTGATGGCAGGATGCATTTCTTGGCTGACTGATTTCAGTCAGTGCAGGCTGGGTGAGCTGTCACCAGACCATCAGCCCTGTGAGGCTGGAGAGGGCTCTGGGCAACCTGATCCAGTGGAGGATGTCCCTGCTGGGTGCAGGGGGGTTGGAGTGGATGAGCTTTAGAATAGAATAGAATATACCAGGTTGGAAGAGAGCTCAGAGATCATCCAGTCCAACCTATCACCCAGCACCAGCTGATCAACTCAACCATGGCATCAAGCACCCTATCAAGTCTCCTCCTGAACACCTCCAGGGATGGGGACTCCACCACCTCCCTGGGCAGCACATTCCCATGGCCAATCTCTCTTGCTGGGAAGAACTTTCTCCTCACCTCCAGCCTAAACTTCCCCTGGCACAGCCTGAGACTGTGTCCTCTTGTTCTGGTGCTGGCTGCCTGGGAGCCCAACCCCCACCTGGCTCCAATCTCCCTTCAGGGAGTTGGAGAGAGCAAGAAGGTCTCCCCTGAGCCTCCTCTTCTGCAGGCTAAGCAACCCCAGCTCCCTCAGCCTCTCCTCACAGGGCTGTGCTCCAGACCCCTCCCCAGCTTTGTTGCCCTTCTCTGGACACCTTCCAGCAGCTCAACCTCTTTCCTAACCTGAGGAGCCCAGAACTGGGCACAGGACTCAAGGTGTGGCCTCAGCAGTGCTGAGCACAGGGCACAATGACCTCCCTGCTCCTGCTGGCCACACTGTTCCTGATGCAGGCCAGGATGCCCTTGGCCCTCCTGGCTGCCTGGGCACACTGCTGGCTCCTGTTCAGCTGCTGTCACCCAGCACCCCCAGGTCCCTCTCTGCCTGGCTGCAGGTCCCTTCCAGCCCAGCCCAAGCTGTGATTCTCTCTGCAGAGGCAGCAGAGCCATTCAGCTCTCTGCACACAGGATGCACTTCATAGAATCATAGAATCAGTAAGGTTGGAAAAGATCTCAGAGGTCATCAAGTCCAACCTCTCACCCAACACCTCCTGACAACTAAACCATGGCTCCAAGGCCCACATCCAAGCCTTTTCTGAACACTTGGAAGACCAAAGAGGAGTCACCTGCCATCTGGCAGCAGAGGCAAGGTGCAGAAAGTCACCTGCCCTGCCCACCCCAGGCAGCAGCTTTGGAGGGAGCAGCCCAAAATGAAGCCACAACTGTCCTGAGCTTCAGCTTGACCCAAACCCTCCCCTCATCTCCTCCTTGGCCAAAACCCTCCTGAGCTCTTCCCTGGCCCAAAGCCTCCTCAGCCATCCTCACTGAAGTTGTGTTCTGAAGAAACCTGGGGCCACTGATGAAGATGACACCTCCAGGTGAGACAGACAGAGGCCACAGCAGGCACTCCAGCACAGCTAGAGCCTCACTAGCTTCCTCCAGAGCTAGGAAGAGTGTCCCAGGAGGAGGTGTGGGGGACACTGAGTCAGGGTGGCCCTGAGCTCCTCAGCTGGCCCTCGGCCACCAGAGCTGGCAGCCAGCTCGCCGGGGCAGGAGCTTGCTCCAGCGCTGCCTTCCTGCCAGGGCCCCAGGGCCTTCCTTCCTGTGGAGCTGGGCAGCATGGCCACCCCCAGCCTGCAGAGCCAGGCCCTGCTGAGCTGCTCTGAGCCCAGGGCCCAGCAGAGGCTGCAGAGGGGAGCAGCCAGGCTGCCGGAGCCGGGGCTGGCAGAGCGCTTTGCAGAGCCTGCAGCGAAGGTCAGCCTGCTGCAGGGCAGTGCTGATGCAGCCCAGACAGGCTGCTGCTCCCCAGACTCCCCACAGCACCAGCTGGAGGACTGAGGGGGTGAGGGCATGCAAGGAGCCCTCTGGACAAGGGCTGGGAGTGCCAGGATGAGGCACAATGGCTTTGAGCTGGGAGAGAGGAGACTGAGAGTGGAGAGGAGGAAGAAATTGTTGAGAGTGAGGCTGGGGAGACTCTGGCACAGGCTGCCCAGGGAGGCTGTGGCTGCCTCCTGCCTGGAGGGGTTCAGGACCAGGCTGGATGAGGCCTTGAGCAGCCTGTGCTGGTGGGAGGTGTCCCTGCCCATGGCAGGGGCTTGGAGCTGGCTGAGCTTTGAGCTCCCTTCCCAGCCAAGCCATTCTCTGATTCTGTGCTGAGCAGGGAGTCTTCACACCCCCAGCCTCTTCCCTCCAGACCTCTTGCCCTCCCTCCCCCTGGGCACCATCCTGACAGGTAGCCCCTGGAAAAGAGCAGGATTGTGGTGTGGGACCACTGCAGGTGTGCTGGCCTCCTCCTGGGGTTCAAAATACCTCAAGTATACAAAGAAACAGGCCCTGGAAAGTATTTTGGCAAGTGAACGCTGTGCCACTTTCATCTCTCACAAGCATCACTCAGACATTAATGGATGACTTAACAAAACAAGGTAGGTGGCTATTTAGTTGGCAAATATGGAGAAACATTTGCACTTTTATCTGCAGTGCTGTAAAACTGTTGGGGAGCTCTTCTGATCTTGAGGGAGGGTGGGCTTGATGGGCTTAGTTTTGCTGCTAGGTGTGGCAGGACGTTGCTCCACATACATGCATTGTCAATGCAGGCTGCAAAACACTTGCTGGTAAGTGTGCTTTGATACATGGGCTGTGTGGCTAGGTGTAGTGGTTTGAGCCTTAACTGGGAGTTAAAAGCCCAAGTGGGGAAAAAGCTGACAATCTCTTCCCCACTTCCCCCCCCACCTCCTCCCTGCAAACAGAGAGGGAAAGGAAAAAAAGGGGTAAGGAGCAAATCCACTAAACAACAATCTGGAGTCAGCTTGGAAGTAGAGAGGCAAAGAATTTTCTTTTAAACTATATATATATGACAATAACAGGAAAAGTTCACAAGGGCAAGGAACAAGAGTGGATGGGAGGGGGACGGAAAAGAATAATACAAAACCAGTCTGTCTCTGAGGAGGTGCAGAGGCAGCAGGGAAAAGGATCAGGTCCGGCCACGCGGCTGAGGAGCAGGAGGGCAGCTGTAGTAGCTCTCATCCAGGAGAGGCAGGAGCCAAAAAGGAGATCCAACAGCTATGATGTCCTGCTTTTGATACCCTGGCTGGGCAGGGAGGGGGGAATGGAACAGACTCAGCTTTCCCAGGGGAAACGCCCTGCAGGGAGGGCAAAGTATCACAGTCTCACAGTATAACTTAGGTTGGAAAGGACCTTGAGGATCATCGAGTCCAACCTATCAACACAGACCCCATGACTAGACCATGGCACCAGGTGCCACATCCAATCCCCTCTTGAACACCTCCAGGGATGGGGACTCCACCACCTCCCTGGGCAGCACATCCCAATGACGAATGACTCGCTCGGTGAAGAACTTCCTCCTCACCTTGAGTCTAAACCTCCCCTGGCACAGCTTGAGACTATGTCCCCTTGTTCTGGTGCTGGGTGCCTGGGAGAAGAGACCAACCCCTTCCTGGCTACAACCTCCCTTCAGGTAGTTGTAGAGGGCAATGAGGTCACCCCTGAGCCTCCTCTTCTCCAGGCTAAGCAACCCCAGCTCCCTCAGCCTCTCCTCACAGGGCTGTGCTCCAGACCCCTCCCCAGCTTTGTTGCCCTTCTCTGGACACCTTCAAGTCTCTCAATGTCATTCTTAAACTGAGGGGCCCAGAACTGGACACAGGACTCAAGGTGTGGCCTAACCAAAGCAGAGCACAGGGCACAATGACCTCCCTGCTCCTGCTGGCCACACTGCTCCTGATGCAGGCCAGGATGCCATTGGCCCTCCTGGCCACCTGGGCACACTGCTGGCTCATATTCAGGTGGCTGTCAATCAGCACCCCCAGGTCCCTCTCTGCCTGGCAGCTCTCAGTCACTCTGCCCCCAGCCTGTAGCTCTGCCTGGGGTTGCTGTGGCCAAAGTGCAGCCCCTGGCACTTGGACTTGTTGAATGCCATCCTGTTGGCCTCTGCCCATCTGTCCAGTTGGTTGAGGTCCCTTTGCAGAGCCTCTCTACCCTCCAGCAGATCAACTCCTGCCCCCAGCTTGGTGTCATCTGCAAATTTACTGCTGATGGACTCAATGCCCTCCTCCAGATCATCAATGAAGATGTTAAAGAGCACAGGGCCCAGCACTGCTCCCTGGGGCACACCACTGGTGCCTGGCTGCCAGCTGGCTGTGGCACCATTCACCACCACTCTCTGGGCTCAGCCTCAGTTCCTAATCCAGCACAGAGTGTAGTGATCCAAGCCAGGGGCTGACAGCTTAGCCAGCAGTTTTCTGTGGGGGACGGTGTCAAAGGCCTTGCTGAAGTCCAGGTAAACCACATCCACAGCCTGCCCCACATCCATCAGACAGTCACCTGGGCATAGAAGGAGATCAGGTTGGAGAGGCAGGACCCGCAAGCCCTCCACCCTGCTCTGTTCTTTTGTTTTCAGAATAAGGTGTTAACCCACCACACCAGTGAGTTGTAATTATGCTTTTAAACATGCAAAAATACCCCCCAAAAAAACCCCAAACACTGAAAAAAAAACCCCAACCAAATACCCCACCAACCCAACAGGTACCCCTGGGTACTACTGTCCAGTAAAAGCTCCCTTCAGAAAGAAGTTTTCAGTCCTTTGCTTGTAGATGTACACTGCTCTGCTTAGGCTGCACCTCCAGTCCTGTGTCCAGTTCTGGGCTCCTCAGGTTAGGAAGGATGCTGGCTTGCTGGAATGAGTCCAGAGAAGGGCAACAAAGCTGGGGAGGGGTCTGGAGCACAGTCCTGTGAGGAGAGGCTGAGGGAGCTGGGGTTGCTTAGCCTGGAGAAGAGGAGGCTCAGGGGAGACCTCATTGCCCTCTACAACTACCTGAAGGGAGGTTGGAGCCAGGTGGGGGTTGGTCTCTTCTCCCAAGCAGCCAGTACCAGAACAAGAGGACACAGTCTCAGGCTGTGCCAGGGGAGGTTTAGGCTGGAGGTTAGGAAGAAGTTCTACACAGAGAGAGTGATTGCCCATTGGAATGTGCTGCCCAGGGAGGTGGTGGAGTCACCATCACTGGAGGTGTTCAGGAGGAGACTTGATGGGGTGCTTGGTGCCATGGGTTAGTTGTTTAGGTGGTGTTGGATTGGTTGATGGGTTGGACGTGATGACCTTGAAGGTCTCTTCCAACCTGGTTTATTCTATGTATTCTATGTAAGTGTGGCAATGTGGATTCCTCCTGAGGGTGAGAGAGAGAGGTGCTGTGCCTGGGTAGATTGTGATGAGCCTCCAAGCTGAGGTGCTGTGTCTGTGTGCAGGCAGGCAGCTGTCATCTATGGCCAGATGAGTGTGGGTGATGGAGTGAGCCTCATCTGATGAGCTACTGCCTGAGTGGAGCTGTGGAAGCTGGCAGCACTGTGCCTTGCTCTGCTGAGTGAGTCGTGCTGAGGGTCGAGATGGGAAGGGTTAACCTGGGCTCTGCAGATGCCCACAACTGCTTAAGCACAGTCACAGAACCCTTTTGCTTGCCAGAGTCCCTCAAGATCATCCAGTCCCTTACCCCAGCGCTGCCAGGGCCCCACCAAACCTCAGCACCACATCTACACAGCTTTGAAACCCCTCCAGGGAGGGGGACTGCCCTGGGCAGCCTGGGCCAGGCCTGGAGAACCCTTTCAGGGAAGATTTGTTTCCTCATGTGCAACCTAAACTACATCTGATGCAACCTGAGGCCATCTCCTCTCAGCCTGTCGCTTGTCACTGGACCAAGCCCCAGCTCCCTGCAGCCTCCTCTCAGGGAGCTGCAGAGAGCAATGAGCTCTCCCTCAGCCTCCTCTGCTCCAGGCTGAACACCCCCAGCTCCCTCAGCTGCTCCTCCCCAGCCCTGCCCTCCAGACCCTCCCCTGGACGTGCCCCAGCCCCTCAGAGTGGTGCAGCAGCAGAGCCCACACTGCAGTGGGGACACAGCTTAGGGAGACCACGGCTTTGTGCCTGGTGGAAACCCTCCCTCCATGGTCAGAGCTGGCAGAGTTTTTCCTCCTTGTCAGACAGAACCTCCTGGGTGCCAGTTTGTGCCTGCTGTCCCTTGTCCTACCACTGGGCACCACTGGCAAGAGTCTGGCACCAGCTGAGTGGTGCTGTCTATATGCCAGGGGTGTGGGATGGCACCCAGAGGGACCTGGGCAAGCTGCAGAGGGGTCCAAGGTGAACCTCGTGAGGTTCAGTCACAGCAAGTGCAGGTCCTGCCCCTGGGCTGGAACAATCCTCACTGGCAGTACAGGCTGGGGGAGGAGGTGACAGAAAGCAGCCCTGAGGAAGGCCTTGGGGGTGCTGGGTGGGGGAGAAGCTGGCCAGGAGCAGGCAGTGAGAAACTGCAGCACAGAAGGCAGTGAGAAGACTGCAGCACAGAAGCTGGCCAGGAGCAGGCAGTGAGAGGCTGCAGCCAAAGCAGTGTGGCCAGAGCTGGAGAGAGGATCCTGCCCCTCTGCTCTGCTCTGGGGAGACCTCACCTGCAGGGCTGGGGCCAGCTCTGGAGCCCTCAGCACAGGAAGGACCTGGAGCTGATGGAGAGGCTCCAGAGGAGGCCATGAGAATGCTCAGGGGGTTGGAGCAGCTCTGCTCTGGGGCCAGGCTGAAGGAGCTGGGGCTGTGCAGCCTGGAGAGGAGAAGGCTCCAGGCAGACCTCAGAGCAGCCTGCCAGGACCCGAAGGGCTACAAGAAGGCTGCAGAGAGACTGTGCCCAAAGGCCTGCAGGGACAGGCCCAGGGGCAATGGCTTCAGAGCAGAGCAGAGCAGATGGAGATTGGATGTGAGGAACAAGTTGTGCCCCAGGAGGCTGCTGGAACACTGCAGCAGGCTGCCCAGGGAGGTGGCTGAGGCTCCATCCCTGGAGCTGTTCCAGGGGAGGCTGGAGAGGGCTCTGGGCAGCCTGCTCCAGGGGAGGATGTCCCTGCTGGGTGCAGAGGGGTTGGGCTGGCTGAGCTCTGGAGCTCCCTCCCCGCCCATGCCGCTCCCCAGCCCCGGCTCAGGCGAGACGCGCCGGGGGCAAGCGGGGCTGGGCTGGGGCTTGCCAGCTGGGGCGGGGCCTGCGGGCAGGGGGCGGGGCCTGCGGGCAGGGGGCGGGGTCTGCGTGCAGGGGGCGTGGCCTGCGGGCATGGGGCGGGGCCGCCGCTCTGTGCCGTGCGCAAGGCGCGGCCGCGGTTGCCAGGCGACGCTCCGTCTCGGGCAGCGCCGGGGCCGCGGGGAAGGGTCCGGGGGACAGCGCCCCCCGCTGGGCGCCTCTCGCACGGGGAAGGACCCCCGGGCAAGTCCTCGCTCCCGGCCGGGCGCTGGCACACGGCCGCTGTGTCCCCGGGGCCCCTGGCGGCAGGCTGGAGCTGGAGGCAGCCGGGAGCCGCTGCGGGACCCCTCCGCGGCAGGGCTGCCGAGGGAGCTGGTAGGTTTCGGGGGGGCTGGCATTTTACCCTGCGGTGGAGAGAAATGGTGATGAGTCCTGCTGGGAGCCAGCCCGCAGCCAGCCCTGCCCAGCGCTGGCCCTGCCCGGCTCAGGCTCCGCTCACTGGGGCACTTGCTGCAGGCAGGGGCTGCTCCTAGCAGGCAGAAGCTGCTGGGGACAGATCCTGCCAAGGGCTGGGCTGCAGAAAGCCTCTGCCTGAGACTTGCTCCTGGGCACACCAAGGGCACTGCCACAGCTTGTGCCACACCTTGGGGGGCAGGAAGGCAGAGGTGGAGCTGTGGGGAGGAGCAGCCAGGACAGGGGAGCCTCAAGTGCCCCCCAAGGGACTGCAGCCCATGGAGGGCATCTTCAGGAGCAAGCTGAGGGGTCCCCAGGGCCAAGCCTCTTCTTCCCTGGGCAGTCCCTTCTGCCTTCTATCCCCATCCCTGTGCTCCTGAATCCAGCTACAGAACCCAGTTCCTGCTGCTGCCTCCAGTCTGGGGCTTGCCCAGCACCTGCCCCCAGCAGCAGTGGTGCCAGCATTGCCATCAGGGCTTGGGCTCTGCTTCTGTTGCCTCTGTTTCATTGGGTTGTTCTCATTCCCCCCCCCCCAGCCGGTTCAGTTTCTCTCCCAGCCCATCAGTCCCTCTCCCTTCTTCCCTTTCTCCTCCCTTTGGGAAGCAGAGGGCTCGCTGGAGGGCCAGCCCAGCCCTGCCCCTCGATGTGCAGGCTCTCTGTGAAGAGCACATGGCACCCCCACAGCACCTCCTGGGAGAGGCTCACTGGGGGGCTGGTTTGAAGCTGGTGGTGTGGAGGACGGCTTGGGGAAGGACTCACTACCATCCTGGCAACACTTGCCCAGTGGCTTTAGCCAGCAGTAATTAGTTAATTGGGTAGCTGAAGCTCTGCCTTTGGCCTGTGCAGCCCTGGCTCTGCAGCTGCCTTCTCTTGTCCTTGTTTGCTGCTGTCAGGGTTGCTGCTCACCTCTTCTTCTCCATTCTGACAGCTTCTGCCAGGCAATCCCAGGCACAAGTTGGGTTGTGCAAATTCCAGGCACAGATTCAGGCTGGGTGCAGAGTGGGCTGAGAGTAGCTCTAAAGAAAGAGACCTGGGGGTGCTGGGTGCTGAGCAGCTCCCCAGGAGCCAGCAGTGCCTCCTGCAGCCCTCAGGCAGCTGTGTGCTGGGCTGCAGCCAGAGCAGGGTGGGCAGCAGGGCAGCAGAGGGGATTCTGCCCCTGGGCTCTGCTCTGCTCAGACCTCACCTCCAGCCCTGCCTCCAGCTCTGCTGTCCCCAGCAGCAGAAGGACTCAGAGCTGCTGGAGGGAGGCCAGAGGAGGCCACAAAGATGCTGCCAGGGCTGGAGCAGCTCTGCTGGGAGCACAGGCTGAGGGAGCTGGGGCTGTGCAGCCTGCAGAGGAGAAGGCTCCAGGGGCACCTCAGAGCTGCTGCCAGGAGCTGAAGGGATCCTGCAGGAAGGCTGCAGAGAGACTTCTGCTGAGGGGGTCTGGAGCCAGGCCAAGGGGGAATGGTTTGGAGCTGAGGCAGAGCAGGGTTAGAGTGGAGCTGAGGAAGAAGTTCTGCAGTGTGAGGCTGGGGAGGCTCTGGCACAGAAACATAGAATCACAGAATCAGTAAGGTTGGAAAAGACCTCAGAGGTCATCAGGTCCAACCTATCACCCAGCACCATCTGATCAACTCAACCATGGCTCCAAATGCCACATCCAAGCCCTTTTAAACACCTCCAGGGATGGGGACTCCACCACCTCCCTGGGCAGCACATTCCCATGGCCAATCTCTCTTGCTGGGAAGAATTTCTTCCTCCCCTCCAGCCTAAACCTCCCCTGGCACAGCTTGAGACTGTGTCCTCTTGTTCTGGTGCTGGGTGCCTGGGAGAAGAGCCCAACCCCCACCTGGCTCCAACCTCCCTGCAGGGAGTTGCAGAGAGCAAGAAGGTCTCCCCTGAGCCTCCTCTTCTCCAGGCTAAGCAACCCCAGCTCCCTCAGCCTCTCCTCACAGGGCTGTGCTCCAGACCCCTCCCTGTTGCCCTTCTCTGGACACCTTCCAGCAGCTCAACCTCCTTCCTAACCTGAGGAGCCCAGAACTGGACACAGGACTCAAGGTGTGGCCTCAGCAGTGCTGAGCACAGGGCACAATGACCTCCCTGCTCCTGCTGGCCACACTCTTCCTGCTGCAGCCCAGGATGCCATTGGCCTTCTTGTCCCCCTGGGCACCCTGCTGGCTCCTGTTCAGCTGCTGTCACCCAGCACCCCCAGGTCCCTCTCTGCCTGGCTGTTCTCAGCCACTCTGCCCCCAGCCTGTAGCTCTGCCTGGGGTTGCTGTGGCCAAAGTGCAGCCCCTGGCACTTGGACTTGATTCTGTGAGGACAATTGAGCACTGGCTGCTGCTGCTACAGTGGCTGAGGGACTCTGGTTACCAGCTGTGGCACACTCAGAGGCTCTGGGTTGGGTTTGGTGTTTTTTTCTCTCTTGAGGGTTGTGTTGCTGCTGTTGTATTGGCAGGGTGTGGAGCAACCCCCTCAGAAGCTGCACTGAGCATCTGCATCACTCCAGATGAAGGAATGACTGTGCCTAGTAAATGAACCTCTTGGTGGGAGAGGGGCTGGAAAGAAAAGACAGAGCAGCAGTGGCAGGGGAAGAATCATTTCCAGTGCACAGATACCTGAGGAGCTTCATCTCAGCTGCTTTAATTCCTCTCTCATTTCATGCCATTGCTCTGCTTTGAACTTGCCTGAAAGCAGTTGGGTGAAAGGTGCAGCATTCAAGGGCACCAGAGCTCAGAGCTGCTGCCCCTGGCAGGGTTTGCTGTGTCAGGGGAAGGTTTCTGGCCTTTGTCTTCTTCCTTTTGGCTTTTACACCAAGTCTGGCCCCAGCCTCTTGCCCCCCACAGCTCCTTTAGCTCTTGCTGAGCATTGCTCAGCTGCCCTCTGGGGCTGCTCTGCTGCAGGCTCTCAGCCCCAGGGCTCTCAGCCTTTGCTGCTCCCAGAGCTGCTCCAGGCCCCTCAGCAGCTTTGCAGCCTGCCCTGGGCTCTCTCCAGCAGTTCCCTGGCCCTCTGCAGCTGGGGAGCCCAGAACTGGACCCTGTGCTCCTGAGGTGACCTCTCCAGGGCAGAGCAGAGCTGCAGGAGAACCTCCCTTGCCCTGCTGGCCACACTCTTTCTCCTGCACCCCAGTCCTCTGCTCCTGTAGGTCTGAGCACTCAGGAGATTGATGCATCCACTATGGGCAGTTCCAGTCCTTAGTTCTGAACAGCAGAGCTCAGAGGGTTGTGGCCAGCAGTTCCCAGCTGGAGGCCTGTAGCTCAGAGTGTTCCCCAGGCATGAGGCCATCTTCATCAGTGCCATGGGTGAAGGGTCACAGAAGTCCCCCTGCAGTGTGCTGATGGCACAGAAGTGGAGGATAACAGACAGCCCCCAGGCTGTGCTGCCATCCAGCCAGAGCTGGGCAGGCTGAGAGCTGGGCAGGGGGAACCTCCTGAGGTTCACCAAGGGCAAGTGTAGAGCCCTGCTCCTGGGCAGGAACAGCCTCCTGCAGCAGCACAGGGGAGGGGAAGCTGCTGGGGAGCAGCTCTGAGGAGCAGGAGCTGGGAGTGCTGGGGGACAACAGCTCCCCAGGAGCCAGCAGTGTGCTCTTGGGGGGCAGGAAGGCCAAGGGGGGCCTGGGGTGCAGGAGGAAGAGTGTGGCCAGCAGGGCAAGGGAGGTTCTCCTGCAGCTCTGCTCTGCCCTAGGTTCCAGGTCTGGGCTTCCCAGTCCCAGAGGGACAGAGAACTGCTGGAGAGAGCCCAGGGGAGGCTGCAGAGCTGCTGAGGGGCCTGGAGCAGCTCTGGGAGCAGCAAAGGCTGAGAGCCCTGGGGCTGAGAGCCTGCAGCAGAGCAGCCCCAGAGGGCAGCTGAGCAATGCTCAGCAAGAGCTAAAGGAGCTGTGGGGGGCAAGAGGCTGGGGCCAGGCTCTGCTGAGTGGTGCCCAGGGACAGCACAAGGGCCAGCAAGGGGCACAGAGTGGCAGCCAGGAGGTTGGAGCTGAGCAGGAGGAGAAAGTTGTTTGGTGTGAGGCTGCTGGAGGCCTGGAGCAGGCTGCCCAGAGAGGTTGTGGAGTCTGCTGGTGTGGAGAGCTTCCAACCCCCCCTGGGCACTGTGCTGCTGGGCAAGCTGCTGGGGGTGCCCTGCTGGGGCAGGGGCTGGGCTGGGTGAGCTCCAGGGGTCCCTTCCAGCCCTCACCATGCTGGGAGTGTGGGACTCTCTTCACTCACATGCTGCCATCACTGGAAGAGAGAAAAGGCTCTGCCTGTAGCCTGGGGTCCCATCATCATGTTCTTGCCCAGCTGTAGTTAGGTGACCCTGGGTAAAAGCAGGAGTCAGATTCAGTGTAAGACCTGATGTGAGGTTAGCTCTGGCCTGGAGTGTCCTTAGGGGTCAATGGTAAAGAAAGCACATTTATCCCCCTAGTGTGAAGCAGGATAAAGCCAAGAGCTGCAAAACACCAACTGTCTGTGTTGGACCACCCTTTGGGCTGGCACTTTTGTCCCTTCTGTGCATGCACAATGTGAGGAAGACAGTGGGGGGCTGGAGGGTGTGCAGAGAAGGGCAATAAGGCTGGAGAGGGGTTTGAGGAGCAGGTTGTGTGAGGAGCAGCTGAGGGAGCTGGGGGTGTTCAGCCTGCAGCAGAGGAGGCTGAGGGAGACCTCATTGCTCTCTGCAGCTCCCTGAGAGGAGGCTGCAGGGAGCTGGGGGCTGGGCTCTGCTCCCCAGTCTCAGGGGAGAGAAGGAGAGGAACTGGCCTGGAATTGTGCCAGGGGAGGCTTGGGTTGGAGAGGAGGAGAAATGTCTTTGGTGTCAGAGTGGTCAGGGCCTGGCAGAGGCTGCCCAGGGAGGTGGTGGAGTCCCCATGGCTGGAGGGGTTCCTGTGGCCATGGCAGCTGGATGAGGGCCATGGTGGGGCTGGGTTGAAGGTTGGACTGGATGCTCTTGGAGGGCTGTTGTCATCTCAGTGATTCTCCAAGCCTGTGAATGATGAAGAGGTTCTATTGGAAAGCAGAAATTCCCTGAGCTTCTCCCAGAAGAGCACTGTTTGGATCTGCTGGAGTGGGCTCCTGCCTGCTGCAGACTCAGGCAGTTGGAAGCCAAAGCTCTTCTCTCTCAGCAGGGCCACCAGGAGCAGCTGTGGCAGGGAGCAGAGCAGATCTGCCACTGCAGGAGCAAGAAAGGTTAATGCCTCTGTGTGGAAGGGAGCAGACTGTGGGCTCTGAGCTGCCCCAGGGAGCGGTGGCTGATGTTAAAGTGACTGCAGCACTGCCTGTGGGGTAGGACACAGCCTCTCCAGCTGACAGCTATTCCATCCTGAGCTTTAACTGAGCTTCCAAGAGTGCAGTTCCAATTCCCCTTGGCTCTCCCACTCAGAGAGTTGCTTGAGTAGGGTTTGGGTTGGTTTTAATGGAGAATCCACCCAAGCTCCAAGTGATCAACATGGGAGAACAGTGGGGAGTCAGCTGGTGACAAACTCCCCAGGAGCCAGCACTGGTCCCTGGCAGCCCAGAGCCAGCTGAGTGCTGAGCTGCAGCCAGAGCAGGGAGAGCAGCAGCACAGGGAGGGGATTCTGCCCCTCTGCTCTGCTCTGCTCAGCCCCCACCTGCAGCACTGCCTCCAGCTCTGGGGCCCCAGCACAAGGAGGACCTGGAGCTGCTGGAGAGGCTCCAGAGGAGGCCACCAAGGTGAGCAGAGGCTGCAGAACCTCCCCTGTGGGGCCAGGCTGGGAGAGCTGGGGCTGTGCAGCCTGGAGAAGAGAAGGCTGCAGGGAGACCTCAGAGCAGCCTTGCAGTGCCTGAAGGGCTCCAGGAGAGCTGGGGAGGGACTCTGGACAAGGGCTGAGGGACAATGGCTTTGAGCTGGGAGAGAGGAGACTGAGAGTGGAGAGGAGGAAGAAATTGTTGAGAGTGAGGCTGGGGAGACTCTGGCACAGGCTGCCCAGGGAGGCCGTGGCTGCCTCCTGCCTGGAGGGGTTCAGGGCCAGCCTGGGTGGTTGGAGCTGGCTGAGCTTTGAGCTCCCTCCTAGCCCAGCCCCTGCTGTGCTTCTACAACACATCTCTCATCTGAGCCAGTTGTTGGGCATCAGACATCCCAGCCTTGAAGAGGACTCTTCAAATGGCTTTGAGGGCCAGGGCATCTCTTGCTTTCATCTGGTGGGCTCAGCAGAGCCCTTTGGAGCTCAGAAGTGCCCTGGGGGCTGTGTTTGCTTCTGGGTTTCCCAGGGCTCATCAGTGCAGTGCAGCAGTAGCTGGGGATAGCAGCCTGGGTTTGTTGTTTCTTAGCTGAAATCACAGCAGGGTTGGGCTGGAAGGGAGCTCAGAGCTCAGCCAGCTCCAGCCCCTGCCATGGGCAGGGACACCTCCCACCAGCACAGGCTGCTCAAGGCCTCATCCAGCCTGGCCTTCAACACTGCCAGGCTTGGGGTGCCCACAGCTTCTCTGGGCAACCTGTGCCAGTGCCTCACCACCCTCATGGGGAAGAATTGCTTCCTCAGGTCTAATCTAAGTCTAAGTCTGGGCAGGGACAGCTCCAGCCAGAGCAGGCTGCCCAGGGGCACAGCCAGGCTGAGCCTGAATGGCTCCAGGGATGGAGCCTCAACCACCTCCCTGGGCAGCCTGTGCCAGAGTCTCCCCAGCCTCACTCTCAACAATTTCTTCCTCCTCTCCACTCTCAGTCTCCTCTCTCCCAGCTCAAAGCCATTGTTCCTCAGCCTGGCACTCCCAGCCCTTGTCCAGAGTCCCTCCCCAGCTCTCCTGGAGCCCTCTTCATGTACTGGAAGGCTGCTCTGAGGTCTCCCCATTACCTTTCCAACTCTCTCAGCCTGGCTCCCAGCAGAGGGCTTCCAGTCCTGCCAGCACTGCTGTGACCTCCCCTGGCCCTGCTCCAGCAGCTCCCTGCCTGTGCTGAGGGCTCCAGAGCTGCCCCAGCACTGCAGGCAGTATCTCACCAGGGCAGAGGGGCAGATCCACCTCTCCTCCATGCCCATGCCCATGGGAGGTGTCCCCTCCCTTGGAACTGGCTGATCAATAAGGCTCCTTCTAAGCCAAAGCACGGAGTGAGTGATTCTGAATCCTGAAGCATGATCATGTGGAGACCAGAAGGGTTCCCAGGGGCTGTGCTCAGCTGCTTGATGTGTCCCATCTGAGAGGCTGCACCTGCTGCCCAGGCTGCTGCAGGCTGCTCCACGCTGCAGGGCCCCAGCAGGAGCTGCTGTGGCCATTAGGGCTGGGTGGTTGAAGCAGCAGTTTCCTGATGACATCATAGCAAGTTGCAGCTGCCCCAGCAGTGATTTTCCAGCAGAGGTTATCCACAGTGCACTGGCACAGAGCCGCACTTCACAGGGCACCCACAGGCCCCTGGGGGGGTTGGAAACCCAACCTTCTGCCCCTGCTGTGGTAACCACAGGATCCTGGGCTGTGGCTCTGTGCCAGGGGGAGCTGAAGTCAGCTCTGGCACTGCTGCAGCCAAGGACAAAGGCACTGTGCAGGCTTCCTGCAGCACAGCAGAGAGAAGAGCATGGGCCTCCAGTGCCTGCTTGGGCTCTTCAGGTGAAGATGAGGGTGCACAGCTTGCAGAAGGCTGCCTGGAATGGCTCAGCTCCCTGGCCAGGCCAGCTCTGGAAGCACTGAGTGAGCAGCAGATGCTGGCCATGAGAGAGATGAATTCTGTCTGAACTGTTCGGATATGATGGAACCACAGCAGGGCTCAGGCTGGAAGGGAGCTCAGAGCTCAGCCAGCTCCAAGCCCCTGCCATGCCCAGGGACACCTCCCACCAGCACAGGCTGCTTAAGGCCTCATCCAGCCTGGCCCTGAACCCCTCCAGGCAGGAGGCAGCCACAGCCTCCCTGGGCAGCCTGTGCCAGAGTCTCCCCAGCCTCACTCTCAACAATTTCTTCCTCCTCTCCACTCTCAGTCTCCTCCCTCCCAGCTCAAAGCCATTGTTCCTCATCCTGGCACTCCCAGCCCTTGTCCAGAGTCCCTCCCCAGCTCTCCTGGAGCCCTTCAGGCACTGCAAGGCTGCTCTGAGGTCTCCCTGGGCTGCCCAGGGAGGCTGGGGAGACTCTGTCCCAGGCTGCCCAGGGAGGTGGTTGAGGCTCCATCCCTGGAGCCATTCAGGCTCAGCCTGGCTGTGTCCCTGGGCAGCCTGCTCTGGGCTCTGGCTGGAGCTGTCCCTGCCCATGGCAGGGGGTGGCACAGGATGCCCCTGGGGGCTCTCTTCCCACCACTGCCCTTGTGAGGCTGTGTCTCTGAGCTGCCCCAGCAAGCAGCCTGTGTGCTGTGGAGCTCTCTCACACAGCAGCACTCAGCACCCCCCCAGCTTTCCCAGCAGCACTCTCCCTGTGTTTACCTGGTTGGGAGCAGCAGAGGGGAGCAGGCTGGCAACTCCCAAGCCTTGGCCACCACTGAAGCCAGCTCTGATTAGCTTGATGATTTAATTACTTCTGCAGCAGGAGGGCTCAGTGCTGCTCCACAGCAGAGAGCAGAGCAGAGCTGCAGGTGTCCCTGCAGCAGAGCAAGAAGCCTTTCCCCTCCTCCAGCCTGCTGCTGTTGCAGTGATGTTTCCAGCTGGGATGCTTCCTTGCTGCCAAGTGGTGCTAAAGAGCTGAGTCAATCATCCTGATGCTTGTAGCAGCCAGGCACAGCCTATTGCTGCTGCCCTGCTGGCAGCCCTGCCCAGGCTGCCCCTCCTGCTGCTGGGCTCAGTGCTCAGGCCTCTGGGAGCTGGAGAATGAAGTGCTGCAGCTGCAAGCTCTGCCTCTCACTCCCCACTTGAAGCACAGCACAGAGAGGCAGAGAGTTGTGGGAACTGGGAAAGCCTTCTGAGGGCATTGAGTCAACCACAGAATGGCTCAGGCTGGAAGGGACCTCAGAGATCATCTGCTCCAACCTCTCTGCCCGGGGCAGGGACAGCTCTCAGCTAGAGAATGGATCTGCAACATGAATGGGGTGGAAGGGAGCTCAGAGCTCAGCCAGCTCCAGCCCCTGCCATGGGCAGGGACACCTCCCACCAGCACAGGCTGCTCAAGGCCTCATCCAGCCTGGCCCTGAACCCCTCCAGGCAGGAGGCAGCCACAGCCTCCCTGGGCAGCCTGTGCCAGAGTCTCCCCAGCCTCACACTGCAGAACTTCTTCCTCAGCTCCACTCTAACCCTGCTCTGCCTCAGCTCCAAACCATTCCCCCTTGGCCTGGCTCCAGACCCCCTCAGCAGAAGTCTCTCTGCAGCCTTCCTGCAGGATCCCTTCAGCTCCTGGCAGCAGCTCTGAGGTGCCCCTGGAGCCTTCTCCTCTGCAGGCTGCACAGCCCCAGCTCCCTCAGCCTGTGCTCCCAGCAGAGCTGCTCCAGCCCTGGCAGCATCTCTGTGGCCTCCTCTGGACTTGCTTCACCACCATGGCCACAGAGCTCTGGAACCCCTCCAGCCATGGGGACTCCACCACCTCCCTGGGCAGCCTCTGCCAGGCCCTGACCACTCTGACACCAAAGACATTTTTTCCTCCTCTCCAACCCAAGCCTCCCCTGGCACAATTCCAGGCCAGTTCCTCTCCTTCTGTCACCTGAGGCTAGGGAGCAGAGCCCAACCCCAGCTCCCTGCAGCCTCCTCTCAGGAGGCTGTGAGGCTTTGCTTTGGGCTCTGATTCATCATCCTGCACCTCAGGCTCTTGCTGACTGGTAATGGAAGTTAAGAGATGTTGCTGGAGAGAGATAGGATAGGGTAGGATAGGATAGGATAGGATAGGATAGGATAGGATAGGATAGGATAGGATAGGATAGGATAGGATAGGATAAACCAGGTTGGAAGAGACCTTCAAGATCATCCAGTCCAACCTGTCACCAGCACCACCTAATCAACTAACCCATGGCACCAAGCTCCCTATCAAGTCTCCTCCTGAACACCTCCAGTGATGGAGACTCCACCACCTCCCTGGGCAGCACATTCCCATGGCCAATCTCTCTCTCTGTAGAACTTCCTCCTCACTCCAGCCTAAACCTCCCCTGGCACAGCCTGAGACTGTGTCCTCTTGTTCTGGTGCTGGCTGCCTGGGAGAAGAGCCCAACCTCTGCCTGTCTACACCCCCCCTTAAGGTAAGTGCTCAGTGCAGGGTGACTCAGGCCTCTTGCTGTCCTTTTCTTTAGGACCACTGAGATGGACCTGCAGCAGACTCCTGGCAGCGTTTCCCAGCCAGCCTCAGCTGCCCTCCGGCTGAGCTGCAGCCCTCCAGGCACCCTGAACCCCAGGCCCCTGCTGAGGGATGCTGGAGAGCTGCTTGTGGAGGAGTACCTTTCCCCCAGGAAGCTGGTGAGTACCCCTGCAGCCCTGGGGGGGAGAGCAGGAGGCTGAGTGGCTTCTGAGGCTTCTGCAGGCTTCAGCTCCCGGCTGCTGCTGCAGCTCTGGCAGGGGCAATGCTGCACCCAGCAGCTGTCAGCACATGGAAGTGGAGCAGCTCTTTGGCCTCCTGTTTCACATCAAAGCCACTCCTAAGCTTCATGGAGCTGTGTGGAGTGCCAGCAGCTGGAGGAGAAGTGAAGCAGATCTCACTGATGCCATCTGGAGCAGCCTGAGCCTGGGCACTGGGGAAGGCTTTTCCCATTGACCTTGCCCTGGAGCCTGAGCACTGGGGAAGGCTTTTCCTATTGACCTTGCCCTGCAGCCTGGGCACTGGGGAAGGCTTTTCCCATTGACCTTGCCCTGGAGCCTGGCAGTGGAACTTCCAAAGCAGAGCTCTGCCCTAGGGAGATCCTCTGTCCTGCTAAGAAGCCACTTGAAATACCCTGCAAGGGTTTGAGTGGCTGCACTCAGAACCACAGAGTGTCAGGGGCTGGAAGGGACCTCTGGGGATCATCCATCCAAGCTCTGCCAGAGCAGGGCACCCAGGGCAGGGCAGTCAGAGCAGGGCAGCCAGAACACATCCAGGGGGGGTTGGAAAGGCTCCAGAGCAGGAGACTCCACAACCTCTCTGGGCAGCCTGCTCCAGGCTCTGGCAGCCTCACAGGGACAAAGGTTTCCCTTCTGTTCCCCTGGCACCTCCCCTGCTCCAGCTTGCCCCCAGTGCCCCTTGTGCTGTCCTTGGCCATCCCTGAGCAGAGCCTGGCTCCAGCCCTGCACAGCTTTATGCCCAGCACTGAGGGCAGCCCTCAGGCTGCTCTGCTCCCAGCTCCCAGCCCCAGCTGCCTCAGCCTGGCCTCACAGGAGAGGTTCCACTGCCTGCAGCAGCTCTGTGCCTCTGGGCTGGACTCTCTCAAGCAGTTCCCTGAGGTCCTTCTGGAACTGAGGGGCCCAGAACTGGACACAAGATTCCAGCTGTGGCCTCAGCAGGGCAGAGCAGAGCAGAGGGGCAGCAGAACCTCTCTGACCTCCTCCCCACAGCCCTTCTGATGCAGCCCAGGCTGCCCTTGGCCTTCTTGGCCACCAGGGCACATTGCTGGCTCAGGGGCAACCTTCTGCCCACCAGGACCCCCCAGGTCCCTCTCCTCTGTGCTGCTCTCCAGCAGGTCAGTGCCCAACCTCTCCTGCTCCCTGGGGCTGTTCTCTCCCTGCTGCCACACTGTTGGATTTCAGTTTCTCCCCACCCAGCTCTCAGCCTGTCCAGGTCTGGCTGAAAGGCAGCACAGCCTGAGGGCTGTCACCACTGCTCCCACTTTGGTGCCATCAGCAAAGTGGCTGGCAGTGCCCTCTGTGCCCTCAGCCAGGTCACTGGTGAACTGATTGAGCAGCACTGGTGCCAGGAGCCACCCTGAGGGCCCCCACTGGAGAGCACTGAGGGAGTTGGGGTGCACTGCTCAGTGCCCAGGCAGAGAGCAGTGATGTGTGGGTCCCCCAGGGGTGAGCCCTGGCACCAGTGCTCTTTGCCATCTCTGTCAGTGAGAGGGGCAGGGGCTGGAGCCAGCCTCAGCAGGTCTGGGGTGCAGCAGTCCCAGGCTGCCCCTGCAGCTCCAGGAGGGCTGTGTGCATGGGCATGGCTCAGCATTCCCCTTGCCAGCACTGCTGTGAGGGCACACAGCCCCTCCTGCACATGGGCCTGGGTGGAAAGATTCCCTGCCCCTGGCAGCTGCCAGTTGTGCTGGCACAGCTGGGACACCTCCTGCTCAGAGGAAAGCTTCCTGCCACTGCCCAGGGCAGCTTCTCAGTGTCCATGGCCTGCCTGGGAGACATAGTTTCATTCAGGGTTGGAAGGGAGCACAAGGATCAGCCAGTTCCAACCCCCCTGCCATGGGCAGGGACACCCCACACTAGATCAGCCTGGCCACAGCCTCAGCCAGCCTGGCCTTCAACACCTCCAGGGACAGGGCCCCAACCACCTCCCTGCACAACCCATTCCAGGGCTTCACCACTCTCATGGGGAAGAACTTCCTCCTCCCCTCCAGCCTCAATCTCCCCACCTCCAGCTTCATTCCATTCCCCCTAGTCCTAGCACTGCCTGAGATCCTGAGCAGTCCCTCCCCAGCCTTCCTGGAGCCCCCTGCAGATCCTGGAAGGCCACAATGAGGTCACCTGGGAGCCTTCTCTTCTCCAGACTGAACAGCCCCAACTCCTTCAGTCTGTCCTCACAGGAGAGGTGCTCCAGCCCTCTGCTCATCCTCCTGGCCCTGCTCTGGACACCTTCCAGCCCCTCCACATCCCTCTTGTCCTAGGGGCTCCAGAACTGGAGGCAGTACTGCAGGTGGGGTCTCCCCAGAGCTGAGCAGAGGGGGAGAATCACCTCCCTTGCCCTGCTGGCCACACTTCTCCTGCTGCAGCCCAGGCTCTGCTTGGCTTTCTGGGCTGCAAGTGCACACTGAGAGCTCCTGCTGAGCTTCTCCTCCCCCAGCACCCCCAAGGCTCTCTCCTCAGGGCTGCTTTCCAGCCAGTCCCTGCCCAGCCTGCATTTGTGCCTGGGATTGCCTCCACCCAGCTGCAGGACCCTGCCCTTGCTCTGGTTGAACCTCCTGAGGTTGGCTTGTGCCCACCTCTGCAGCCTGCCCAGCTCCCTCTGGATGGATCCCTTCCCTCCAGCTGTCTGCTGCCCCACACAGCTTGGTGTCATCAGCAACCCTGCTGAGGCTGCACTCAGTGCCACTGTCCATGTCACTGACAAAGATGTTGAATAAGACAGGTCCCAGGACCTGTCCCAGGACATCTCCCATCCATGCAGGCTCTGACCAAAGAGAAGCCACTGCCTCCAGAGCTCCCATCCCCCCTGGCCACTGTGCTCCTGGGCAAGCTGCTGGGGGTGCCCTGCTGGAGTAGGGGTTGGAGTGGGTGATCCCAGAGCAGCCTCTCCATGCTGGGTCCTGGGAACTGTGTCCATCTTGTGCTCACTCAGTAGAGGGTTTGTGGCCTGCTGTGGCCACAGCTTAGCAGAACTGCCTCTGCACAGCTCCCTGTGGTTCCATGTCCTGACTGCAGTTACAGAAACCACCCAGCTGGCAGAGACCTCTGCAAGCATCCAGTCCAAGCTCCAACCTCCAACCCAGTTTAGGGTCAATCCTGAACCCTGGCCCTGAGCACCAGGCCCACAGCTGCTGGGGCACCCCCAGGCATGGGGACTCCAGCACTGCCCTGGGCAGCCTCTGCCAAGGGCTCAGATCCCTGCCAGGGCAGAAAGATTTCCTCCTCTCCAGCCTCAGCCTCCCCTGGGGCAGCTTGCAACCATCTCCTCTGCTCCTGTCCCTTGGCACCAAGGAGCAGAGGCTGCCCCCTCCTCACTCCAACCTCCCTGCAGGGAGCTGCAGAGAGCAAGGAGCTCTCCCTCAGCCTCCTCTGCTCCAGCCTCAACCCCCCCAGCTCCCTCAGCCCTCCTCTAGCCCAGGGGCTCCAGGCCCTTCTCCAGCCTGGCTGCCCTGCTCTGGACAGGCTCCAGCCCCTCCATGGCCTTCCTGCAGGAGGGCCCAGAGCTGAGCACAGCACTGCAGCTGTGGCCTCAAATCCCAGTGCTGAGCACAGGGGGATGATCCCCTCCTGCCCACCCTGCTTCTGACCCAAGCCAGGCTGCCTTTGGCTTTCTTGGCCCCCTGGGCACTGCTGGCTCCTGCTCAGTGCCTGCCACCCAACCCCCCCAGGTGCCTCTCTGAGTCTTCTGCAGTTCCTGCTTGCTGCACCTCTCTCTCTGCCCTTCTGTGTTTGAGTGCCTTTCATCCAAGCTGGAGGTCAAAAGCTCTTGGTGGAAGGGTTGCTAGCCTCAGATGTTCTTTTGCTCCTCCTGGCAGCATCCATGGGAGGTTTCTGCTGTGCCTTCCTCTCTAGGAGCAGCTGTGGTTGCTTTGCCATGTGGGGACAGGACATTTCCCCCCTCCAGCTCCCTGCTCTGTTGTGCTTCTGTGGTGCTCAGAGAGTCACAGAATGCTTTTGGCTGGCAAAGCCCTCCCAGCTCACCCAGCCCAGCCACTCTCTACCTCTGCCAAGGCTGAGGGTAAACCCTGGCCCTCAGCACCACAGCTCTGCCTCTGGGAAACCCCTCCAGGGATGGGCACTCAGCCACCTCCCTGGGCAGCCTGGGCCAGGCTTGGAGAATCTTTCAGAGAGGAAGTTTCTTCTCATGTCCAACCTAAACCTCCCCTGGGGCAACTTGAGGCCATTGCCTCCAATCCTATCACTAAGACACCAACCCCCAGCTGCCTGCAGCCTCCTCTCAGGGAGCTGCAGAGAGCAATGAGGTCTCCCTCAGCCTCCTCTGCTCCAGGCTGAACACCCCCAGCTCCCTCAGCTGCTCCTCCCCTGCCCTGCTCTCCAGACCTTTCCCCAGCTCTCTTGCCCTTCTCTGGCCCTGCTCTAGCCCTCAATGTCCTTCTTGCAGTGAGGAGCCCAAACTGTGCCCAGCCCTCGAGGTGTGGCCCCAGCAGTGCCCAGCCCAGGGGCACCATCACTTCTTGTGGGGTGCTGTTGAATCTCAGGGTGTGCAAATCCCTTCCTTCCCCCTTTGATCTGAGCTCAGCAGTGAGCTGCTCACTTTGTCAGGCCAGTGGCACAGATTTCTCACTGAGGGTGAAGGAGCTGAACCAAGCTGTGTGGTGCCAGGGACAGTGGCACTGAGTGCACCCTCAGCAGGGTTGCTGATGACACCAAGCTGTGTGGTGCAGCAGACAGCTGGAGGGCAGGGATCCATCCAGAGGGAGCTGGACAGGCTGCAGAGGTGGGCACAAGCCAACCTCAGGAGGTTCAACCAGAGCAAGGGCAGGGTCCTGCAGCTGGGTGGAGGCAATCCCAGGCACAAATGCAGGCTGGGCAGGGACTGGCTGGAAAGCAGCCCTGAGGAGAGAGCCTTGGGGGTGCTGGGGGAGGAGAAGCTCAGCAGGAGCTCTCAGTGTGCACTTGCAGCCCAGAAAGCCAAGCAGAGCCTGGGCTGCAGCAGGAGAAGTGTGGCCAGCAGGGCAAGGGAGGTGATTCTCCCCCTCTGCTCAGCTCTGGGGAGACCCCACCTGCAGTACTGCCTCCAGTTCTGGAGCCCCTAGGACAAGAGGGATGTGGAGGGGCTGGAAGGTGTCCAGAGCAGGGCCAGGAGGATGAGCAGAGGGCTGGAGCTGCTCTGCTGTGAGGACAGACTGAAGGAGTTGGGGCTGTTGAGTCTGGAGAAGAGAAGGCTCCCAGGTGACCTCATTGTGGCCTTCCAGGATCTGAAGGGGGCTCCAGGAAGGCTGGGGAGGGACTGCTCAGGATCTCAGGCAGTGCTAGGACTAGGGGGAATGGAATGAAGCTGGAGGTGGGGAGATTGAGGCTGGAGGGGAGGAGGAAGTTCTTCCCCAGGAGAGTGGTGAAGCCCTGGAATGGGTTGTGCAGGGAGGTGGTTGGGGCCCTGTCCCTGGAGGTGTTTAAGGCCAGGCTGGCTGAGGCTGTGGCCAGGCTGATCTAGTGTGGGGTGTCCCTGCCCATGGCAGGGGGGGTTGGAACTGGATGATCCTTGTGCTCCCTTCCAACCCTGACTGATCCTATGATACCATGATGCTATGAACTGGAAGGGCTCCCTTGTCTTGACTCAGAGTCTGATTGTCTTCTGTTCACTCCCAGCCCCTCCCCAGGGCTGCCCTGGTGTCCCTTCCTGCCTCCCCTGAGAAGCAGCCCACTTCTCACAACAAATTCCTTGCCCAAGGCCAAAAGATCTCCCAGACCTGGTGAGCTTCTCACAGCCACCCCCAGGTGTGTGTGACCTGAGAGACAGCAGTCTCACACTGCCTGCTCCTGCCCAGCTTCTCCCCCCCAGCTTCACCCCCAAGGCCTTCTCTGCAGGGCTGCTCTCAACCTCCTCACCCCCAGCCTGGATGGGTGCTGAGGGCTGCCCTCAGCTAGGTGCAGGACCTTGCACTTTGCCTTCTTGAGCCTCCTGAGGCTCTCCTCAGCCACCTCTGCAGCCTGTGCAGGTCCCTCTGGAAGGCTCCATCCTGTCCTTACCAAGCCCAGCACCCAGCCTGGGATCTGTCAGGCAGGGACCTCTGCAGGCACAGAGGTGTTTGTCACTGGCAGTGTTCCACAGGCCATGATTAGCTCAGGACAAGCTTTCCAACTGCTGCATGCTCTCCACTGAGGCACAGGGCAGGGGCCTGGCATGGTGGAATGGTTTGTGAGCCGTGGGGGAGCTCTGGGAGCAGCAGGTGGGAGCTGGATGCAGGAACTGGATTCAGGAACAGAGGGATGGGGATGGGAGGCAGAAGGGACTGAGTCCTGCTGGGACACTGCCCAGGCAAGAAGAGGCCCTGGGGAAATGTCTTTGTCTGCTGATTTCTCTCAGCAGCATCACACCTGTAGCTCTCATGACCTGCAGTGGATGTGGCAAAGCTCTGAGGGAAAGCCTCCCCAGCCCTGTGCTGCCCCTCTGCCATCTGGTTTCTTGCAGGAGGGTTCCCAGCCCCTCTCTGCTTGTCTTTGCAGAGAGCTCTGGCAGGGGTGGATGACCTGCAGGCAGTGACAGCCCTGGAGATGCAAGTGGATACCACAGACAGCAGCTTGGGCAGCTTGGGTAAGAAAATGTTGTAGCTTCTGCTCCCTGTCTCCCAAGTTCCCTTTACTGTGTCTTGAAGCCAGGCTGGGCACTCAGAAACCAACAGCCAGTGGCAAGCAGGCCAGGGAGGCCATCAGAATCCTGCCCTGGTTCAGCAGTGGGGAAGCAGGGCAGTGATTGTCCCAGGCTGGATGAGGCCCTGAGCAGCCTGGGCTGCTGGGAGCTGTCCCTGCCCATGGCTGGGGCTTGGAGCTGGATGGAAAGGCCTGAGAGAGGAGGAAGGAGCAAGGTACTTGGCAGGGCATGAGCATGGGCATGAGCAGGGCTGGGTTTGTGTGGGTACCAAGAGAGGTGATTCATAGAACCACAGCAGGGGCTCAGGCTGGAAGGGAGCTCAGAGCTCAGCCAGCTCCAAGCCCCTGCCATGGGCAGGGACACCTCCCACCAGCACAGGCTGCTCAGGGCCTCATCCAGCCTGGCCCTGAACCCCTCCAGGCAGGAGGCAGCCACAGCCTCCCTGGGCAGCCTGGACAAGGGCTAGGAGTGCCAGGCTGAGGAACAATGGCTTTGAGCTGGGAGAGAGGAGACTGAGAGTGGAGAGGAGGAAGAAATTGTTGAGAGTGAGGCTGGGGAGACTCTGGCACAGGCTGCCCAGGGAGGCTGTGGCTGCCTCCTGCCTGGAGGGGTTCAGGACCAGGCTGGATGAGGCCTTGAGCAGCCTGTGCTGGTGGGAGGTGTCCCTGCCCATGGCAGGGGCTGGAGCTGGCTGAGCTCTGAGCTCCCTTCCAGCCCAGCCCCTGCTGTGCTTCTACAACACATCTCTCATCTGAGCCACTTGTTGGGCATCAGACATCCCAGCCTTGAAGAGGACTCTTCAAATGGCTTTGAGGGCCAGGGCATCTCTTGCTTTCATCTGCTGGGGTCAGCAGAGCCCTTTGCAGCTCAGAAGTGCCCTGGGGGCTGTGTTTGCTTCTGGGTTTCCCAGGGCTCATCAGTGCAGTGCAGCAGTAGCTGGGGATAGCAGCCTGGGTTTGCTGTCTCTTAGCTGAAATCACAGCAGGGTTGGGCTGGGAGGGAGCTCAGAGCTCAGCCAGCTCCAGCTCCTGCCATGGGCAGGGACACCTCCCACCAGCACAGGCTGCTCAGGGCCTCATCCAGCCTGGCCCTGAACCCCTCCAGGCAGGAGGCAGCCACAGCCTCCCTGGGCAGCCTGTGCCAGAGTCTCCTCAGCCTCACTCTGAACAATGTCTTCCTCCTCTCCACTCTAAATCTCTTCCTCTTGTCCTGGCACTCCCAGCCCTTGTGCAGAGCCCCTCCCCAGCTCTCCTGCAGCCCCCTTTGGGGGTCTCAGCCTTGACTTCTGTGCTCTTCAGCCACTTGCAGGCTTCAGTTGCCCCTGCAGCAGATGGCCTCTCTCCTTCTCAGGAGCTGCTCCCTTTGGCTTTGGCTGCTGGCAGATCTGGGGCTGCCTTCAGGCCTGGCTCAGGGAGCAGGTGCTGGGAGGACAGAGCCATTGGAGCCACCCTGCAGCTCTCTGCTGCCTAAGTGATTCTAATAGCTGCAAATCAACTTAGCCACAGTGCTGCTTGCTGGCCCTTATTGAATTGCTGCCTGCTGGTGGCCAGGCTAAGTTGATTAGGAGTCTGGAGGCTGCTGCTCCCCTGCATGCCTTCCATCAAGCAAGAGCTCTGCTGAAGGAGGCTGAGGGGACACCTCCTGGCTGCCTACAGCTCCCTGAGAGCAGGCTGGAGCCAGGTGGATGTTGATCTGCTCTTCCACAAGTGGCAGGGCAAGAGGAAGTGGCCTCCAGCTGCACCAGCTTGGACCTGAGGAACAGTTGCTTCCCCAGAAGTCTTCTCAAGCCTTGGCCCAGGCTGCCCAGGGCAGTGGTGGAGTCCCCAGCCCTGGAACCCTGTGGGTGCAGTGCTGAGGGACATGGTTTAGTTCTGGCACTGCTGGGGTAAGGGTTGAGCTGGATCAGCCTAAATGGTCCCAAAGACAGTGGGGTTGAGGCTCCCTGAGCAAGCCTGCAGCTGGCACCAGGCTGGGTGCTGGGCTTGGTAAGGACAGGCTGGAGCCTTCCAGAGGGACCTGCACAGGCTGCAGAGGTGGCTGAGGAGAGCCTCAGGAGGCTCAAGAAGGCAAAGTGCAAGGTCCTGCACCTAGCTGAGGGCAGCCCTCAGCACCCATCCAGGCTGGGGGTGAGGAGGTTGAGAGCAGCCCTGCAGAGAAGGCCTTGGGGGTGAAGCTGGGGGGGAGAAGCTGGAGAGGAGGCAGCAATGGGCACTGGCAGCACAGAAGGCCAAGGGCAGCCTGGGCTGCAGCCAAAGCAGTGTGGCCAGAGCTGGAGAGAGGATCCTGCCCCTCTGCTCTGCTCTGGGGAGACCTCACCTACAGGGCTGGGGCCAGATATGAGACCCTCAATATAGAGGAGAGACCAGAGGAGGCCCCAGGGATGCTCAGATGCTGGAGCAGCTCTGCTGTGGGGCCAGGCTGGGAGGGTTGGGGCTGTGCAGCCTGGAGAGGAGAAGGCTGCAGGGAGAGCTCTGAGCAGCCTGCCAGGACCTGAAGGGATCATGGAATCACAGAGTGCTCTGGGTTAGAAGGGAGCTCCAGAGCTCCTCCAGCCCAACCCCTCTGCACCCAGCAGGGACATCCTCCCCTGGAGCAGGCTGCCCAGAGCCCTCTCCAGCCTCCCCTGGAACAGCTCCAGGGATGGAGCCTCAGCCACCTCCCTGGGCAGCCTGCTGCAGTGTTCCAGCAGCCTCCTGGGGCAGAACTTGTTCCTCACATCCAATCTCCATCTGCTCTGCTCTGCTCTGAAGCCATTGCCCCTGGGCCTGTCCCTGCAGGCCTTTGGGAACAGTCTCTCTGCAGCCTTCTTGTAGCCCCTTCAGCTCCTGGCAGGCTGCTCTGAGGTCTGCCTGCAGCCTTCTCCTCTCCAGGCTGCACAGCCCCAGCTCCCTCAGCCTGGCCCCAGAGCAGAGCTGCTCCAACCCCCTGAGCATTCTCATGGCCTCCTCTGGAGCCTCTCCATCAGGTCCAGGTCCTTCCTGTGCTGAGGGCTCCAGAGCTGGTCCCAGCCCTGCAGGTGAGGTCTGCCCAGAGCAGAGCAGAGCAGAGGGGCAGGATCCTCTCTCCAGCTCTGGCCACACTGCTTTGGCTGCAGCCCAGGCTGCCCTTGGCCTTCTGCGCTGCAGTCTCTCACTGCCTGCTCCTGGCCAGCTTCTCCTCCCCCCCAGCACCCCCAAGGCCTCCTCAGGGCTGCTTTCTGTCTCCTCTCCTCCTCCTCTTTTCTCCTCTCCTCTCCTCCTCCTCCTTTCTCCTCCCTCTCCCTCTCCCTCTCCCTCTCCCTCTCCCTCTCCCTCTCCCTCTCCCTCTCCCTCTCCCTCTCCCTCTCCCTCTCCCTCTCCCTCTCCCTCTCCCTCTCCCCCTCCCCCTCCCCCTCCCCCTCCCCCTCCCCCTCCCCCTCCCCCTCCCCCCTCCCCCTCCCCCTCCCCCTCCCCCCTCCCCCTCCCCCCTCCCCCTCCCCCTCCCCCTCCCCCTCCCTCTCCCTCTCCCTCTCCCTCTCCCTCTCCCTCTCCCCCTCCCTCCTGGCCTGCAGAGCCATTCTCTCTTTTCCTCCCACAGGTGCCTATCTCCCCAGGCTGAGAGAGCTGAAGTTGAATGGCAGCCTGCTGGTGTCTGTGAGGTAAGGAACTATGAAACTATGAAACTATGAATGAGCCAGGACTGCGATAAACATCCAGCCTGCAGCCCTGCTCTTCCCTCCACTCATGAGCTCCTCACTGCTGCTGCCCTGCCTTCCATCTGCCCCTGCCAGCAGCATGCACTGGGTCATGAAGAGCAGCTCTGCAAGCACACAGGAGAGGAGCTGAGCTGCATAGCTCAGGGCCAACCCATCAGCCCCCAGGGGGGCTCCTGCTGTGCTCAGACCCATGGGAGTTCCAGGAGATCCATGGGAGATAATCCATGAGATCCATGGGAGTTAATCCATGAGATCCATGGGAGTTAATTCCATGAGATCCATGGGAGTTGATTCCATGAGATCCATGGGATTTAATTCCATGAGATCCATGGGAGTTGATTGCATGAGATCCATGGGAGCTCCATGAGATCCATGGAAATTAATCCATGAGATCCATGGGAATTCCATGAGATCCATGGGAGTTGAATCCATGAGATCCATGGGAGTTAATTCCATGAGATCCATGGGAATTCCATGAGATCCATGGGAGTTAATCCATGAGATCCATGGAAATTAATCCATGAGATCCATGGGAGTTGATTCCATGAGATCCATGGGGGTTAATTCCATTAGATCCATGGGAGTTAATTTCATGAGATCGATGGGAGTTACTCCATGAGATCCATGGGAGATCCATGAGATCCATGGGAGTTAATCCATGAGATCCATGGGAGATCCATGAGATCCATGGGAGTTAATCCATGAGGTCCATGGGAGTTAATTCCATGAGATCCATGGGAGTTAATCCATGAGATCCATGGGAGCTCCATGAGATCCATGGGATTTAATCCATGAGATCCATGGGAGTTAATTTCATGAGATCCATGGGAGCTCCATGAGATCCATGGGAGTTGATTCCTGGAGATCCATGTGAGTTAATTCCATGAGGTCCATGGGAGTTGATTCCATGAGATCCATGGGAGTTGATTCCATGAGGTCCATGGGACTTGATTCCATGAGATTCATGGGAGCTCCATGAGATCCATGGGAGTTATTCCATGAGATCCATGGGAGTTATTTCCATGAGATCCATGGGAGTTGATTCCATGAGGTCTATGGGACTTGATTCCATGAGATTCATGGGAGCTCCATGAGATCCATGGGAGTTATTCCATGAGATCCATGGGAGTTATTTCCATGAGATCCATGGGAGTTGATTCCATGAGATCCATGGGAGTTGATTCCATGAGGTCCATGGGACTTGATTCCATGAGATTCATGGGAGCTCCATGAGATCCATGGGAGTTATTCCATGAGATCCATGGGAGTTATTTCCATGAGATCCATGGGAGTTAATTCCATGAGATCCATGGGAGTTATTTCCATGAGATCCATGGGAGTTGATTCCATGAGATCCATGGGAGTTGATTCCATGAGGTCCATGGGACTTGATTCCATGAGATTCATGGGAGCTCCATGAGATCCATGGGAGTTATTCCATGAGATCCATGGGAGTTATTTCCATGAGATCCATGGGAGTTAATTCCATGAGATCCATGGGAGTTGATTCCATGAGGTCCATGGGACTTGATTCCATGAGATTCATGGGAGCTCCATGAGATCCATGGGAGTTATTCCATGAGGTCCATGGGAGTTAATCCATGAGATCCATGGGAGTTGATTCCATGAGATCCATGGGAGTTGATTCCATGAGGTCTATGGGACTTGATTCCATGAGATCCATGGGAGTTGATTCCTGGAGATCCATGGGAGTTAATTCCATGAGGTCCATGGGAGTTAATTCCATGAGATCCATGGGAGTTAATTCCATGAGGTCCATGGGAGTTGATTCCATGAGATCCATGGGAGTTAATCCATGAGATCCATGGGTGTTCCATGAGGTCCATGGGAGTTAATTCCATGAGGTCCATGGGAGCTCCATGACATCCATGGGGATTCCATGAGGTTCATGGGAATTCCATGAGATCCATGGGAGTTAATGCCATGAGATCTATGGGAGTTGATTCCATGAGATCCATGGGAGTTATTCCATGAGATCCATGGGAGTTATTCCATGAGATCCATGGGAGTTCCCTGCAAGTCTGAAAGAAGCCAGAGGTTGCCCTCTGAGCTGTACCTTGGTGCTTGGAGCTCAGAGGGGCTCAGCCTTTGGGCTTGGCTCAGCCCTTGGGCTTGGCTCAGCCCTTGTCCTTTGCTGTGTGCAGAGGTCTGTTCTGTGCAGGCCACAGCAGTTCCTCTCTTTGGCTTGGCTGGAGTGGCTGGAGGAAGGTTTCTGAATCACAGAAGCACAGAACTGTGCTGCTGGGAAGAGGTCTCCAAGGTCATGGAGTCCAACCTTCAACCTGACACCACCATGGTGCAAGCTGCAGGGAGCTGGGGGTTGGGCTCTGCTCCCCAGTCCCAGGGGATAGAAGGAGAGGAACTGGCCTGGAATTGTGCCAGGGGAGGCTTGGGTTGGAGAGGAGGGAAAATGTCTTTGGTGTCAGAGTGGTCAGGGCCTGGCAGAGGCTGCCCAGGGAGGTGGTGGAGTCCCCATGGCTGGAGGGGTTCCAGAACCCTGTGAACATGGCAGCTGCATTGAGGGCCAGGGCTTGGTGGCCATGGTGGGGCTGGGCTGGTGTTGGACTGGATGAGCCTGGAGGCCTTTTCCAACCCAAACCATTCCTTGACTTTATTAAATCTCTGAGGTCTTTGTTTGGTGACCTGGAGCCAGCAGCTGAGAACCTGCAGGTTTCTGCAGTGGGAGCTGAAGGGGAGCCATGGAGCCTGCCCTGGAGAGGGCCTGCCCAGAGCAGGCTGGGCTTGGCTGCTGATGACACAAGCTCCTGCTCTTTGTGATGCTTCCAGGAAAAGAGCTCTGACCCCAGGGCAGTGAATCACTGCTGCTGCTTTGGCATGGGGCCCAGGGCTTGGCTGTCAGCTTGCTCTGCTGCTGGGCTGAATGGAGAGACCTGCTGAAAAATGGTAGCAAGGTCTCTCTGTGCCAGGGCTGGCAGATCAGAGAGGGCTTCCCAGAGCAGCAGAAGCTCTGTCACCAGCTGAAGTTCACTTCCTCCTGTCAGGCTCCACACACTGCAGCCAGCAGAAGACTCAGCCCAGGGCTACCCAAGTGACAGACCCACAGAATGGCAAAGGCTTGGAAGGGGCCTCTGGAGCTCATCCAGTCCAACCCTCCTGCCCAGGAAGGTTCACCCTAGGGCAGGTCCCACAGGAACACATCCAGGTGGGTTTGGAATGTCCTCCCTCAGCTCTCTGGGCAGCCTGCTCCAGGGCTCTGTCACCCCTCAATCAGAGAAGTTCCTCCTCATGTTCAGATGGAAGTTCTCATGTCCAAGCCTGTGCCCCTTGCCCTGTCCCTGGGCACCACTGCACAAAGCCTGGCCCCATCCTCCTGGCACCACCCTTGAAGTGTTGCTCAGCATTGGTGAGATCCCCCTCAGGCTGCTCCTCTCCAGCCCAGGCAGCCTCAGGGCTCTCAGCCTCTCATCACCAGGGAGATGTTGCAGTGCCCTCAGCAGCTCTGCAGCCCTTTGCTGCCCCCTCTCCAGCCTCTCCCTCTCCTTCTCGCACTGGGGAGCCCAGAACCAGACCCAGGACTCCTGATGTGATCTCACCAGGGCAAAGTAGAGAGGGAGGAGAACCTCTCTTGCTCTGCTGGCCACACTCTTCATGCACCCATGGCCACACTCTTCATGCACCCATGGCCACACTCTTCATGCACCCCAGGAGACCCTCAGCCTTCTTGGCCACCAGGGCACATCTCTGAAGTGAGCTGAAAGGCAGAGGCTGCAGACAGGGTGAGGGAAAGCAAAGCAGATGTCCTTCATCCAGACAGGGTTAGCACTGCTCTGCTGCAGCCTGCACTGCTTGCACTGCTCCTCCCCTGCAGCAGAGGAGTCCCAGCACAAGCCTGGTCCAGCTGGGTCAGGAAACTCTTGATGAGAGAGATGAACACCTGGAGGGCCCTGTGGGCAAGGTGCAGAGGACCTGCAATGCTGCTCACAGTTTGCTGGCTCTTGGGCTGGATTCCTTTCATTTGTTCTCCTGAACAGCAGCTCCTGGGGACAGGAGAGGCTGCCCAGCAAGCTCTGGATTCACCTTTTGGAATGGAATGGAATGGAATGGAATGGAATGGAATGGAATGGAATAGAATAGAATAGAATAGAATAGAATAGAATAGAATAGAATAGAATAGAATAGAATAGAATAGAATAGAATAGAATAGAATAGAATAGAATAGAATAGAATAGAATCCCTCCCAGCCCTGCCAGCTCTGTGATTCTAGGATTCCATCTGCTCCAAACCCAGGGTGGAGAACAGCATTGAGAGGTTTGAGCAGTGAGGTAGGAAGGAGGTGCTGGAGAGAGCTGGTGGCAGTTGGTCTGATGATGCAGCACAGCAGCAGCCCAGGGGTGTGCAAAGCACAGAGAACAGAGATCTGCTGGAGAGAGGCCAGGGCAGGCTGTGAGGATGCTGAAGGGCCTGCAGCAGCTGTGTGAGGAGGGAAGGCTGAGCCCTGGGGCTGAGAGCCTGCAGAGGAGAAGGCTGAGAGGGATCTGAGCAATGTCTGTAAATCCCTGAGGGGTGGGGGGCAGGGAGGGGCCAGGCTCTGCTCAGTGGTGCCCAGGGACAGGACAGGAGGCAATGGATGCAAACTGGAACCCAGGAGGTTCCACCTCAAGAGGAGGAGAAACTTCTTTGGTGTGAGGCTGCTGGAGCCTGGAGCAGGCTGCCCAGAGAGGCTGTGGAGTCTCCTGCTCTCGAGACTTTCCAGCCCCCCCTGGCTGTGTTCCTGGGTGCCCTGCTCTGGGTGCCCTGCCCTGGGTGCCCTGCTCTGGCAGGGGGGTTGGGCTGGGGGAGCTCCAGAGGTCCCTTCCAACCCCTCCCATTCTATGATTCTATGGATTCCCTCCCAAGCCCAGGGACTGCCATCCTGTCCCAAGTGTTGTAGAAGCTGAGATCTTCACAGAAAGGCCAAGGAATGAGCAGCCCAAGCAAGTCCCTGTGCTGCTCCCATGGCTCATTCAGCTCAGGCTGGAAGCAGGGGCAGAGCACAGGGTGGGAATGCATAGTTCAGACCTTTGGTTGTGATGAACAGCAGATGACAGCCCTGGAGGTTGCCCAAGCAGTGTCCTACAGAGCAATTGCTCCATGTCAGCCTGCAGAGCATGCACTGGAGAGCAGGGCACACTGGTGGTACCCCAAAGGGCCAAGGAAGCAGCACAGCCTCCCCAGGCCTCACCCTGAATCCACAGACAGGCATGGGTTATTCATGGAGAAAACCCTAGTGAGTAACTGCAAGGGTTGGAACCCTGAGCTCCAGCTCCCTGCAGACACTGCTGCAAGGCTGGAACTCACCAAACAGCTATGGAAGGATAGAATAGAATAGAATAGAATAGAATAGAATAGAATAGAATAGAATAGAATAGAATAGACCAGGTTGGAAGAGACCTTCATGATCATCAAGTCCAACCTATCATCCAACACCATGGATCCAACCTATCATCCAACTAACCCATGGCACCAAGCACCCTATCAAGTCTCCTCCTGAACACCTCCAGGGATGGGGACTCCACCACCTCCCTGGGCAGCACATTCCAATGGGCAATCACTCTCTCTGTAGAACTTCCTCCTAACTTCCAGTCTAAACCTCCCTTGGCACAGCCTGAGACTGTGTCCTCTTGTTCTGGTGCTGGCTGCCTGGGAGAAGAGCCCAACCCCCACCTGGCTCCAACCTCCCTGCAGGGAGTTGGAGAGAGCAAGAAGGTCTCCCCTGAGCCTCCTCTTCTCCAGGCTAAGCAACCCCAGCTCCCTCAGCCTCTCCTCACAGGGCTGTGCTCCAGACCCCTCCCCAGCTTTGTTGCCCTTCTCTGGACACCTTCCAGCATCTCAACCTCTTTCCTGACCTGAGGAGCCCAGAACTGGACACAGGACTCAAGGTGTGGCCTAACCAGTGCAGTGTCCAGGGGCAGAATGACCTCCCTGCTCCTGCTGGCTGCCAGCAATCAGCTGAGCCAAGGGATGGGGGTGAGGACTCTGCACATCTCATGTCCTCACTTCTAGCCAAAGTGATTCTTTCTTAATGGAATCATGGAATGACTCAGGTTGGAAAAGGCTTCTGAGGTCATCAGGGCAAAGCTTCTTGAGGGCAAGAGACCTAAAGCAATGTTGAAAAGTGTTTTGGAGACCTGAATCAGGATCCCTGGGGACTGGGACTTAGCAATATTCCTCCTTGGTACTGATCCAGCAAAGAGCTTAGGCAAAGGCTCACCTCTGAGAGTCACAGGAGGATTAACTTCAGTGGAGTGGCTCAGGAGTGGGGAATGAACATCAGCCCCAGTGCTTTAGGGTCAGAGAATCATGGAACTGTTTGGGTTGGAAAAGGCCTCTAAGGTCATCCAGCCCAACTCCCAGCCCAGCCCCACCATGGGCACCAAGCCCTGGCCCCAGGAGCCATGGCCACAGGAACCCCTCCAGCCATGGGGACTCCACCACCTCCCTGGGCAGCCTCTGCCAGGCCCTGAGCACTCTGACACCAAAGACATTTTGCCTCCTCTCCAACCCAAGCCTCCCCTGGCACAATTCCAGGCCAGTTCCTCTCCTTCTATCCCCTGGGACTGGGGAGCAGAGCCCAAGCCCAGCTCACTTTTGAGTTGTGTCCCTGCTTTTGCCTGATGGGGTCAGGACCTCACCTCTGTGCTCTGGCTGGCTGCTGTAAGATGAGGAAAGGTTGGCAAGAACTCACTGATCTCTGCCAGCAAGTGAGGTCTCACCTGCCTGGCTGTTAAGGTTGGCAGCTGCTCTGCTCCAGATGCCAGGGATCACAGCTCACTCTTCCCTTTGCCAGTGGTGAGAGGGAATGGTTATAGTCCTCATCTGAGGAGCCCTCAGAAGGGCTTGGGCATCAGGGACTGCCCCACTGCCGGTGGAGCTCTCCAGCTGTGAAAGGGTTGATTGTCTTAGTCAGAGAGCTGCAGCATGGATGCATTGGAAAGGACCTCAAGGCTCATCCAGTTCCAACCGCCTGCCATGGGCAGGGACAGCTCCAGCCAGAGCAGGCTGCCCAGCGACACAGCCAGGCTGAGCCTGAATGGCTCCAGGGATGGAGCCTCAACCACCTCCCTGGGCAGCCTGTGCCAGAGTCTCCCCAGCCTCACTCTCAACAATTTCTTCCTCCTCTCCACTCTCAGTCTCCTCTCTCCCAGCTCAAAGCCATTGTTCCTCACCCTGGCACTCCCAGCCCTTGGCCAGAGTCCCTCCCCAGCTCTCCTGGAGCCCTTCAGGCACTGCAAGGCTGCTCTGAGGTCTCCCTGCAGCCTTCTCTTCTCCAGGCTGCACAGCCCCAGCTCTCCCAGCCTGGCCCCACAGGGGAGGTTCTGCAGCCTCTGTTCACCTTGGTGGCCTCCTCTGGAGCCTCTCCAGCAGCTCCAGGTCCTCCTTGTGCCTGGGGGCCCCAAGCTGGAGGCAGTGCTGCAGGTGGGGGCTGAGCAGAGCAGAGCAGAGGGGCAGAATCCCCTCCCTGTGCTGCTGCTCTTCATGGCAGTAGGTAGGAAACTCAGCTGAGCCTCAGCTCAGTGTTTTGTAGGCTGTTTAGATTCTGTCCTCCAAGCAAGTTGTTTGTCTGCAGCTTGTTTGGGTTGGGTTTTTCAACTTGAGAGTGATTCTATTTAGTGGGAACTGTTCTTGGGATGCAGAGGGAGTGCTGATCTGCAAAGGGAGAGAGCCAGGGGGGAGGGGAACTGAAGCTGTGTTCAGCAGTGGGCAGCTGCCAGCAGCCTGAGTGACCAGTGAAGAAATAGAGAGACCTGCAGTCAGGGCTTCTGATCTCATCCCTCTGAAGCCTTCTCCATGCAGGCACTGATTCAGTTTCCTGTTACTGTTTTCTCTTCCTCCTTTACTGCACACAAAGGATCTGTTGCTCCTTTGCCCCCAGAAATCCCTGCAGGCTTCTCCTGCACAGATGGACAGAGAGGGCTGGGCTGGAAGGAAGCTCAGAGCTCAGCCAGCTCCAAGCCCCTGCCATGGGCAGGGACACCTCCCACCAGCACAGGCTGCTCAGGGCCTCATCCAGCCTGGTCCTCAACACCTCCAGGCAGCCACAGCCTCCCTGGGCAGCCTGTGCCAGCCTTTGAGAAGCCTTTCAGTGAAGAATTTACTTCTAATGTCCAACCTAAATCTCCCCTGGGACACAGTCTCAAGCTGTGCCAGGGGAGGTTCAGGTTGGATGTTAGGAGGAAGTTCTACACAGAGAGAGAGATTGCCCATTGGGATGGGCTGCCCAGGGAGGTGGTGGAGTCCCCATCACTGGAGGTGTTCAGGAGGAGACTTGCTGGGGTGCTTGGTGCCATGGGTTAGTTGTTTAGGTGGTGTTGGATTGGTTGATGGGTTGGACGTGATGACCTTGAAGGTCTCTTCCAACCTGGTTTGTTCTATGTAATTCTGTGTAACCTGAGGCCAAAAGCCTCCATTTTTAGGAGGAAAATCAGGAACTAAAGAACAAGGAAACTAAAGAAGAAAAGACTCTGGACAAGGGCTGGGAGTGCCAGGCTGAGGAACAATGGCTTGGAGCTGGGAGAGAGGAGACTGAGAGTGGAGAGGAGGAAGAAATTGTTGAGAGTGAGGCTGGGGAGACTCTGGCACAGGCTGCCCAGGGAGGCTGTGGCTGCCTCCTGCCTGGAGGGGTTCAGGGCCAGGCTGGATGAGGCCTTGAGCAGCCTGTGCTGGTGGGAGGTGTCCCTGCCCATGGCAGGGGCTGGAGCTGGCTGAGCTTTGAGCTCCCTTCCAGCCCAACCTATTCCATGGATCTAGGAATCATCTCTCTTTGGTAGCCACACAAACCCAGCTCTGCTCATGGCCATAACTCCAAGTACCTTCTCCTCCCTCAGGCCTTTCCATTGCTCTCAGCTCCAGGTCTAGCAGGCAGCTACCTTTCCTCCCAGCTGTCAGCACTCTTCATTGAACCTCCTGGTTAGAACCCCAGCCTCTGCTCAGCTGGCAGCAGAGCTAATGAGCACAGCATCACCTTCTGCTGCCACAGGTGCTGAGCCTTGCTGTGCTGGGGAGCTCCTGGCCCTGAGCACATCACTCCTGAGCCAGACCATTCTTTGCTCTAGGGTTTGTGACAGCAGCTAGAAATGGCAGCACATGAAAGCAAAGTTCCCTCTGCTGGAGTCCAGCTTGGGGTTGGACTTGCTGATCTGCAGAGACCTGAAAGCAAAGCTGCATTTGTTGAGTCCAAGCAGGGAGTGGACTTGGTGATCTGCAGAGGTCCCTTCCAGCCCTGCCCTTCTCTGATGTGACAGAAGCACAGAATGGTAGAGCTTGGCAGGGACCTCTGGAGATCATCCAGTCCCAGCCCCTGCCAGAGCAGGGCACACAGGGCAGGGCACCCAGGATTTCATCCAGGTGAGTTCTGAAAGGCTCCAGAGCAGGAGACTCCACAGCCTCTCTGGGCAGCCTGCTCCAGGCTCTGCCACCCTCACAGTACAGAAGTCACTGAGAGGAGTCTGGCCTCATCTCCCTGACCCCTGCCCCTGTTTGGTAAGGGTTAGGGACCCTTGCTGTGAGAAGGATCACAGCTCACAGGATGTTAGGGGTTGGAAGGGACCTCTGGAGCTCTTCCACTCCAACCCCCTGCCAGAGCAGGGTCACTCAGGGTAGGTCACACAGAACACATCCAGACAGGGCTGGGAAGGCTCCAGAGCAGGAGACTCCACAGCCTCTCTGGGCAGCCTGCTCCAGGCTCTGCCACCCTCACAGTACAGAAGTCACTGAGAGGAGTCTGGCCTCATCTCCCTGACCCCTGCCCCTGTTTGGTAAGGGTTAGGGACCCTTGCTGTGAGAAGGATCACAGCTCACAGGATGTTAGGGGTTGGAAGGGACCTCTGGAGCTCTTCCACTCCAACCCCTGCCAGAACAGGGTCACTCAGGGCAGGTCACACAGAACACATCCAGACAGGGCTGGGAAGGCTCCAGAGCAGGAGACTCCACAACCTCTCTGGGCAGCCTGCTCCAGGCCTCTGGGACCCTCACAGTGCAGAAGTTCCTCCTCATGCTGAGGTGGAGCCTCCTGTGCTGCAGTTTCCATCCATTGCTACTTGTCCTATCCCAGGGCACAGTGAGCAGAGCCTGTCCCTGTCCCCTCCCTCCTGACCCCCAGCCCTCAGCTATTGATAGACATTGATCAGATCCCTCTCAGCCTTCTCCTCTCCAGACTGAACACCCCCAGGGCTCTCAGCCTCTCCTCCCCAGGCAGTGCTGCAGTCCCTTCAGCATCCTTGCAGCCCTCCCTTGGCCTCTCTCCAGCAGATCTCTGTCCCTCCTGAGCTGGGCAGCCCAGAGCTGGATGCAGTATCCAGGTGAGGTCTCAGCAGGGCAGAGCAGAGGGGCAGGATGGCACTGCTCAGAAGGAAGGAGGCTGGAACTTTAGGTGCTACATTTCCATGGCATTTCAGCCTGGAAGTGGCCTGCTGGCAGCACAAGATGGCACAGGCCCCATCCCTGCAGTGATGCCAGGTCAGGCTGGATGTAGCTCTGGTTGGAGATTCAGATTGGTGGAGTGCAGAGGTGTGGTGCTGCACCAGCACTGATGGGGTTAGAGAATGGTTGGAGCTGTTGACCTTATAGGTCACAGAACCACAGAAGTCTTGAGGCTGGAAGAGACCTTTGAGCTCCTCCAGCCCAGCCACTGCCCCACAGCTCACACTGCCACCCCTGCTGCTCAGCCCCTGAGCCACAGCCCTCAGCACCACATCCACCAGGCTCTGAAAGCCCTCCAGGGATGGGGACTGCAGCACCTCCCTGGGCAGCCTGGGCCAGAGCCTCACAACCCTTGCTGGGAGGAAATTGCCCCTAACATCCAAGCTGACCCTCCCCTGTTGATGATTCCATGATTTCCAGGGCCTTGGTTTTGCAGAAGGAGCTCTGAGGCCTAGCTCCTCTGCACAGCAGTGGCTGCCTTCGAGGTGTTGCTCCTGCTGATGTCTCCAGCAGATGCTGGTGGGCTCTGAGATGCTGGTTGCAAGCTCCAGTGGATTTAGTGCTTCACTCCCACACCACATCCTGGCCTCCAGGCTGGTGACACATGGGTTTGATGGATAAGGAACTGGCTTGATGGCAGCACCCAAAGAGTGGCTGTCCATGGCTCCATGGCCCAGGGGAGGCCAGGGACAAGCAGAGTCCCTCAGGGATCAGTCCTGGGACCAGGCTTGTTCAACATCCCTGTGGGTGCCAGGGACAGTGGCACTGAGTGCAGCCTCAGCAGGGTTGCTGATGACACCAAGCTGTGTGGTGCAGCAGACAGCTGGAGGGAAGGGATCCATCCAGAGGGAGCTGGGCAGGCTGCAGAGGTGGGCACAAGCCAACCTCAGGAGGTTCAACCAGAGCAAGGGCAGGGTCCTGCAGCTGGCTGGAGGCAATGCCAGGCACAAATGCAGGCTGGGCAGGGACTGGCTGGAAAGCAGCCCTGGGGAGAGAGCCTTGGGGGTGCTGGGGGAGGAGAAGCTCAGCAGGAGCTCTCAGTGTGCACTTGCAGCCCAGAAAGCCAAGCAGAGCCTGGGCTGCAGCAGGAGAAGTGTGGCCAGCAGGGCAAGGGAGGTGATTCTCCCCCTCTGCTCAGCTCTGGGGAGACCCCACCTGCAGTACTGCCTCCAGTTCTGGAGCCCCTATGACAAGAGGGATGTGGAGGGGCTGGAAGGTGTCCAGAGCAGGGCCAGGAGGATGAGCAGAGGGCTGGAGCACCTCTCCTGTGAGGACAGACTGAAGGAGTTGGGGCTGTTGAGTCTGGAGAAGAGAAGGCTCCCAGGTGACCTCATTGTGGCCTTCCAGGATCTGAAGGGGGCTCCAGGAAGGCTGGGGAGGGACTGCTCAGGATCTGAGGCAGTGCTAGGACTAGGGGGAATGGAATGAAGCTGGAGGTGGGGAGATTGAGGCTGGAGGGGAGGAGGAAGTTCTTCCCCAGGAGAGTGGTGAAGCCCTGGAATGGGTTGTGCAGGGAGGTGGTTGGGGCCCTGTCCCTGGAGGTGTTTAAGGCCAGGCTGGCTGAGGCTGTGGCCAGGCTGATCTAGTGTGGGGTGTCCCTGCCCATGGCAGGGGGGTTGGAACTGGATGATCCTTGTGCTCCCTTCCAACCCTGCCTGATGTTATGATGCTATGATACTATTCCTAGGTGAAGGATGCACAGCTGGCTCCCAAAAGCAGTGGTGGCCTGCAAGCTGATGAATGTCTTCAGGGTGGTGCTGCTGGAAGAGTTGAATTGCAGCCTGAGCACTGAGGAATGCTGCAAGATTTATTGTGGTGAAAGCCAGAGCAGGCCTGGGCTCAGGCCAGGAAAGTGTTTGGCTGAGAGCAGCTCAGTCCCTGGAGATGAGGGAGGTTGGATTGATGGGGGAGCAGAGTGTTTCTCAGGCTGCTTAGGAGGTGTTGTAAGCCAACTTGTTCCTTGCTCCCTGTGCTCCCCCCTGCTCTGGGGGGGTGATGACAGGATGCAGCTTCACACTGCATGGGGAAAGTCCTCCCAGGTTGTGCAGGAGTGGGGAGGTGTCCATGGATCCATGGAGAGGGTTGGGTTGGAGGAGACCTCAAAGCTCAGCCAGCTCCAGCCCCTGCCATGGGCAGGGACACCTCCCACCAGCACAGGCTGCTCAGGGCCTCATCCAGCCTGGTCCTGAACCCCTCCAGGCAGGAGGCAGCCACAGCCTCCCTGGGCAGCCTGTGCCAGAGTCTCCCCAGCCTCACTCTCAACAATTTCTTCCTCCTCTCCACTCTCAGTCTCCTCTCTCCCAGCTCAAAGCCATTGTCCCTCAGCCTGGCACTCCCAGCCCTTGGCCAGAGTCCCTCCCCAGCTCTCCTGGAGCCCTTCAGGCACTGCAAGGCTGCTCTGAGGTCTGCCTGGAGCCTTCTCCAGGCTGCACAGCCCCAGCTCTCCCAGTCTGGCCCCACAGGGGAGGTTCTGCAGCCTCTGCTCACCTTGGTGGCCTCCTCTGGAGCCTCTTCCATAGCTGTTTGGTGAGTTCCAGCCTTGCAGCAGTGTCTGCAGGGAGCTGGAGCTCAGGTTTCCAACCCTTGCAGTTACTCACTAGGGTTTTCTCCATGAATAACCCATGCCTGTCTGTGGATTCAGGGTGAGGCCTGGGCAGGCTGTGCTGCTTCCTTGGCCCTTTGGGGTACCACCAGTGTGCCCTGCTCTCCAGTGCATGCTCTGCAGGCTGACATGGAGCAATTGCTCTGGAGGACACTGCTTGGGCAACCTCCAGGGCTGTCATCTGCTGTTCATCACAACCAAAGGTCTGAACTATGCATTCCCACCCTGTGCTCTGCCCCTGCTTCCAGCCTGAGCTGAATGAGCCATGGGAGCAGCACAGGGACTTGCTTGGGCTGCTCATTCCTTGGCCTTTCTGTGAAGATCTCAGCTTCTACAACACTTGGGACAGGATGGCAGTCCCTGGGCTTGGGAGGGAATCCATAGAATCATAGAATGGGAGGGGTTGGAAGGGACCTCTGGAGCTCCCCCAGCCCAACCCCCCTGCCAGAGCAGGGCACCCAGGGCAGGGCACCCAGAGCAGGGCACACAGAATACATCCAGGTGGGGCTGGAAAGTCTCCAGAGCAGGAGACTCCACAACCTCCCTGGGCAGCCTGCTCCAGGGCTCAGCACCCTCACACCAAAGAAGTTTCTCCTCCTCTTTAGGTGGAACCTCCTGGGTTCCAGTTTGCATCCATTGCTCCTTGTGCTGCCCCTGGGCACCACTGAGCAGAGCCTGGCCCCTCCCTGCCCCCCACCCCTCAGGGATTTACAGACATTGCTCAGATCCCTCTCAGCCTTCTCCTCTGCAGGCTCTCAGCCCCAGGGCTCAGCCTTCCCTCCTCACACAGCTGCTGCAGGCCCTTCAGCATCCTCACAGCCTGCCCTGGCCTCTCTCCAGCAGATCTCTGTTCTCTGTGCTTTGCACACCCCTGGGCTGCTGCTGTGCTGCATCATCAGACCAACTGCCACCAGCTCTCTCCAGCACCTCCTTCCTACCTCACTGCTCAAACCTCTCAATGCTGTTCTCCACCCTGGGTTTGGAGCAGATGGAATCCTAGAATCACAGAGCTGGCAGGGCTGGGAGGGATTCTATTCTATTCTATTCTATTCTATTCTATTCTATTCTATTCTATTCTATTCTATTCTATTCTATTCTATTCTATTCTATTCTATTCTATTCTATTCTATTCTATTCCATTCCACTCTATTCTATTCCATTCCATTCCATTCTATTCCATTCCATCCTATTCTTTTCTATCCTATCCTATCCTATTCTATTCTAACCTATTCTAACCTATTCTATCCTATTCTACTCTATTCTACTCTATTCTATTCTATTCTATTCTATTCTATTCTATTCTATTCTATTCTATTCCATTCCATTCTATTCTACTCTATTCTGTTCTATTCCATTCCATTCCATTCCATTCCATTCCATTCCATTCCATTCCATTCCATTCCATTCCATTCCATTCCATTCCATTCTATTCCATCCTATTCTTTTCTATCCTATCCTATCCTATCCTATCCTATCCTATCCTATCCTATCCTATCCTATCCTAACCTATTCTATCCTATCCTACCCTATCCTACCCTATTCTATTCTATTCTATTCCATTCCATTCCATTCCATTCCATTCCACTCTATTCTACTCTATTCTCTTCTCTTCTATTCTATTCTATTCTATTCTATTCTATTCTATTCTATTCTATTCTATTCTATTGCATTCTATTCTATTCCATCCTATCCTATCCTATCCTATCCTACCCTATCCTACTCTACTCTACCTTATCCTACTCTACCCTACTCTATTCATTGTTGCATGGTCAGTACCCACCTGACAGAGCAGCAGTGGGCAGTAGTCTGAGGGACACAGGAGGTTGGGAATTTTCCCTACAATGTCCTTCCCTTGGGCAGCAGGGAGGCAGCAAACCTCTCTGTGAGATGGGTCTGCTCTGCATATTGGGCACTCTGCTGCCTTCAGGAGGGAGTCTCCTAGAACCATGGACCTACGAGGTTTCTGCTCTGGATTAGTTTTGATGGCTGGCCTGAGGCAACCTGTGATTGGTGCAGCTCCTGGCCTTGAGTCCTCATCCTCACCTATGACCTGTTCCTGCTGCAGAGCCTCATCCCTGTCACTGCTGCAGCTTCTGAGTCCTCATCCTCACCTATGACCTGTTCCTGCTGCAGAGCCTCATCCCTGTCACTGATGTAGCTCCTGACCTTGAGTCCTCATCCTCACCTATGACCTGTTCCTGCTGCAGAGCCTCATCCCTGTCACTGATGTAGCTCCTGACCTTGAGTCCTCATCCTCACCTATGACCTGTTCCTGCTGCAGAGCCTCATCCCTGTCACTGGTGCAGCTTCTGAGTCCACATCCTCACCTATGACCTGTTCCCCCTGCAGAGCCTCATCCCTGTCACTGGTGTAGCTCCTGACCTTGAGTCCTCATCCTCACCTATGACCTGTTCCTGCTGCAGAGCCTCATCCCTGTCACTGATGTAGCTCCTGACCTTGAGTCCTCATCCTCACCTATGACCTGTTCCTGCTGCAGAGCCTCATCCCTGTCACTGGTGTAGCTCCTGACCTTGAGTCCTCATCCTCACCTATGACCTGTTCCTGCTGCAGAGCCTCATCCCTGTCACTGGTGCAGCTCCTGAGTCCTCATCCTCACCCATGACCTGTTCCTGCTGCAGAGCCTCATCCCTGTCACTGGTGTAGCTCCTGACCTTGAGTCCTCATCCTCACCTGTGACCTGTTCCTGCTGCAGAGCCTCATCCCTGTCACTGGTGCAGCTTCTGAGTCCACATCCTCACCTATGACCTGTTCCCCCTGCAGAGCCTCATGCCTGTCACTGGTGCAGCTCCTGACCTTGAGTCCTCATCCTCACCTGTGACCTGTTCCCTCTGCAGAGCCTCATCCCTGTCACTGGTGCAGCTCCTCACCTTGAGTCCTCATCCTCACCTGTGACCTGTTCCTGCTGCAGAGCCTCATCCCTGTCACTGGTGCAGCTTCTGAGTCCACATCCTCACCTATGACCTGTTCCTGCTGCAGAGCCTCATCCCTGTCACTGGTGCAGCTCCTGACCTTGAGTCCTCATCCTCACCTATGACCTGTTCCTGCTGCAGAGCCTCATCCCTGTCACTGGTGCAGCTCCTGACCTTGAGTCCTCATCCTCACCTATGACCTGTTCCTGCTGCAGAGCCTCATCCCTGTCACTGCTGCAGCTCCTGACCTTGAGTCCTCATCCTCACCTATGACCTGTTCCTGCTGCAGAGCCTCATCCCTGTCACTGGTGCAGCTTCTGAGTCCACATCCTCACCTATGACCTGTTCCCCCTGCAGAGCCTCATCCCTGTCACTGGTGCAGCTCCTGACCTTGAGTCCTCATCCTCACCTATGACCTGTTCCTGCTGCAGAGCCTCATCCCTGTCACTGGTGCAGCTCCTGACCTTGAGTCCTCATCCTCACCTGTGACCTGTTCCTGCTGCAGAGCCTCATCCCTGTCACTGCTGCAGCTTCTGAGTCCACATCCTCACCTATGACCTGTTCCCCCTGCAGAGCCTCATCCCTGTCACTGGTGCAGCTCCTGACCTTGAGTCCTCATCCTCACCTGTGACCTGTTCCTGCTGCAGAGCCTCATCCCTGTCACTGGTGCAGCTTCTGAGTCCTCATCCTCACCTATGACCTGTTCCTGCTGCAGAGCCTCATCCCTGTCACTGGTGCAGCTTCTGAGTCCTCATCCTCACCTATGACCTGTTCCTGCTGCAGAGCCTCATCCCTGTCACTGGTGCAGCTTCTGAGTCCTCATCCTCACCCATTACCTGTTCCTGCTGCAGAGCCTCATCCCTGTCACTGCTGCAGCTCCTGACCTTGAGTCCTCATCCTCACCTGTGACCTCTTCCCACTGCAGAGCCTCATCCCTGTTCTGTCAGTGCACTGTAGGCAGGGTGCTGCTCGCAGTAGCAGGCTTGCTGCATTTTCATTTCTTCCCTCAGGCACAGACCTGTTCCCATTGGCCCTGCTCATGAGGGTTACCTCAGGGAGGCTGAGAGGCTTGCTGATCTGAGGGTCTCAAACTCCCTGTTCCACTCAGAGTCACCTCCTGTTCTGGTTTGGTAGAGGTTAGATTATGGAAACAGTCAGCTTTCCTTTCTCAGTCTCTTATAGCTCTTAGCCTCTCCTTCTCTTCTCTTAGCTCGGCCACCAGGCTCCTCCAAGCCCTGATCTGCTCACACCTAGCACAGGAGTTGTTCTTTCCATCCTCCAGATCAAGTGCCAGGCTCCAGCACTCACTGCAGCCAGCTGCCTGAACATCTGCAGGCTTGTGTGTGCTCTCTGTTTGGGTGACTACAATTCTTCTACTAGCCTGTCTTCCAGCAGGAGCCAGCTTGCAGGAACCAGCTCTCAGGAACCAGCCTGCAGGAGCCAGCTTGCAGGAACCAGCTTGCAGGAATCATCTATCAGGAACCATCTGTCAGGAAGCAGCGTTCATGAACCAGTATTCAGGAACCACCCTGTCCACCCCACTAATCTAGCTGAGCTGGTCTAGCTGAGCTAGTCTAGATGAGCACCCAGAGCTGAGCTGGTCTAGCTGAGCTAGTCTAGCTGAGCACCCAGAGCTGAGCTGGTCTGGATGAGCTGGTCTAGCTGAGCTGGTCTAGCTGAGCACCCAGAGCTGAGCTGGTCTGGATGAGCTGGTCTAGCTGAGCTGGTCTAGCTGAGCACCCAGAGCTGAGCACCCAGAGCTGAGCTGGCCTAGCTGAGCTGGCCTAGCTGAGCACCCAGAGCTGAGCACCCAGAGCTGAGCTGGCCTAGCTGAACTGGCCTAGCTGAGCTGGCCTAGCTGAGCTGGTCTAGCTGAGCACCCAGAGCTGAGCACCCAGAGCTGAGCTGGCCTAGCTGAGCTGGCCTAGCTGAGCACCCAGAGCTGAGCTGGCCTAGCTGAGCTGGTCTAACTGAGCTGGTCTAGCTGAGCACCCAGAGCTGAGCACCCAGAGCTGAGCTGGTCTGGATGAGCTGGCCTAGCTGAACTGGTCTAGCTGAGCACCCAGAGCTGAGCTGGTCTAGCTGAGCTGGTCTAGCTGAGCAACCAGAGCTGAGCACCCAGAGCTGAGCTGGTCTAGCTGAGCTGGCCTAGCTGAGCTGGTCTAGCTGAGCACCCAGAGCTGAGCTGGCCTAGCTGAGCTGGCCTAGCTGAGCTGGTCTAGCTGAGCTGGTCCAGCTGAGCTGGTCTAGCTGAGCTGGCCTGGCTGAGCTGGCCTGGCTGAGCTGGCCTGGCTGAGCTGGCCTAGCTGAGCTGGTCTAGCTGAGCACCCAGAGCTGAGCTGGTCTAGCTGAGCTGGCCTAGCTGAGCTGGTCTAGCTGAGCTGGTCCAGCTGAGCTGGCCTGGCTGAGCTGGCCTAGCTGAGCTGGTCTAGCTGAGCACCCAGAGCTGAGCACCCAGAGCTGAGCACCCAGAGCTGCTCCTCTTGCTGCTGCCTCCTCTCCCCGCCGCCTGCTGCAGGCTTTGGGAACACTTTCCAGGCAGCAGTTTCTTCCCGTGCCCAGGCTGCCCCTGCCCAGGCTGCTCTCATGTTCTGTCTCTCTGTGCCCAGGCTGCCCCTGCCCAGGCTGCTCTCATGTTCTGTCTCTCTGTGCCCAGGCTGCCCCTGCCCAGGCTGCTCTCATGTTCTGTCTCTCTGTGCCCTGGCTGCCCCTGCCCAGGCTGCTCTCATGTTCTGTCTCTGTGTGCCCTGGCTCAGACAGGAGGCCTCTGCCCCCTGACTCCTGCATTCCCCATTCCAGTCTCAGCCAGGGCTGCTGTGGGGGGAGATGCTCTGTGCCCTCCCTCTGGAGCTGCCTTTCCTCTCTCACCACCCTGCTCACTGGGGGATGCTCTGTGCCCTGCCTCTGGAGCTGCCTTTCCCCTCTCACCACCCTGCTCACTGGGGGATGCTCTGTGCCCTACCTCTGGAGCTGCCTTTCCCCTCTCACCACCCTGCTCACTGGGGGATGCTCTGTGCCCTCCCTCTGGAGCTGCCTTTCCTCCCTCACCACCCTGCTCACTGGGGGATGCTCTGTGCACTGCCTCTGGAGCTGCCTTTCCCCTCTCACCACCCTGCTCACTGGGGGGATGCTCTGTGCCCTGCCTCTGGAGCTGCCTTTCCCCTCTCACCACCCTGCTCACTGGGGGATGCTCTGTGCCCTGCCTCTGGAGCTGCCTTTCCTCTCTCACCACCCTGCTCACTGGGGGATGCTCTGTGCCCTACCTCTGGAGCTGCCTTTCCTCCCTCACCACCCTGCTCACTGGGGGATGCTCTGTGCCCTGCCTCTGGAGCTGCCTTTCCCCTCTCACCACCCTGCTCAGTGATTCTCATCTCAGTGGCAGATCAAACTGGTTTCTTCTGGCAAATCCTTAGCAGGGTGCAGGGACCTGGGGCTGTTTAGCCTGGGGAAGAGCAGCCTGAGGGGGATCTGATCAAAGCTGATCAATACTCGAAGGGTGGTGGCAGGGTGGGTGCCCAGGGACAGGGCAAGCAGTACAGATGTGAGCAGAGGAACTTCCACCTGAGCATGAGGAGGAGCTGCTGTGGTGTAAGGGTGGCAGAGGCCTGGAGCAGGCTGCTTAGAGAGGTGCTGGAGTCTCCTGCTCTGCAGACATTCCAGAGCCAGCTGGATGGGTTCCTGTCTGACCCTCCCCAGGTGCCCCTGCCTTGGCAGGGCCTTGCACTGGAGGATCCCCACAGGTCTCTTCCATCCCCTGCCTTCTGGGGCTCCTCTTTATGCCACTTTTTGTTCAGAGTCACACACAGCCCAGCAGTGGGGGGCTGGAAGGGACCTCTGGGATCACCCAGCCCAGCCCCTGCCCCAGCAGGGCACCCCCAGCACCCTGCCCAGCAGCACAGTGCCCAGGGGGGGTTGGAAGCTCTCCACCCCAGCAGACTCCACAACCTCTCTGGGCAGCCTGCTCCAGGCCTCCAGCAGCCTCACACCAAACAACTTTCTCCTCCTGCTCAGCTCCAACCTCCTGGCTGCCACTCTGTGCCCCTTGCTGTCCCTTGTGCTGGCCCTGGGCACCACTCAGCAGAGCCTGGCCCCAGCCTCTTGCCCCCCACAGCTCCTTTAGCTCTTGCTGAGCATTGCTCAGCTGCCCTCTGGGGCTGCTCTTCTGCAGGCTCTCAGCCCCAGGGCTCTGATGCAGGGGAGCTGGCTCTGGGGGAGGCAATCTCAGCTCTTGCAAGCCCTGAAGGTCTTTTCTCCTCAGCCAGAGTACTTCAGGAGTCTTCTGAGGCGTGCAGGTGGCTGTGAGGAGCAGCTTGCTCCGAGCTCCATGGCAGCAGCTGTGCTCTCAGGGGTAATTATCTGTGCAGTAATTAATGAGGGAGTTTTCTCTGCAGCATGATTCATGCAGCTTCCAAAAGATTCCTTTGTTAGCTGCTGAGGGAAGCAGCTGCAGGTGTCCTGTGTTCTGATAACATCTCTGGCTGGAGATGAGGCAAGATCTGCAGGGACAGATCATGGCTGCTTGACGGCCCAGGGGTTTGGGCTCCTCTGGCTGCTAGCAGGAGCCCAGGGCCAGTGAGCAGACCTTTACCCTGCCTTTGCCTTGCTGTGGAGTTCTCTGCTCAGGGAGGGGCAGAAGAAAAAGTCCTTTTGGCTCTTCTCAGTGCTGCCTGTGTGCAGCAGCAGGGCAGGAGGGACAGCTGAAGAGCAGCAGATGATGGAATCATGTCATAGAGCCTTAGAATAGCTCAGGCTGGAAGGGAGCTCACAGATCATCCACTCTGAGCCCCTGCCATGGGCAGGGACACCTCCCACCAGCACAGGCTGCTCAAGGCCTCATCCAGCCTGGTCCTGAACCCCTCCAGGCAGGAGGCAGCCACAGCCTCCCTGGGCAGCCTGTGCCAGAGTCTCCCCAGCCTCACTCTCAGCCATTTCTTCCTCCTCTCCACTCTCAGTCTCCTCTCTCCCAGCTCAAAGCCATTGTTCCTCAGCCTGGCACTCCCAGCCCTTGTCCAGAGTCCCTCCCCAGCTCTCCTGGAGCCCCTTCAGGCACTGCAAGGCTGTTCTGAGGTCTCCCTGGAGCCTTCTCTTCTCCAGGCTGCACAGCCCCAGCTCTCCCAGCCTGGCCCCACAGGGGAGGTTCTGCAGCCTCTGCTCACCTTGGTGGCCTCCTCTGGAGCCTCTCCAGGTGTTCAGGCAATGTTCAGGCCATGGCACTCTGGGACATGGTTTAATGGCCATGGTGGCCTTGGGTTGCTGCTTGGGCTGGGTGTTCTTGCCTGTCTCTTCCCAACCAAGCAATTCCATGGCTCTCTGATACAAACCTGAGAGGGACTCTGTCCTCCACCTGTGATTAACAGAGAAGGAGACTCTGCACCAAGAGGAGCCTGAAATTTGCCTCAGTGCTTGCCAGGGGTCATGAAAGGAGCCATGGAGTTCCCTCAGGTTGCTCCTGCTGCCTTGTTTGTGGTTGTGGCTGTGCTGGCCCTGGCTGAGGGTCAGTTCTGCTTGGGGAGTTTGTTTTCTTCCCTGTGACAGCCAGGCAGCTTGCAAATCTCATCACAGATTTCCCTGGGTATCAGCTTGGAGGCTTCTGCTCCTTGAGGGAGCCTTGGAACCAGTTAATCAAATAGGCACGATGGAAATAGTCCCTGGAAGAGCTTCTGCAGGCCTGAGGGGGGGGTGAGGGAGCAGAGATCCCTCAGGGCAGGCAGAGCTGGAGGAGCACTGGGAAAGAAATGTGACAAAGCTCCATCATTTTAGGGCCTTCTGGAGCTGTTCCAGGGGAGGCTGGAGAGGGCTCTGGGCAGCCTGCTCCAGGGGAGGATGTCCCTGCTGAGTGCAGAGGGCTTGGGCTGGAGGAGTTCTGCAGCTCCTTTCCAGCCCAACCCCTTCTATGGTTCTGTGGTGACACAGTGGCCACTGGTCCCTGTTGCCCTGGTGGCCAAGGGATGAGGTCAAGTAAGTTGGCAGCAAGGATGTCAGTGCTTAGAAAGCCAGCATGGATTTAGGAGGGGCAGGTCCTGCCTCTCCAACCTGAGCTCCTTCACTGCCCAGGTGACTGCCTGGGGGCTGTGGGGCAGGCTGTGGATGTGGTCTGCCTGGACCTCAGCAAGGCCTTGGACACCATCCCCCACAGCAAACTGCTGGCCAAGCTGTCAGCCCCTGGCTGGGACAGCAGCTCTCTGAGCTGGGTTAGGAACTGGCTGGAGGCTGAGCCCAGAGAGTGGTGGTGAATGGTGCCACAGCCAGCTGGCAGCCAGGCACCAGTGGTGTGCCCCAGGGAGCAGTGCTGGGCCCTGTGCTCTTTAACATCTTCATTGATGATCTGGAGGAGGGCATTGAGTCCATCAGCAGTAAATTTGCAGATGACAGCAAGCTGGGAGCAGATGTTGGTCAGTTAGAGGGCTGAAGGGCTCTGCAGAGGGACCTTGCCAGGCTGGACAGATGGGCAGAGGCCAACAGGATGGCATTCAACAAGTCCAAGTGCCAGGGGCTGCACTTTAGCCACAGCAACCCCAGGCAGAGCTACAGGCTGGGGGCAGAGTGGCTGAGAGCAGCCAGGCAGAGAGGGACCTGGGGGTGCTGGTTGACAGCTGCCTGAACATGAGCCAGCAGTGTGCCCAGGTGGCTAAGAGAGCCAATGGCATCCTGGCCTGCATCAGGAGCAGTGTGGCCAGCAGGAGCAGGGAGGTCATTGTGCCCTGTGCTCAGCACTGCTTAGCCCACACCTTGAGTCCTGTGTCCAGTTCTGGGCTCCTCAGTTTAGGAAGGACATTGAGAGACTTGAAGGTGTCCAGAGAAGGGCAACAAAGCTGGGGAGGGGTCTGGAGCACAGCCCTGTGAGGAGAGGCTGAGGGAGCTGGGGTTGCTTAGCCTGGAGAAGAGGAGGCTCAGGGGAGACCTCATTGCCCTCTACAACTACCTGAGGGGTGGTTGTAGTCAGGTGGGGGTTGGGCTCTTCTCCCAGGCAGCCAGCACCAGAACAAGAGGACACAGTCTCAAGCTGTGCCAGGGGAGGTTTAGGCTGGAGGGGAGGAGAAAGTTCTACACAGAGAGAGAGATTGGCCATGGGAATGTGCTGCCCAGGGAGGTGGTGGAGTCCCCATCCCTGGAGGCGTTCAAGGGGAGATTGGATGTGGCACTTGGTGCCATGGTCTGGTCATGAGGTCTGTGTTGATAGGTTGGACTCGATGATCCTCGAGGTCCTTTCCAACCTAAGTGATACTGTGAGACTGTGAGACTGTGAAATCTCTAAGGGGGGGGTGCCAGGAAGATGAGGCCAGACTCTTCTCTGGGGTGCCCAGAGACAGGACAAGAGGCAATGAGCACAAACTTGGCCACAGGAAGCTCCAGCTCAGCAGGAGAAGGAGCTTCTGTGCTTTGAGGCTGCCCAGAGAGGTTGTGGGGTTTGTGTCTCTGGAGGCTTCTTGTTTCCTGGCTGCATTCCTGGGTGCCCTGCTCTGGCAGGGGGAATGAACTGGATTGAGCTCCAGAGGTCCCCTCTAACCCCTCCCAGTCTGTGCTTCTGTGGTGCTCTGAACTGTGTTGCTCAGGCAAGGAAGGAGCTCCTGTGGCTGTGTGCACAGCTTTGTGTCTGCAGTGCACAGCAAGGTCCTGTGCCACCAGGCAGGACAAGAGCCTGGCTGCACAGACCCCAGTGCAGGAGCTGTGGTTTATCACCTGAGGTTTTCCCCTGTGAGGAGGGGCAGCCTGAGAGAGAAAGAGAAGATGTCCTGGCTCTGTGCTGGCCAGGAGATTCACACTCAGAGAGGAGTTTGGGTGGGAAGGATCATCCAGCTCCAACCCCTGCCAGGGGCAGGGACACCTCCCACCAGCACAGGCTGCTCAAGGCCTCATCCAGCCTGGTCCTGAACACCTCCAGGCAGGAGGCAGCCACAGCCTCCCTGGGCAGCCTGTGCCAGAGCCTCCCCAGCCTCACTCTGCAGAACTTCTTCCTCAGCTCCACTCTAACCCTGCTCTGCCTCAGCTCCAAACCATTCCCCCTTGGCCTGGCTCCAGACCCCCTCAGCAGAAGTCTCTCTGCAGCCTTCCTGCAGGATCCCTTCAGCTCCTGGCAGCAGCTCTGAGGTGCCCCTGGAGCCTTCTCCTCTGCAGGCTGCACAGCCCCAGCTCCCTCAGCCTGTGCTCCCAGCAGAGCTGCTCCAGCCCTGGCAGCATCTTTGTGGCCTCCTCTGGCCTCTCTCCAGCAGCTCTGAGTCCTTCTGCTGCTGGGGACAGCAGAGCTGGAGGCAGGGCTGGAGGTGAGGTCTGAGCAGAGCCCAGGGGCAGAATCCCCTCTGCTGCACTGCTGCCCACCCTGCTCTGGCTGCAGCCCAGCACACAGCTGCCTGAGGGCTGCAGGAGGCACTGCTGGCTCCTGGGGAGCTGCTCAGCACCCAGCACCCCCAAGGCCTTTCCTTCAGGGCTGCTCCTAACCCACTCTGCACCCAGCCTGGATCTGTGCCTGGGGTTGTCCTGACCCAGCTGCAGGACCTTGCCCTGTGGCTTGCTCTCACTCCCTGCTCTTCTGGGTTGGGATCAGGAGGTTTGGGCTCTGATCACTCATTGATACTTCCCCAGGCCTGGGACCATCAGCTGGCAGGGATGGCAGTTTTCTGCTGACTCAAAAGCTGCTCCTGGGCAGGAGTGCTCTGCCCTTCAGCTGCAGGATCAGCAGAAAGGTGACTCCCAAAGAGGAGAGAGGGAGGCAGCTGTGCCAGCAGCTCCAGGATGTCAGTGGGGGTGATGTGTGGCCAGCAGATGAGGGGAGCAGAAGCAATTCCCTGTGAGTTATGACAGACCCAGCAGGAGGCAGCTCTGGAGCTTCTTCATCAGCCTCAGCTGGGGTGGCATTGGCACAGAGGAGCAAAGAGAGCTGGGAGGGAGGGAGGGAAGAAGGGAGGGAGGGAGGGAGAGAGGGAAGAAGGGAGGGAGGGAGGGAGAGGGAAGGAGGGAGGGAGAGAGGGAAGGAGAGAGGGAGAGAGGGAAGGAGAGAGGGAGAGAGGGAAGGAGGGAGGGAGAGAGGGGTACAATATTCTTCTCCATCTCTGCAGGTGGCCATTTTCAAAGCCCTTTGGTGGGAGCAAGGGGAGATTTGGAGAAGGGGCAGTGGCCTGGGCTGTGGGGAAGGGAAGCCTGCCCTGAGCTCCTTCAGCCATTCCAGCAGCTCTTGAACTCTCTCTTTCCTCAGGGACCTGGGCACCACCTTGTCCCACCTCCAGGTCCTGTGGCTGGCTGGCTGTGGGCTCTCAGACTTGGATGGGATCTCTTCCTGCAGCTCTCTGAGAGTAAGTGGAGATGTGCCCTGCCAAGTGGGGAGCCCAAAGCTCTCCTCAGTGTGTGGAATCACAGCACCACTGTGGTTGGAAAAGCCTTTGGAGTTCATTGAGTGCAACCATTCTGTGGTGAGCCCAACCCTGCCAAGGCTGGGGCTGAACCCTCCCTGTGGCTCTGGGCAGCCTGCTCTCGTTGGAGGGGTCTCTGCTTGATGCAGGAGGCTTGGACAAGGGGACCTGAGAGACTCCCTTCCAACCCCAAGCACTCTGTGAATCTGTGAACCCTGGCCCTCAGCACCACAGCTCTGCCTCTTGGTAACACCCCTGGGGATGGGGATCCCACCACCTCCCTGGGCAGCCTGGGCCATGCTTGGAGAAGCCTTTCAGGGAGGAAGTTTCTTCTCATGTCCAACCTAAACCTCCCCTGGGGCAACCTGAGGCCATTGCCTCTCCTCCTGTCACTGCTTACTGGGGAGAAGAGCCCAAGCCCAGCTCACTGCAACCTGCATTCATGGAGCTGGAGAGTGAGGTCTGCCCTCCAGCCTAAGCAAAGAGTTGACCCTCCTGTGTGGAATGGAATGGAATGGAATGGAATGGAATGGAATGGAATGGAATGGAATGGAATGGAATGGAATGGAATGGAATGGAATGGAGTAGAGTAGAGTAGAGTAGAGTAGAGTAGAGTAGAGTAGAATAGAATAGAATAGAGTAGAATAGAATAGAATGGAATAAGCCAGGTTGGAAAAGACCTTTGAGATCCTCCAGTCCAACCTCTCCCCCAGCACCATCTGATCAACTCAACCATGGCACCAAGGGCCTCAGCCAGGCTCTGCCTAAACACCTCCAGGGATGGGGACTCCACCACCTCCCTGGGCAGCACATTCCCATGGCCAATCTCTCTTGCTGGGAAGAACTTTCTCCTCACCTCCAGCCTAAACCTCCCCTGGCACAGCCTGAGACTGTGGCCTCTTGTTCTGGTGCTGGCTGCCTGGGAGAAGAGCCCAACCCCCACCTGGCTCCAACCTCCTTTCAGGGAGTTGGAGAGAGCAAGAAGGTCTCCCCTGAGCCTCCTCTTCTCCAGGCTAAGCAACCCCAGCTCCCTCAGCCTCTCCTCACAGGGCTGTGCTCCAGACCCCTCCCCAGCTTTCTTGCCCTTCTCTGGACACCTTCCAGCAGCTCAACCTCCTTCCTAACCTGAGGAGCCCAGAACTGGACACAGGACTCAAGGTGTGGCCTCAGGAGTGCTGAGCACAGGGCACAATGACCTCCCTGCTCCTGCTGGCCACACTGCTCCTGATGCAGGCCAGGATGCCCTTGGCTCTCTTGGCCCCCTGGGCACACTGCTGGCTCATGTTCAGCCTACCATCAACCAGCACCCCCAGGTCCCTCTCTGCCTGGCTGCTCTCAGCCACTCTGCCCCCAGCCTGTAGCTCTGCCTGGGGTTGCTGTGGCCAATGTGCAGCACCTGGCACTTGGATGTGTTCAGTCTCCTGCCCTTGGCCTCTGCCCATCTGCCCAGCCTGGCCAGGTCCCTCTGCAGAGCTCTGCTACCCTCTAACAGATCAACTCCTGCCCCCAGCTTGGTGTCAGCTGCACATTTCCTGATGGTGTAGCCTTTGTCCTCTCCTCAGCCTCTGTGGATGCCTTGAGCTGCATGCTCACAGGCACTGCAGTGCTGGTTCCTAAGTGAGGTGCAGCATCCAGCTCTGAGCCTGCAGATGCTAAAGCTGCAGAGAGCAATGAGCTCTCCCTCAGCCTCCTCCACACTGAACACCCCCAGCTCCCTCAGCTGCCCCTCCCCAGCCCTGCTCTCCAGACCCTTCCCCAGCTTGGTTGCCACATTTAGCCCTGGTTGGTTGAGGTGGCAATGCCACAGCTGAGGGCTGCTCCCTGCCCTGCTGATCTCTTGCTCTCCCATTCCAGAGCTGCAGGGCTGAGGGCTGCCTGGTGCCAGCCTCTCCTTGCATGTTTGTTCTCTGTGCTTCTCTTGAGGAACTCTATGTAGGCTACAACCACATCTCTGACCTGAGCCAGCTGCCCTGGTTGGATCACCTCGAGGTTTTGGACCTGGAAGGGAACCACATTGAGGACATCAACCAGATGCAGTACCTGGGACTCTGTGGCAAGCTGAGGTGCCTGACAGTGGAGGGCAACCCCATCTGTCTGAGGCCAACTGCAGAAGCTGCAGAGGTGAGGGCTTGGCTTGCACACTTTGGGTTCACTTTTGGCAGTGCTTCTCCACTCCAAGATGGAGATGAGAAAGGTTCCTGCATCCTCCTAGGGAGTTTCATAGTTTCATAGTTTCATTCAGGGTTAGAAGGGACCACAAGGATCATCCAGTTCCAACACCCTGCCATGGGCAGGGACACCCCACACTAGATCAGCCTGGCCACAGCCTCAGCCAGCCTGGCCTTAAACACCTCCAGGGACAGGGCCCCAACCACCTCCCTGCACAACCCAGTCCAGGGCTTCACCACTCTCATGGGGAAGAACTTCCTCCTCCCCTCCAGCCTCAATCTCCCCACCTCCAGCTTCATTCCATTCCCCCTAGTCCTATCACTCCCTCAGATCCTGAGCAGTCCCTCCCCAGCCTTCCTGGAGCCCCCTGCAGATCCTGGAAGGCCACAATGAGGTCACCTGGGAGCCTTCTCTTCTCCAGACTCAACAGCCCCAACTCCTTCAGTCTGTCCTCACAGGAGAGGTGCTCCAGCCCTCTGCTCCTCCTCCTGGCCCTGCTCTGGACACCTTCCAGCCCCTCCAGATCCCTCTTGCCATAGGGGCTCCAGAACTGGAGGCAGTACTGCAGGTGGGGTCTCCCCAGAGCTGAGCAGAGGGGGAGAATCACCTCCCTTGCCCTGCTGGCCACACTTCTCCTGCTGCAGCCCAGGCTCTGCTTGGCTTTCTGGGCTGCAAGTGCACACTGAGAGCTCCTGCTGAGCTTCTCCTCCCCCAGCACCCCCAAGGCTCTCTCCTCAGGGCTGCTTTCCAGCCAGTCCCTGCCCAGCCTGCATTTGTGCCTGGGATTGCCTCCACCCAGCTGCAGGACCCTGCCCTTGGTCTGGTTGAACCTCCTGAGGTTGGCTTGTGCCCACCTCTCCAGCCTGTCCAGGTCCCTCTGGATGGATCCCTTCCCTCCAGCTGTCTGCTGCACCACACAGCTTGGTGTCATCAGCAACCCTGCTGAGGCTGCACTCAGTGCCACTGTCCATGTCACTGACAAAGATGTTGAGTAAGACAGGTCCCAGGACTGATCCCTGAGGGACTCTGCTTGTCCCTGGCCCCAGTGGTGCCATGGGGTGCATCTCCCATCCCTGACCTCACCTGGCCTGGGCCTCTCGTGGCTGTTGTCTCCAGGGGGAGCACAAATCAGTGCAAGGAGTGCTAAGGAAGAGTCAGGATGAGAGAACTGCTGCCCCTCCTGCAGGCAGGCTGTGTGCTGGCTGTAATTGGATTTGCAGATGAGATCATCTTCCCCTCTTATCTACAGCCCCATGAGAGCCCCTGCAGCCTCTGCTGCTCTCCTGTAACGTGATGCTGCTCCCCAGCAGGACCTGGCTGGCAGCTGGCAGCCACCCAGGACCTTCTCAGAGGAGCCTGGTGGTTGATTGACTCAGTTTCTAAATCAGGATCTACTTCTTGCTTAGAGAGAGTCAGTGTCTGCCTCTTGACAGCAACAACCACCACAGCCTTGGGCTGGGGAGGTCCCTCTGCTGCTGCTGCTGCTGCTGCACTGGTGCAGGGAGGGCTGGAGCAGCAGAGAGGCATTGAACTGTTTGGGTAGGAAAAGCCCTCCAGGGTCGTGGAGGCTGCCACAGCAAGTCATAAAATCACAGAATCAGGTTGCCTGGGAGAGACCTTTGAGAGCATCAGATCCAAGCCCTACCCCAGCCCTGCCAGGGCACCACTGACCCAGGGCCCTCAGCACCACACCTCCACAGCTTTGAAACCCCTCCAGGGATGGGGACACCACCACTGCCCTGGGCAGCCTGGGCCAGGCTTTGGAAACCCTCTTGGGGAAGAAATTGTTGCTCATGGCCAAACTAAAGCTCCCCTGGGGCAGCTTGAGGCCATCTGCTCTTGTCCTATTGCATGATCCTTGGGTAAAGAGACCAACCCCACCTGGCTCAAACCTCACTTCAGCTATATCCAGAGGGGCAGCAGGTCTCCCCTCAGCCTCCTTCTCTCCAGATTAATTCCCCTGCCCCAGCAGGGCACCCCCAGCAGTTTGCCCAGCAGCACAGTGCCCAGGGGGGGCTGGAAGGGACCCCTGGAGCTCACCCAGCCCAGCCCCTGCCCCAGCAGGGCACCCCCAGCAACTTGCCCAGCAGCACAGTGCCCAGGGGGGGTTGGAAGCTCTCCACACCAGGAGACTCCACAACCTCTCTGGGCAGCCTGCTCCAGGCCTCCAGCAGCCTCACCCCAAACAACTTTCTCCTCCTGCTCAGCTCCAACCTCCTGGCTGCCACTCTGTGCCCCTTGCTGTCCCTTGTGCTGTCCCTGGGCACCACTCAGCAGAGCCTGGCCCCAGCCTCTTGCCCCCCACAGCTCCTTTAGCTCTTGCTGAGCATTGCTCAGCTGCCCTCTGGGGCTGCTCTGCTGCAGGCTCTCAGCCCCAGGGCTCTCAGCCTTTGCTGCTCCCAGAGCTGCTCCAGGCCCCTCAGCAGCTCTGCAGCCTCCCCTGGACTCTCTCCAGCAGTTCTCTGTCCCTCTGGGACTAGGGAGCCCAGACCTGGAACCTAGGGCAGAGCAGAGCAGAGCTGCAGGAGAACCTCCCTTGCCCTGCTGGCCACACTCTTCCTCCTGCACCCCAGGCCCCCCTTGGCCTTCCTGCCCCCCAGAGCACACTGCTGGCTCCTGGGGAGCTGTTGTCCCCCAGCACTCCCAGCTCCTGCTCCTCAGAGCTGCTCCCCAGCAGGTTCCCCTCCCCTGTGCTGCTGCAGGAGGCTGTTCCTGCCCAGAAGCAGGACCCCACACTGCCCTTGGTGAACCTCAGGAGGTTCCTCTCCCCCAGCTCTCAGCCTGCCCAGCTCTGGCTGGATGGCAGCACAGCCTGGGGGCTGTCAGGACCCCACACTGCCCTTGTTGAACTGCCTGAGGTTCCCCCTGCCCAGCTCTCAGCCTGTCCAGGTCCCCCTGGATGGCAGCCCAGCCTGAGGGGTGCCAGCCCCTGCTGCCAGTGAGTGGAGGTGAGTCAGGAGGAAGCCCAGAGGAATGAACCTGCTGGGTGGATTCCTTCCTGCTGGGGGAGGTGTCCAGGTTTGCCTTCTAGAAGGTGTTCCAAGGTGCCTGGCAGTCGTGCAGCCTGCACCCTGCCCTGCTGCTGGAGAGCCACAGCTGCTCCTCCTCCTGTCCATCCCTGCAGGAGCCAGGTTATAACTACAGAGCTGCCATCAGGAAGCTGATTCCCCACTTGGAGTACTTGGATGCAGCACCAGCAGGCCAGACTGAGGGCCTCCCTCCCAAGCCCCCTCCTGAAGAGTGGCTTCTCAGCAAGGAAGGAGGTTCAGCTGGGGACTCTTCATGGTCAGGTAGGTCAGGGCTCATTTCTCAGCTTCTGAGGTGTGGAAGGTGAAGAGCAGCTTCAGTCCTTCAAAGCAGCTTCAGTCCCTCAAAGCCAGCAGTGAAGGGAGGAGGAGCCCTGTGGGCAGGCATTGGCTGCCCAGGGTGGAGTCAGCATCCCTGGGTTTGGGCTCCTCACTCCCAGAAGGACCTTGAGGGCTGGAGCAGGGCCAGAGAAGCTGGGGAAGGGTCTGGAGAGCAGGGCTGGGGAGGAGCAGCTGAGGGAGCTGGGGGTGTTCAGCCTGGAGCAGAGGAGGCTGAGGGAGACCTCATTGCTCTCTGCAGCTCCCTGAGAGGAGGCTGCAGGGAGCTGGGGGCTGGGCTCTGCTCCCCAGTCTCAGGGGATGGAAGGAGAGGAACTGGCCTGGAATTGTGCCAGGGGAGGCTTGGGTTGGAGAGGAGGGAAAATGTCTTTGGTGTCAGAGTGGTCAGGGCCTGGCAGAGGCTGCCCAGGGAGGTGGTGGAGTCCCCATGGCTGGAGGGGTTCCTGTGGCCATGGCTCCTGGGGCCAGGGCTTGGTGCCCATGGTGGGGCTGGGCTGGTGTTGGACTGCTCTGCTTCTCTGCTTCTCTGATCCTGGGGTTCTGGCCTTCAGCACATTGCCTGGCTGAAGGGAAGCTGTCCTGGGCACTGAGCTCAGAAACCCAGAGCCAACTGCTAGAGCATGAGGCAAATCCAGCAGGAGTCCATCCTTGGTATCATCCTGCATCCCCAGGGAGTCACTGGGGCTGGAGAAGGCCTCGAAGATCATCAGCTCCAACCACTGACCTGAAGCACCACATCTGCAGCTTCTTGAACTTCTGCAGGGATGGGGTCCACCACCTCCCTGGGCAGCCTCTGCCAGGCCCTGACCACTCTGACACCAAAGACATTTTGCCTCCTCTCCAACCCAAGCCTCCCCTGGCACAATTCCAGGCCAGTTCCTCTCCTTCTATCCCCTGGGACTGGGGAGCAGAGCCCAACCCCCAGCTCCCTGCAGCCTCCTCTCAGGGAGCTGCAGAGAGCAATGAGGTCTCCCTCAGCCTCCTCTGCTCCAGGCTGAACCCCCCCAGCTCCCTCAGCTGCTCCTCACAGCCCCTGCCCTGCAGAGGAGCACAGCTTGGCTCTGAAGGTTCCAGCAGCAGCTCTTCACAGCCCTTTCCATGGCAGCAGTGGGGCCTGGGGGGCAGGGATGCAGCAGGATTTCCTCCTCCAGCTTTGCAGCAGGCAAAGCCATTTGCTCAGCACTCCTCAGGGGCAGAGGTTGCCTGGGCTCACTCTGCTCCACCTGCTCAGCCTCTCTGCTGAAGTCCATCCCATTCTTCAGCAGAGAGCAAGAGGGTTGAAGCCAAACCTGCTGTGCCCTTGCCTGTAGGCTTGGGGGCAGCTCAGATGTCCATGCTGCTCCCTGCCCTCTGCCAGCTCTCCTTCAAGAGCCCTCTCTCAGAGCTCCTCTGGCCTCTCTTCAGACCTCAGCCCTCATGGATGCTGCTCTGGGGCTCAGAGGATGAGGTGACAGAGCCAGTGGGGCAGGAGCACAGGAGTGGGAACTCCTCTTGTTTCCTGCTGCTTAGGATGCTGAGGATGAGCTCATGCAGAGAATGCAATCACAGAGTGCCAGGGAATTGTTTGGGCTGGAAAGGAGGAGACTCCACAACCCCTCTGGGCAGCCTGTTGCAGGGCTCCAGCCCCTTCACACCCAAGGAGCTTCTCCTCATCCACACAGGACAGCTCCAGGGGCCTGCTGCAGCACCAGGAAGGCCTGCGCCAAGGCTTGGCTCATTGCAGCAGGACAGGGGTTGCCAGCAGACCCAGAGAGGAGATTCTGCCACTTTGCTCTGCTCTGAGACCTCACCTGGAGTACTGCATCCAGGTCTGGAGCCCTCAGCACAGGAAGGACCTGGACCTGATGGAGAGGCTCCAGAGGAGGCCAGGGGCAAGGGGCACAAAGTGGCAGCCAGGAGGTTGGAGCTGAGCAGGAGGAGAAAGTTGTTTGGTGTGAGGCTGCTGGAGGCCTGGAGCAGGCTGCCCAGAGAGGTTGTGGAGTCTCCTGGGGTGCAGAGCTTCCAACCCCCCTGGGTGCATTCCTGTGCAGAGTGCCCTGGGTGATGCTGCTCTGGCAGGGGGCTTGGACCTGGTGATCCCTTGAGCTTGTGCTGTGCTACTGTGACCTCAGCACAGCTCCATGGAGATGCTGCCCTCAGCCAGCTCAGGCACAGCAGCTCCCTGGGCCACAGTGTGACACTGCCTGGTCAGCAGCAGGGATGAGGCAGAAAGGGCCTGGAGGCAGCAGAATCTGCAGAGCTGCTGGCTTTGGGCTTTGTGCTGCAAGCCAGAAGCCTTCCAGCTGCTGTTGGAAGCAGAGGGCAGAGGCATCCTGGGCTGTGTTGAGCAGAGTGTGGCCAGCAGGGCAAGGGAGGTTCTCCTGCCCTTCCACTCTGCCTTGGTGAGGCCACAGCTGGAGCCCTGTGCCCAGTGCTGGGCTCCCCAGTTGCAGAGGGACAGAGAACTGCTGGGGAGAGTCCAGGGGAGGCTGCAGAGCTGCTGAGGGCCTGGAGCAGCTCTGGGAGCAGCAAAGGCTGAGAGCCCTGGGGCTGCCCCCTGGGCATTGTGCTCCTGGGCAAGCTGCTGTGGGTGCCCTGCTGGGGCAGGGGGCTGGACTGGGTGACCCCCAGAGGTGCCCTCCCCTGCTGGGGTTCTGGGGTGCTATGGTCTGCACAGCTTGCCACTGTGTTCTGCTCCTGACCTAGAAGGGTTACTTAGGGTCTGGCTCTGCAGTGATGCTTCCAAGTGGCTGCTGAAGAGCACAGAGGCAGAGCTCCCAGCCCAGCCCAGGAGCAGCAGCTGTCCCCAGGCCATGCTAACCCAGGATGGAGGGGGAGAAGCTGGCCAGGAGCAGGCAGTGAGAGACTGCAGCACAGGAGGCCAAGAGCAGCCTGGGCTGCAGCCAAAGCAGTGTGGCCAGAGCTGGAGAGAGGATCCTGCCCCTCTGCTCTGCTCTGGGGAGACCTCACCTGCAGGGCTGGGGCCAGGCCTGGAGCCCTCAGCACAGGAAGGACCTGGAGCTGATGGAGAGGCTCCAGAGGAGGCCATGAGAATGCTCAGGGGGTTGGAGCAGCTCTGCTCTGGGGCCAGGCTGAGGGAGCTGGGGCTGTGCAGCCTGGAGAGGAGAAGGCTGCAGGCAGACCTCAGAGCAGCCTGCCAGGACCTGAAGGGGCTACAAGAAGGCTGCAGAGAGACTGTGCCCAAAGGCCTGCAGGGACAGGCCCAGGGGCAATGGCTTCAGAGCAGAGCAGAGCAGATGGAGATTGGATGTGAGGAACAAGTTGTGCCCCAGGAGGCTGCTGGAACACTGCAGCAGGCTGCCCAGGGAGGTGGCTGAGGCTCCATCCCTGGAGCTGTTCCAGGGGAGGCTGCAGAGGGCTCTGGGCAGCCTGCTCCAGGGGAGGATGTCCCTGCTGGGTGCAGGGCTTGGGCTGGCTGAGCTCTGGAGCTCCCTCCCAGCCCAGCCCAGGCTGTGATCCTGTGGCTCTGTACCTGAGGCTGTTCTGGAGAGCCAGGAGTGAGCAGCAGAGCTCAGTGCAATCCTTGCAGTCACTTCCTCATCACTGCTCTTCCTCAGCTCACCTTCACAGCTGTCAGGCAGGTTGCAGTCTCCACTCCTCTGCTCATCACTAGGAGCTCCCTGGGTGCCTTTTGTGTGCTGAGCTCTTTGCAGGCACCTGCACAACAAACCCCACACCTTCAGCCAGCCTCTGAGCTGGCAATAGGCCTCCAGCCAAGGGCAGCCTGGCCTGGCCACAGGGGCAAGCACCCAGGCCAGGGACTCTGTCACCCATGGGCATCTCCTGCTCCCCTGGGCATATGGCAAAGGATTCCAAGGATCTAAGCTGCCTGTGTTTGGCCATCTGAAGCTCTCCTGCAGTTGGATGACCCCAAGCTGGGGGCAGGAGTTGATCTGCTGGAGGGCAGAGAGGCTCTGCAGAGGGACCTTGCCAGGCTGGGCAGATGGGCAGAGGCCAAGGGCAGGAGATTGAACACATCCAAGTGCCAGGTGCTGCACATTGGCCACAACAACCCCAGGCAGTGCTACAGGCTGGGGGCAGAGTGGCTGAGAGCAGCCAGGCAGAGAGGGACCTGGGGGTGCTGGGTGACAGCAGCTGAGCTCTGGAGCTCCCTTCCAGCCCAGAGCATTCTGGTTTGTAACCTGGCTCTGTTCCCTGCCCTGGCTCACTGGGTGGCCACACAAATACCTGCACCAGCTCCATGCTGGGGGCAGCAGGAGAGAGATTCAGGCCATGCCAGCTGCCACCATGCCCCATGGCATGGGCACCAGGCTGGCTGTGGGGAAGGAGCTGGGGGTGGTTTGGAAGCCAGCACTGCAGTGAAATGTTTTCCTTCTGCCTTTCTTCTCTGGACTCAGCCAAGGCATCTCTGAGCCCCCCAGCAAGGCCCCTGCTGCAGGGAGGCAAGAGCTGGGTGTGTGTTCTTCTGGGTGCTTCATCTGCCTGCCTGCTGCCCCCAGACCTCCTGGGACACACAGCTCCCACTGTGCTTCTGGGGGCTCACAGCTCTCCCATGGCCCAAAGGCCCCACACAGCCTGTTGGCCTTGAGGAGAATGGAGAGGCAGGGAATCAAAACCCACAGCAGGGCTGGGCTGGAAGGGAGCTCAAAGCTCAGCCAGCTCCAGCCCCTGCCATGGGGCAGGGACACCTCCCACCAGGCCAGGCTGCTCAAGGCCTCATCCAGCCTGGTCCTGAACCCCTCCAGGCAGGAGGCAGCCACAGCCTCCCTGGGCAGCCTGTGCCAGAGTCTCCCCAGCCTCACTGCCAACAATTTCTACTCTTAACCCTCTCCTCCTCAAGCTTCAGTCCATTGCCCCTTTTGCTGTGACAGCTACACAGCCACCTGTGTGCCCTACCCTGTGTGCCCTGCTCTGTGTGCTCTGCTCTGTGTGCCCTGCCCTGGGTGCCCTGCTCTGGCAGGGGCTTGGGCTGGATGATCTCTGGAGGTCACTTCCATCCCCTCCCATTCTGTGCTTCCATTCTTCTCTGTGTATCACCCCAGAACCCCTGCAGGGTGGAGGCTGGAAGGGACCCCAGGAGCTCACCCAGCCCAGCCCCTGCCCCAGCAGGGCACCCCCAGCAGCTTGCCCAGCAGCACAATGCCCAGGGGGGGTTGGAAGCTCTCCACACCAGGAGACTCCACAGCCTCTCTGGGCAGCCTGCTCCAGGCCTCCAGCAGCCTCACAGCAGCTTCTCCTGCTGCTCAGATGGATGCAGCAGATGTCTGGAGGTCCTTCACACCAAGCCTGTGCTTATTGCTAGAGCAAGAGAGAAATCACAGCCTTGGCCACTGCCAAGGAGGAGTGAAGGGTGAAGGATGAGGGGTGAAGGATGAGGGGTGAAGGATGAAGGGTGAAGGATGAAGGGTGAAGGATGAGGGGTGATGAGGGGTGAAGGATGAAGAGTGAAGGGTGAAGGATGAAGGGTGAAGGATGAGGGGTGAAGGATGAGGGATGATGAGGGGTGAAGGATGAGGAGTGAAGGGTGAAGGAAGAAGGGTGAAGGATGAGGGGTGAAGGATGAGGGGTGAAGGATGAAGGATGAGGGCTGAGGGCTGAGGGCTGATCTGAAAGCTCAGGAGGAGCCTTTGAGGCCTTCCAAAGTGCCCCAGATGCAGAGGGCTGGGGACTGCTCCCCGAGTTGCCTAACTGCTGCCATTTTTGCAGCCCTCCGCAGCGGGAGCTCTGGCCGTGGGAGGTGTGAGGACAGCAAACCCTCCTGGCTCGGGCTCCGGAGGAGGTCAGCAGCAGGAGGATGGAGCCCCCGGGCCGGGAGCAGAGGCAGAGCAGCCGCAGGGGTGAGGAGCTGGCCCCGCAGGGGTGAGGAGCTGGTCCCGCAGGGGTGAGGAGCTGGCCCCGCAGGGGTGAGGAGCTGGTCCCTCAGGGGTGAGGAGCTGGCCCCGCAGCGGTGAGGAGCTGGCCCCGCAGCGGTGAGGAGCTGGTCCCTCAGGGGTGAGGAGCTGGCCCCGCAGCGGTGAGGAGCTGGTCCCTCAGGGGTGAGGAGCTGGCCCCGCAGGGGTGAGGAGCTGGTCCCTCAGGGGTGAGGAGCTGGTCCCGCAGCGGTGAGGAGCTGGTCCCGCAGCGGTGAGGAGCTGGCCCCGCAGCGGTGAGGAGCTGGCCCCGCAGCGGTGAGGAGCTGGTCCCGCAGCGGTGAGGAGCTGGTCCCGCAGGGGTGAGGAGCTGGCCCCGCAGCGGTGAGGAGCTGGCCCCGCAGCGGTGAGGAGCTGGTCCCGCAGCGGTGAGGAGCTGGTCCCGCAGGGGTGAGGAGCTGGTCCCGCAGCGGTGAGGAGCTGGTCCCGCAGGGGTGAGGAGCTGGCCCCGCAGCGGTGAGGAGCTGGTCCCGCAGGGGTGAGGAGCTGGCCCCGCAGGGGTGAGGAGCTGGTCCCTCAGGGGTGAGGAGCTGGCCCCGCAGCGGTGAGGAGCTGGTCCCTCAGGGGTGAGGAGCTGGCCCCGCAGGGGTGAGGAGCTGGTCCCGCAGGGGTGAGGAGCTGGTCCCGCAGGGGTGAGGAGCTGGTCCCGCAGCGGTGAGGAGCTGGTCCCGCAGCGGTGAGGAGCTGGTCCCGCAGCGGTGAGGAGCTGGTCCCGCAGCGGTGAGGAGCTGGCCCCGCAGGGGTGAGGAGCTGGCCCCGCAGCGGTGAGGAGCTGGTCCCGCAGGGGTGAGGAGCTGGTCCCGCAGGGGTGAGGAGCTGGCCCCGCAGCGGTGAGGAGCTGGTCCCGCAGGGGTGAGGAGCTGGTCCCGCAGCGGTGAGGAGCTGGTCCCGCAGGGGTGAGGAGCTGGCCCCGCAGGGGTGAGGAGCTGACCCCGCAGGGGTGAGGAGCTGGCCCCGCAGCGCCGCGGGGCTGAGGCTGTGCCGCAGCTCCGCACGGAGCTCTTTGGCCATCTGCTGGCGACTCCAGGGCTCGGTGCTGGCCTCCAGCCTCCCCGGCCCGGGCTGACAATCCTGCAGGCTGGGCAGGGGGGAAGGCAGCTGGGCAATGGCTGAGCTCCCTCTGGAGAGGCTGGAGCCAGCCCGGGCGTGGGGAGGGCAGGAGAGGACTTCCCATGGCCCCGGCAGCAGCCACCTCCAGACAGCTGAAAGGGGAGAGGGGAGGAGAAGAGAGGCTTCCTGAAGGCATCACCCAACCACTTCTGACCTCATCACTTCCTAGCCATGTGGAAGGCTGAGAGGAGAACAGCTCTGTGCTGAGACTGCTTCACCTCAGAGGCAGAGGATGGCAGTGCTGGGAGCACAAGAGGCTGACCTCCCCAAGCTGACTTCACCAGGGAGGGTTTTAAATCTGCCTCATCTCAATGGCTGCAGAATTAACAGAACCAACCAGGTTGGAAGAGAGCTCAGAGATCCTCCAGTCCAACCTCTCCCCCAGCACCATCTGATCAACTCAACCATGGCTCCAAGGGCCTCAGCCAGGCTCTGCCTAAACACCTCCAGGGATGGGGACTCCACCACCTCCCTGGGCAGCACATTCCCATGGCCAATCTCTCTTGCTGGGAAGAACTTTCTCCTCACCTCCAGCCTAAACCTCCCCTGGCACAGCCTGAGACTGTGGCCTCTTGTTCTGGTGCTGGGTGCCCAACCCCCACCTGGCTCCAACCTCCCTGCAGGGAGTTGCAGAGAGCAAGAAGGTCTCCCCTGAGCCTCCTCTTCTCCAGGCTAAGCAACCCCAGCTCCCTCAGCCTCTCCTCACAGGGCTGTGCTCCAGACCCCTCCCCAACTTTGTTGCCCTTCTCTGGACACCTTCAAGTCTCTCAATGTCCTTCTGAAACTGAGGGGCACAGAACTGGACACAGGACTCAAGGTGTGGCCTCAGCAGTGCTGAGCACAGGGCACAATGACCTCCCTGCTCCTGCTGGCCACACTGCTCCTGATGCAGGCCAGGATGCCCTTGGCCTTCTTGGCCCCCTGGGCACACTGCTGGCTCATGTTCAGCCTACCATCAACCAGCACCCCCAGGTCCCTCTCTGCCTGGCAGCTCTCAGCCACTCTGACCCCAGCCTGTAGCACTGCCTGGGGTTGTTGTGGCCAATGTGCAGCCCCTGGCACTTGGATGTGTTCAAGCTCCTGCCCTTGGCCTCTGCCCATCTGCCCAGCCTGTCCAGGCCCCTCTGCAGAGCCTCTCTGCCCTCCAGCAGATCAACTCCTGCCCCCCAGCTTGGGGTCATCCAACTGCAGGACAGCTTCAGATGGCCAAACACAGGCAGCTTAGATCCTTGGAATCCTTTGCCATATGCCCAGGGGAGCAGGAGATGCCCATGGGTGACAGAGTCCCTGGCCTGGGTGCTTGCCCCTGTGGCCAGGCCAGGCTGCCCTGGGCTGGAGGCCTATTGCCAGCTCAGAGGCTGGCTCAAGGTGTGGGGTTTGTTGTGCAGGTGCCTGCAAATAGCTCAGCACACAAAAGGCACCCAGGGAGCTCCTAGTGATGAGCAGAGGAGTGGAGACTGCAACCTGCCTGACAGCTGTGAAGGTGAGCTGAGGAAGAGCAGTGATGAGGAAGTGACTGCAAGGATGGCACTGAGCTCTGCTGCTCACTCCTGGCTCTCCAGAACAGCCTCAGGTACAGAGCCACAGGATCACAGCCTGGGCTGGGCTGGGAGGGAGCTCCAGAGCTCAGCCAGCCCAACCTCTCTGCCCCCAGCAGGGACATCCTCCCCTGGAGCAGAGCCCAGAGCCCTCTCCAGCCTCCCCTGGGACAGCTCCAGGGATGGAGCCTCAGCCACCTCCCTGGGCAGCCTGCTGCAGGGTTCCAGCAGCCTCCTGGGGCAGAACTTGTTCCTCACATCCTGCTCCTGGGCTGGGCTGGGAGCTCTGCCTCTGTGCTCTTCAGCAGCCACTTGGAAACATCACTGCAGAGCCAGACCCTAAGTGACCCTTCTAGGTCAGGAGCAGAACACAGTGGCAAGCTGTGCAGACCATAGCACCCCAGAGCCCCAGCAGGGGAGGGCACCTCTGGGGGTCACCCAGTCCAGCCCCCTGCCCCAGCAGGGCACCCACAGCAACTTGCCCAGCAGCACAAAGGCCAGGGGGCAGCCCCAGGGCTCTCAGCCTTTGCTGCTCCCAGAGCTGCTCCAGGCCCCTCAGCAGCTCTGCAGCCTCCCCTGGACTCTCTCCAGCAGTTCTCTGTCCCTCTGCAACTGGGGAGCCCAGCACTGGGCACAGGACTCCAGCTGTGGCCTCACCAGGGCAGAGTGGAAGGGCAGGAGAACCTCCCTTGCCCTGCTGGCCACACTCTGCTCAACACAGCCCAGGATGCCTCTGCTCTCTGCTTCCAACAGCAGCTGGAAGGCTTCTGGCTTGCAGCACAAAGCCCAAAGCCAGCAGCTCTGCAGATTCTGCTGCCTCCAGGCCCTTTCTCCCTCATCCCTGCTGCTGACCAGGCAGTGTCACACTGTGGCCCAGGGAGCTGCTGTGCCTGAGCTGGCTGAGGGCAGCATCTCCATGGAGCTGTGATGGGGTCACAGTAGCACAGCACAAGCTCAAGGGATCACCAGGTCCAAGCCCCCTGCCAGAGCAGCATCACCCAGGGCACTCTGCACAGGAACACATCCAGGGGGGGTTGGAAGCTCTCCACCCCAGGAGACTCCACAACCTCTCTGGGCAGCCTGCTCCAGGCCTCCAGCAGCCTCACACCAAACAACTTTCTCCTCCTGCTCAGCTCCAACCTCCTGGCTGCCACTCTGTGCCCCTTGCTGTCCCTTGTGCTGTCCCTGGGCAGCACTGAGCAGAGCCTGGCCCCAGCCTCTTGCCCCCCACAGCTCCTTTAGCTCTTGCTGAGCATTGCTCAGCTGCCCTCTGGGGCTGCTCTGCTGCAGGCTCCCAGCCCCAGGGCTCTCCAGACAGAAATGTGCTTTGCAGAGCACATAGCTGACAAAACTTGGCCTTGGGCTGAGATTCAGACCCTTGGGTGAGTGAGTGGAGCCTGGGATGCTGCTCCAGGTGCCCCAGATGCTGCCTCAGGGCTGCCTGGCTGTCCCAGGCTCCAGGGTTTGCTGCCAGTGGGGAGGACTCTGCTGGGCAGATCTCTTTTGGCAGCAGTTGGTGAAGCAGTGACCACAGGGGGAGGTCCTGAGCTGGTCCTGAGCTTCTCTCTGCTGCTCAGCTTCACAGCCAAACCCCCAGCAATGTCTCTCCCCATGGTGGTGCTTGCAGCCCTTCCTCCCCCAGACTCAGCTGGGGCTTGCAGCCACTTTGCCCAGGGTTAGAAGCAGAGCATCACAGAACTGCTGTGGTTGGCAGAGAGCTTCCAGATCAGTCCAAGCCTTCCCCCAGGCACCACTGAACCATGGCCCTCAGCACCATATCTGCACAGCTCTGAACCCCCTCCAGGGATGGAGACTCCACCACTGCCCTGGGCAGCCTGGGCCAGGGCCTGGCAACCCTTTGGGGGAAGGAATTGTTCCCCATGGCCAAGCTAAGCCTCCCCTGGGGCAGCCTGAGGTTGTTTCCTCTCACCCTGTCTCTTGTTCCTGGGGGGCAGAGCCCAGCCCCCAGCTCTCTGCAGGCTCCTTCCAGGTGGTTGTGTGCCTGGCAGGACTCTGCTACAAGCAGAGGATCCTCTCCCCTGGGAGGATTCCTCTGCCCTCAGCTGCAGACGAGTGCAGGGGATGCCCAGGTACTCCAAACAGTCAGCAGGAGCTCTGCCCACAGTGATGCAGCTGTGACCCTCCCTGCCTGAGGACAGGAGGGTGGCTGAGCTGCCCTGCCCCTGCTGGGCAGTGCCTGGCTGCTGAGCAGCTCCTGCCACACCACCAGCAGTGCCAGCAGGGAGGCTGCCCAGGAACCCAACCCCTCACTGCCAGAGGAAGCAAATCCACTGTGGGGCCCTGGCCATGGCTGCCCCCCAGCTGCACCACAGAGGGTTCACCAAGAGCTCTCAGTGCCTGAGCTGCTGCTTCAGGAGGGAGGTGGTCTGCTAAACCACTGCCCTTCCCCCCCCTCTTGCAGGCTCTGCCCAGGCTCAGGAGGCTGCAGTGTTCCCCAGCCTGATCCCTGGGCTCATTCCATCCCCTCCCAAGAGCCCTTCACCTGCATCTGGAGCAGCAGCAAGACCTTGGAACAGGAGGAGCCACAGGGGAAGGTGCCTGAAACCAGCCAGCCAGGAGGCCTGGCACCGGACACAGCCAGGCCAGCCAGGGGCTCAGCTGGAAGCTTCAGCCCAGCCTGCGGGCAAGGACCTTGCTCTCCTGGGCCAGCTCAGCCTGCAGGCAGCCCCCAGAGCCCCAGGGCAGGGCCAGCCTGCAGCCAGCACCCAGTGGCCAGGGCCTGCTTCAGGGCCAGCAGCTGCTGGCTGCAGCATCAGGTATGGACACAGCAGCCAGCACTGCCTGCAGCCTCTCTGGGGAGAGCAGGAGGGGACCCATGGCAGCAGCAAGCAGACTGACCTCTGGAGATGGCTGCTCCTGCTGCACAAAGAGCTTCTATAGACTGACAGACTGCACTGGGCTGGAGGGAGCCTCCAGGGGCATCCTGACCACCCCCTGCCATGGGCAGGGACAGGGACAGCCAGAGCCCAGAGCAGGCTGCCCAGGGACACAGCCAGGCTGAGCCTCAATGGCTCCAGGGATGGAGCCTCAACCACCTCCCTGGGCAGTCTGGGACAGAGTCTCCCCAGCCTCCCTCTCAACAATTTCTTCCTTGCCTTGCTGAGGTCCAGGGAGACTGCATCCACAGGCCTGCCACATCCACCAGGAGTGGGTTGGGCTGGAAGGGAGCTCAAAGCTCAGCCAGCTCCAGCCCCTGCCCTGGCAGGGACACCTCCCACCAGCACAGGCTGCTCAAGGCCTCATCCAGCCTGGTCCTGAGCCCCTCCAGGCAGGAGGCAGCCACAGCCTCCCTGGGCAGCCTGTGCCAGAGTCTCCCCAGCCTCACTCTCAACAATTTCTTCCTCCTCTCCACTCTCAGTCTCCTCTCTCCCAGCTCAAAGCCATTGTCCCTCAGCCTGGCACTCCCAGCCCCTGCCCACAGTCCCTCCCCAGCTCTCCTGGAGCCTCCACTCATGTCAGACAGCTGTGGAAAATGAAGCAGGCATGGGAGAAGTGCCCAAGGCAGCAGAGCCTGCCCAGCTCTGAGCCTGCTGGCTTGGGGTTACCATTGTGAGGCTCCTTGGAAGAGAAAGACCTGAGGGGCTGAGCAAGGCTCCTGGATCTTGGAGTCAGCCTGGGCATGGCAGGGCAGAGAGCCCATGCCTGGCAGCTCTGGGATTCAGGAGAGGCTCCAGAGGAGGCCACAGAGATGCTCAGAGGCTGGAGCAGCTCTGCTGTGGGGCCAGGCTGGGAGGGTTGGGGCTGTGCAGCCTGGAGAGGAGAAGGCTGCAGGGAGAGCTCAGAGCTGCAGCTCAATACCTGCAGGGGAGCTGCAGGCAGGCTGGGGAGGGACTGCTCAGGAGGGGCTGTGGGGATAGGCCAAGGGGCAAGGGTTTGGAACTGGAGCAGGACAGAGTCAGGTTGGAGCTCAGGAGGGAGTTGTGCCCAGGGAGGCTGGGGAGACTCTGGCACAGGCTGCCCAGGGAGGTGGTTGAGGCTCCATCCCTGGAGCCATTCAGGCTCAGCCTGGCTGTGTCCCTGGGCAGCCTGCTCTGGGCTCTGGCTGGAGCTGTCCCTGCTGCCCATGGCAGGGGGTGGCACAGGATGCCCTTGGAGGCTCCCTCCCAGCCCAGTGCCAGCTGTGGAGCTGTGGATCTCTGTGCTTGGCAGAGGCCTTTCAGCTCCCCCAGCCCAACCATCCTCAGCTCTGCCAAGCTGGTGCCAAGCCATGGCCCTCAGCACCACAGCTCTGCTTTGCTGGCAGAGCTGGGGAGCAGACTGCAGCTCTCCAGAGCCAGAGCAGCCTTTCAGCCCTGTGTCTGTCTTTCCTCAGGCCCAGCATGGATGGAAGCCCTCCTGGAGAGACCAAGCCCCAGCAGCCAGCTGTCTGCTCAGCCACAGAAGCCTTGCAGAGGTCTGGGCTGCTGAGCACCACTTGGCCCCTGACTGCCAGGGCCAAGCTGCCCTCCCTGCCTGACAGACCCACAGCCTCAGCCTCCCAGGGCACACATCCCCCCTCCTGGAAGCTGTGGAGGCCTGGGCACAGCACAGCCTTGAAGCACTGATGCCCTGCAGGCAGAGCTGTGCCAGGGGAGCAGCTCTGATGATTTGCCTCAGTTGAGGCTCCAGCTGGCCCAGCAAGGTTGTCTGAAAGAGCATCCCTGAGCCTCAGAGGAGCTCCCCAGCCTCTCATGGCACAGCCAGGTGGTGACTGCTGCAGCCCTCAGGCCCTGGAGCACAGCAGCTCCTGACCTCTCTCCTCTCCCCAGCCCTGAGGGTCAGGCAGGGGGAGCCAGGCCATGGAGCCTGCAGTGGGAGCTGGGGGCTGGAGGAGCTGAGGGCTGAGCAGCAGCTGCTCAGGGGAGCTTTGGGAGCCCTGGGTGTCCAAGATGCAAGGGAAAAGCCAAGGGCTTGGTGGGGAGCAGGGAGCAGGAAGGGCTCTGAGCCCAGGGAGGCTGGGGGGTTGCAGAGGGCTGCCCAGGGAGGAGCCCTGGGAGGCTGGGGGTGTGCAGAGGGATCCCCAGGGAGGCTGGGGGGGTGCAGAGGGCTGCCCAGGGAGGCTGGAAGGGTGCAGAGGGCTGCCCAGGGAGGAGCCCAGGGAGGCTGGGGGGGTGCAGAGGGATCCCCAGGGAGGCTGGGGGGGTGCAGAGGGCTGCCCAGGGAGGAGCCCAGGGAGATTGAGGGGGTGCAGAGGGCTGCCCAGGGAGGAGCCCAGGGAGGCTGGGGGGGTGCAGAGGGCTGCCCAGGGAGGCTGGGGGGGTGCAGAGGGCTGCCCAGGGAGGCTGGGGGAGTGCAGAGGGCTGCCCAGGGAGGCTGGGGGGGTGCAGAGCTCAGGCTCCCACCAGGTGCCACCCCATGCTTAGGCACCTGAGGTGCTTCTAGCCTTGCAGAGCTGCACACTGCACAGCAGAGTCTCCTCAGGAGAGCTGCCCCTGCCTGCAGGGGAGGAGCAGCCCCTGCCCAGGGTGGGGGTGGGGAGGGGGAGCAGCCCCTGGCTGCAGGGGAGGAGCAGCCCCTGCCCATGGTGGGGGTGGGGAGGGGGAGCAGCCCCTGCCTGCAGGGGAGGAGCAGCCCCTGCCCAGGGTGGAGGTGGGGAGGGGGAGCAGCCCCTGCCTGCAGGGGGGGAGCAGCCCCTGCCCACGGTGGGGATGGGGGGGGGAGCAGCCCCTGCCTGCAGGGGAGGAGCAGCCCCTGCCCGCGGTGGGGGTGGGGAGGGGGAGCAGCCCCCGGCTGAGCCTTCAGGCCAAGCCTCCAAGCTCCATGTTTTCAGCTCAGGCTTCCCAGCCTCAGAGGGCTGAAGGATTTCCAGGGATGCTGTAGCAAATCCAAGGCAGGAGAGCAGGGGCAGAATCTTGTGTTCCCAGCAGGGCATTGCCTTGGGCTGAGATTCAGACCCTTGGGTGAGTGAGTGGAGCCTGGGATGCTGCTCCAGGTGCCCCAGATGCTGCCTCAGGGCTGCCTGGCTGTCCCAGGCTCCAGGGTTTGCTGCCAGTGGGGAGGACAATGCTGGGCAGATCTCTTTTGGCAGCAGTTGGTGAAGCAGTGACCACAGGGGGAGGTCCTGAGCTGGTCCTGAGCTTCTCTCTGCTGCTCAGCTGCACAGCCACAGCCCCAACAATGTCTCTCCCCATGGTGATGCTTGCAGGACTCCCTCCTCTGAAACCCCTCCAGGGATGGGGACCCAGTGCTGCCCTGGGCAGCCTGAGCCAGGCCTTGGCAACGCTTTTGGGGAAGAAATTGTTCCCCATGGCCAAACTAAACCTCCCCAGGGGCAGCCTAGGTTGTTCCCTCTCATCCTATCTCTTGCTCCTTGGGAGCTCAATCCCCAGCTCCCTGCAGCCTAATCTCAGGGAGCTGCAGAGAGCAATGAGGTCTCCCTCAGCCTCCTCTGCTCCAGGCTGAACACCCCCAGCTCCCTCAGCTGCTCCTCCCCAGCTTGGTTGCTCTTTAGACCTGCTCCAGCCTCTCAATGTCCTTCTTGGAGTAAGAGACCCAAAACTGAACCCAGCTCTCAAGCTGTGGCCTCACAGTGTCCTGAACCCCTCCAGGCAGGAGGCAGCCACAGCCTCCCTGGGCAGCCTGTGCCAGAGTCTCCCCAGCCTCACTCTCAACAATTTCTTCCTCTTCTCCACTCTCAGTCTCCTCTCTCCCAGCTCAAAGCCATTGTTCCTCAGCCTGGCACTCCCAGCCCTTGTCCAAAGTCCCTCAACAGGTCTCCTGGAGCCCTTCAGGTACTGGAAGGCTGCTGTGAGGTCTCCCTGGAGCCTCCTCTGCACAGCCCCAGCTCTCCCAGCCTGGCCCCATGGGCTCGAGGGGGAATTCTGTCATCTCTTTCCCCAGAGGGAGATGCTGGCCAGAACAAGTCCTGCTAGCTGAGAGGTGATCCAGGGACTGGAGGTACTCTCTGGAAGGTCTTTTGCTGTCACTGGAAGGAAGACAACCTTGTGGTGACCTCCTTGAGCAAACCAGAGAGGCAATGCAGTCATTTCTCAGCTCTTCCCTGGTTTCACTACACCTCAGGAGCAAGTGGGGCGACCTGAGGGGAGCTGCAGCATGACCCCTGCAAAAGGACCTGGGGCTGCTCTGCCACTCCAAATGCCATGCCCTGTGCCCATTACCATCAGAAGGCTCCCTGCCTCGGCACAGCCCCAGCTAAAGCCCAGGCTGGTGGTACCCAGGAGCAGGGAGGAGCTGAGCTCAGTGCTTGCAGCACACCAGCGGATGGCGACCTTGCCACAGGATCCTGCAGCACAGAGAGAGCAGAGAAGCACAGAGAGAGCAGAGAAGCACAGAGAGAGCAGAGAAGCACAGAGAGAGCAGGGAAGCACAGAGCAGAGAAACACAGAGCAGAGCAGCACAGAGCAGAGCAGAGCACCACAGAGCAGAACAGAGCAGCACAGAGCAGAGCAGAGCAGCACAGAGCAGAGCAGTGCAGAGTAGAGCAGCGCAGAGCAGCACAGAGCAGAGCAGTGCAGAGTAGACCAGAATAGATCAGCACAGTGCATAGCAGAGCACAGTAGCACAGAGCAGCACAGAGCAGAGCAGCACAGAGCAGAACAGAGCACAGAGCACTGCAGAGCAGAGCAGCACATAGAAGCAAACAGCAGAGTAGCACAGAGCAGCGCAGAGCAGCGCAGAGCAGCAAAGAGCAGAGCAGCACAGAGCAGTACAGAGCAGAGCAGCACAGAGCAGAGCAGCAAAGAGCAGAGCAGCACAGAGCAGTACAGAGCAGAGCAGCACAGAGCAGAGCAGCAAAGAGCAGAGCAGCACAGAGCAGAGCAGCACAGAGCAGTACAGAGCAGAGCAGCACAGACCAGTACAGAGCAGCGCAGCACAGAGCAGAGCAGAGCAGCACAGAGCAGAGGAGAGCAGAGCAGCGCAGAGCAGCACAGAGCAGAGCAGAATACATCAGCACAGTGCATAGCAGAGCAGAGTAGCACAGAGCAGCACAGAGCAGAGCAGCACAGAGCAGAGCAGAATAGATCAGCACAGTGCATAGCAGAGCAGAGCAGTGCAGAGCAGCACAGAGCAGAGCAGAATACATCAGCACAGTGCATAGCAGAGCAGAGTAGCACAGAGCAGCGCAGAGCAGAGCAGCACAGAGCAACACAGAGCAGAGCAGCACAGCAGCACAGAGCAGAGCAGTGCAGAGCAGAACAGGGCAGCACAGAGAACTACAGAACAGAGCAGCACAGAGAAGCAAAGAGCAGAGCAGCACAGAGCAGAGCAGCACAGAGCAGTACAGAGCAGAGCAGCACAGAGCAGAGTAGCACAGAGCAGAGCAGCACAGACCAGTACAGAGCAGCGCAGCACAGAGCAGAGCAGAGCAGCACAGAGCAGAGGAGAGCAGAGCAGCGCAGAGCAGCACAGAGCAGAGCAGAATACATCAGCACAGTGCATAGCAGAGCAGAGTAGCACAGAGCAGCACAGAGCAGAGCAGCACAGAGCAGAGCAGAATAGATCAGCACAGTGCATAGCAGAGCAGAGCAGTGCAGAGCAGCACAGAGCAGAGCAGAATACATCAGCACAGTGCATAGCAGAGCAGAGTAGCACAGAGCAGCGCAGAGCAGAGCAGCACAGAGCAACACAGAGCAGAGCAGCACAGCAGCACAGAGCAGAGCAGTGCAGAGCAGAACAGGGCAGCACAGAGAACTACAGAACAGAGCAGCACAGAGAAGCAAAGAGCAGAGCATTACAGAGAAGGAAAGAGCAGAGCAGCACAGAGCAGAGCAGCGCAGAGCAGCACAGAGCAGAGCAGCACAGAGCAGCAAAGAGCAGAGCAGCACAGAGCAGCACAGAGCTGCAAAGAGCAGAGCAGCACAGAGCAGAGCAGAATAGATCAGCACAGAGCAGAGCAGAGCAGCACAGAGCAGAGCAGAGCAGCACAGAGCAGCACAGAGAAGCAAAGAGCAGAGCAGCACAGAGCGCAGCAGCACAGAGCAGCACAGAGCAGCACAGAGCAGAGCAGAACAGAGCAGAGCAGCACAGAGCACAACAGCACAGAGCAGAGCAGCACAGAGCACTGCAGGGCAGAGCAGCACAGAGCACTGCAGGGCAGAGCAGCACAGAGAAGCAAAGAGCAGAGCAGCACAGAGCAGCACAGAGCACAGCAGCACAGAGCAGAGCAGAGCAGCACAGAGCAGAGCAGCACAGAGCACTGCAGAGCAGAGCAGCACAGAGAAGCAAAGAGCAGAACAGCACAGAGCAGCACAGAGCACAGCAGCACAGAGCAGAGCAGAGCAGTGCAGAGCAGAGCAGTGCAGAGCACAGCAGCACAGAGCAGAACAGCACAGAGCAGAGCAGTGCAGAGCAGAACAGCACAGAGCAGAGCAGTGCAGAGCAGCACAGAGCAGAGCAGCACAGAGCAGAGTAGCACAGAGCAGAGCAGTGCAGAGCACAGCAGCACAGAGCAGAACAGCACAGAGCAGAGCAGTGCAGAGCAGCACAGAGCAGCTCACAGCAGCGCAGAGAAGCACAGAGCTGAGCAGCACAGAGCAGCGCAGAGAAGCAAAGAGCAGAGTAGCACAGAGCAGCACAGAGGAGAGCAGCACAGAGCAGCGAAGCACAGAGCAGAGCAGAATAGATCAGCACAGTGCATAGCAGAGCAGAGCAGCACAGCACAGAGCAGAACAGCACAGAGCACTGCAGAGCAGAGCAGCACAGAGAAGCAAAGAGCAGAGCAGAGCAGTGCAGAGTAGAGCAGAATAGATCAGCACAGTGCATAGCAGAGCAGAGTAGCACAGGGCAGCACAGAGCAGAGCAGCACAGAGCAGAACAGAGCAGAACAGAGCACAGAGCACTGCAGAGCAGAGCAGCACATAGTAGCAAAGAGCAGAGTAGCACAGAGCAGAGCAGAGCAGCGCAGAGCAGAGCAGCACAGAGCAGAGCAGCACAGCGCAGAGCAGCACAGAGCAGTACAGAGCAGAGCAGCACAGAGCAGAGCAGAGCAGCAAAGAGCAGAGTAGAATAGATCAGCACAGTGCATAGCAGAGCAGAGTAGCACAGAGCTGCAAAGAGCAGAGCAGCACATAGAAGCAAAGAGCAGAGTAGCACAGAGCAGCACAGAGCAGTACAGAGCAGCGCAGAGCAGCAAAGAGCAGAGCAGCAAAGAGCAGAGCAGCACAGAGCAGTACAGAGCAGAGCAGCACAGAGCAGAGCAGCAAAGAGCAGAGCAGCAAAGAGCAGAGCAGCGCAGAGCAGCACAGAGCAGTACAGAGCAGCACAGAGCAGAGGAGAGCAGAGCAGCGCAGAGCAGCACAGAGCAGAGCAGAATACATCAGCACAGTGCATAGCAGAGCAGAGTAGCACAGAGCTCCACAGAGCAGAGCAGCACAGAGCAGAGCAGCGCAGAGCAGTAGAGAGCAGAGCAGCACAGAGCAGAGCATTACAGTGCAGCACAGAGCAGCACAGAGCAGAGCAGCACAGAGCAGAGCATTACAGTGCAGCACAGAGCAGCACAGAGCAGAGCAGCACACAGTGGAGCAGCACAGAGCAGAGGCAGCACAGAGCAGAGCAGCGCAGAGCAGAGCAGAAAAGATCAGCACAGTGCATAGCAGTGCAGAGTAGCACAGAGCAGCACAGAGCAGAGCAGCACAGAGCAGAACAGAGCACAGAGCACTGCAGAGCAGAACAGCACATAGAAGCAAACAGCAGAGTAGCACAGAGCAGCGCAGAGCAGCGCAGAGCAGCAAAGAGCAGAGCAGCACAGAGCAGTACAGAGCAGAGCAGCACAGAGCAGAGCAGCAAAGAGCAGAGCAGCACAGAGCAGAGCAGCACAGAGCAGTACAGAGCAGAGCAGCACAGACCAGTACAGAGCAGCGCAGCACAGAGCAGAGCAGAGCAGCACAGAGCAGAGGAGAGCAGAGCAGCGCAGAGCAGCACAGAGCAGAGCAGAATACATCAGCACAGTGCATAGCAGAGCAGAGTAGCACAGAGCAGCACAGAGCAGAGCAGCACAGAGCAGAGCAGAATAGATCAGCACAGTGCATAGCAGAGCAGAGCAGTGCAGAGCAGCACAGAGCAGAACAGAATAGATCAGCACAGTGCAGAGCAGAGCAGCACAGAGCAGCGCAGAGCAGAGCAGCACAGAGCAACACAGAGCAGAGCAGCACAGCAGCACAGAGCAGAGCAGTGCAGAGCAGAACAGGGCAGCACAGAGAACTACAGAACAGAGCAGCACAGAGAAGCAAAGAGCAGAGCATTACAGAGAAGGAAAGAGCAGAGCAGCACAGAGCAGAGCAGCGCAGAGCAGCACAGAGCAGAGCAGCACAGAGCAGCAAAGAGCAGAGCAGCACACAGCAGCACAGAGCTGCAAAGAGCAGAGCAGCACAGAGCAGAGCAGAATAGATCAGCACAATGCAGAGAAGAGCAGAGCAGCACAGAGCAGAGCAGAGCAGCACAGAGCAGAGCAGAGCAGCACAGAGCAGCACAGAGAAGCAAAGAGCAGAGCAGCACAGAGCGCAGCAGCACAGAGCAGCACAGAGCAGCACAGAGCAGAGCAGAACAGAGCAGAGCAGCACAGAGCACAACAGCACAGAGCAGAGCAGCACAGAGCACAGCAGCACAGAGCAGAGCAGAGCAGCACAGAGCAGAGCAGCACAGAGCACTGCAGAGCAGAGCAGCACAGAGAAGCAAAGAGCAGAACAGCACAGAGCAGCACAGAGCACAGCAGCACAGAGCAGAGCAGAGCAGTGCAGAGCAGAGCAGTGCAGAGCACAGCAGCACAGAGCAGAACAGCACAGAGCAGAGCAGTGCAGAGCAGAACAGCACAGAGCAGAGCAGTGCAGAGCAGCACAGAGCAGAGCAGCACAGAGCAGAGTAGCACAGAGCAGAGCAGTGCAGAGCACAGCAGCACAGAGCAGAACAGCACAGAGCAGAGCAGTGCAGAGCAGCACAGAGCAGCTCACAGCAGCGCAGAGAAGCACAGAGCTGAGCAGCACAGAGCAGCGCAGAGAAGCAAAGAGCAGAGTAGCACAGAGCAGCACAGAGGAGAGCAGCACAGAGCAGCGAAGCACAGAGCAGAGCAGAATAGATCAGCACAGTGCATAGCAGAGCAGAGCAGCACAGCACAGAGCAGAACAGCACAGAGCACTGCAGAGCAGAGCAGCACAGAGAAGCAAAGAGCAGAGCAGAGCAGTGCAGAGTAGAGCAGAATAGATCAGCACAGTGCATAGCAGAGCAGAGTAGCACAGGGCAGCACAGAGCAGAGCAGCACAGAGCAGAACAGAGCAGAACAGAGCACAGAGCACTGCAGAGCAGAGCAGCACATAGTAGCAAAGAGCAGAGTAGCACAGAGCAGAGCAGAGCAGCGCAGAGCAGAGCAGCACAGAGCAGAGCAGCACAGCGCAGAGCAGCACAGAGCAGTACAGAGCAGAGCAGCACAGAGCAGAGCAGAGCAGCAAAGAGCAGAGTAGAATAGATCAGCACAGTGCATAGCAGAGCAGAGTAGCACAGAGCTGCAAAGAGCAGAGCAGCACATAGAAGCAAAGAGCAGAGTAGCACAGAGCAGCACAGAGCAGTACAGAGCAGCGCAGAGCAGCAAAGAGCAGAGCAGCAAAGAGCAGAGCAGCACAGAGCAGTACAGAGCAGAGCAGCACAGAGCAGAGCAGCAAAGAGCAGAGCAGCAAAGAGCAGAGCAGCGCAGAGCAGCACAGAGCAGTACAGAGCAGCACAGAGCAGAGGAGAGCAGAGCAGCGCAGAGCAGCACAGAGCAGAGCAGAATACATCAGCACAGTGCATAGCAGAGCAGAGTAGCACAGAGCTCCACAGAGCAGAGCAGCACAGAGCAGAGCAGCGCAGAGCAGTAGAGAGCAGAGCAGCACAGAGCAGAGCATTACAGTGCAGCACAGAGCAGCACAGAGCAGAGCAGCACAGAGCAGAGCATTACAGTGCAGCACAGAGCAGCACAGAGCAGAGCAGCACACAGTGGAGCAGCACAGAGCAGAGGCAGCACAGAGCAGAGCAGCGCAGAGCAGAGCACAAAAGATCAGCACAGTGCATAGCAGTGCAGAGTAGCACAGAGCAGCACAGAGCAGAGCAGCACAGAGCAGAGGAGAATAGATCAGCACAGTGCAGAGCAGAGCAGAGCAGTGCAGAGCAGCACAGAGCAGAACAGAATAGATCAGCACAGTGCAGAGCAGAGCAGAGCAGTGCAGAGCAGCACAGAGCAGAACAGAATAGATCAGCACAGTGCAGAGCAGAGCAGCACAGAGCAGAGCACACAGAGCAACACAGAGCAGAGCAGCACAGAGCAGAGCAGCACAGAGCAGAGCAGCGCAGAGCAGAACAGGGCAGCACAGAGAACTACAGAGCAGAGCAGCACAGAGAAGCAAAGAGCAGAGCAGCACAGAGCAGCACAGAGAAGCAAAGAGCAGAGCATTACAGAGAAGGAAAGAGCAGAGCAGCACAGAGCAGACCACAGCAGCACAGAGAAGCAAAGAGCAGAGCAGCACAGAGCAGCACAGAGCTGCAAAGAGCAGAGCAGCACAGAGCAGAGCAGCACAGAGCTGCAAAGAGCAGAGCAGCACAGATCTGCAAAGAGCAGAGCAGCACAGAGCATCACAGAGCGGCACAGAGCGGAGCAGCACAGAGCAGAGGCAGCACAGAGCAGACCAGCGCAGAGCAGAGCAGCGCAGAGCAGAGCAGTGCAGGACAGAGCAGCACAGCGCAGAGCAGCACAGAGTAGAACAAAGCAGCACAGAGCACTGCAGAGCAGAGCACCACAGAGCACAGCAGCACAGAGCACAGCAGCACAGAGTAGAACAAAGCAGCACAGAGCACTGCAGAGCAGAGCACCGCAGAGCAGAGCAGCACAGAGCACAGCAGCACAGCAGCACAGAGCAGAGCAGCGCAGAGCAGCACAGAGCAGCACAGAGCACAGCAGCACAGAGCAGCACAGAGCACAGCAGCACAGAGCAGAGCAGTGCAGAGCAGCACAGAGCAGTGCAGAGCAGAGCACAGCAGCACAGAGCAGAGGAGTGCAGAGCAGAGGAGTGCAGAGCAGAGCAGCACAGAGCAGAGCAGCACAGAGCAGCACAGCGCACAGCAACACAGAGCAGCGCAGAGCAGAGCAGTGCAGAGCAGCACAGAGCAGCGCAGAGCAGAGCACAGCAGCACAGAACAGAGGAGTGCAGAGCAGAGGAGTGCAGAGCAGAGCAGCACAGAGCACAGCAGCACAGAGCAGCACAGCGCACAGCAACACAGAGCAGCGCAGAGCAGAGCAGTGCAGAGCAGCACAGAGCAGCGCAGAGCAGAGCACAGCAGCACAGAGCAGAGGAGTGCAGAGCAGAGGAGTGCAGAGCAGAGCAGCACAGAGCACAGCAGCACAGAGAACAGCAGCGCAGAGCAGCACAGAGCAGCACAGAGCAGCCAAGAGCAGAGCAGCACAGAGCAGAGCAGAGCAGAGCAGAACAGAGCAGCACAGAGCACTGCAGAGCAGAGCAGCACAGAGCAGCACAGAGAAGCAAAGAGCAGAGCAGCACAGAGCAGCAAAGAGAAGCAAAGAGCAAAGCAGCACAGAGCAGAGCACAGCAGCACAGAGCTGCAAAGAGCAGAGCAGCACAGAGCTGCAAAGAGCAGAGCATCACAGAGCGGCACAGAGCGGAGCAGCACAGAGCAGCACAGAGTGGAGCAGCGCAGAGCAGAGCAGCGCAGAGCAGAGCAGCACAGAGCAGAACAGAGCCGCACAGACCAGCACAGAGCAGAGCAGCACAGAGAAGCAAAGAGCAGAGCACAGCAGCACAGAGCACAACAGCACAGAGCAGAGCAGCACAGAGCAGCACAGAGTAGAACAAAGCAGCACAGAGCACTGCAGAGCAGAGCACCACAGAGCACAGCAGCACAGAGCACAGCAGCACAGAGCAGAGCAGCGCAGAGCAGCAAAGAGCAGCACAGAGCAGAGCAGCACAGAACAGCACAGAGAAGCAAAGAGCAGAGCAGCACAGAGCAGCAAAGAGAAGCAAAGAGCAAAGCAGCACAGAGCAGAGCACAGCAGCACAGAGCTGCAAAGAGCAGAGCATCACAGAGCAGCACAGAGCGAAGCAACACAGAGCGGCGCAGAGCAGAGCAGCGCAGAGCAGAGCAGCACAGAGCAGAACAGAGCCGCACAGACCAGCACAGAGCAGAGCAGCACAGAGAAGCAAAGAGCAGAGCACAGCAGCACAGAGCACAACAGCACAGAGCAGAGCAGCACAGAGCAGCACAGAGTAGAACAAAGCAGCACAGAGCACTGCAGAGCAGAGCACCACAGAGCACAGCAGCACAGAGCAGAGCAGCACAGAGCAGCACAGAGCAGCACAGAGCAGAGCAGCACAGAGCAGCACAGAGTAGCACAGAGCACAGCAGCACAGAGCAGAGGAGTGCAGAGCAGAACAGAGCAGCACAGAGCAGCGCAGAGCAGCACAAAGCAGCACAGAGCACAGCAGCACAGAGCAGAGGAGTGCAGAGCAGAACAGAGCAGCACAGAGCAGCGCAGACCAGCAAAGAGCAGCGCAAAGCAGAGCACAGCAGCACAGAGCAGAGGAGTGCAGAGCAGAGGAGTGCAGAGCAGAGCAGCACAGAGCAGAGCAGCACAGAGCAGCACAGCGCACAGCAACACAGAGCACAGCAGCACAGAGAACAGCAGCGCAGAGCAGAACAGAGCAGAACAGAGCACTACAGAGCAGAGCAGCACAGAGCAGTGCAGAGCAGCCAAGAGCAGAGCAGCACAGAGCAGAGTAGAGCAGCACAGAGCAGCACAGAGCACTGCAGAGCAGAGCAGCACAGAGCAGCACAGAGAAGCAAAGAGCAGAGCAGCACAGAGCAGCAAAGAGAAGCAAAGAGCAAAGCAGCACAGAGCAGAGCACAGCAGCACAGAGCTGCAAAGAGCAGAGCAGCACAGAGCTGCAAAGAGCAGAGCATCACAGAGCGGCACAGAGCGGAGCAGCACAGAGCGGCACAGAGTGGAGCAGCGCAGAGCAGCACAGAGCGGCACAGAGCGGAGCAGCACAGAGCAGCACAGAGCGGCACAGAGTGGAGCAGCGCAGAGCGGCACAGAGCAGCGCAGAGCAGAGCAGCACAGAGCAGAACAGAGCCGCACAGACCAGCACAGAGCAGAGCAGCACAGAGCAGAGCAGCGCAGAGCAGCACAGAGCAGAGCAGCACAGAGCAGCAAAGAGCAGAGCAGCACAGAGCAGCACAGAGCTGCAAAGAGCAGAGCAGCACAGAGCAGAGCAGCACAGAGCTGCAAAGAGCAGAGCAGCACAGATCTGCAAAGAGCAGAGCAGCACAGAGCATCACAGAGCGGCACAGAGCGGAGCAGCACAGAGCAGAGGCAGCACAGAGCAGACCAGCGCAGAGCAGAGCAGCGCAGAGCAGAGCAGTGCAGGACAGAGCAGCACAGCGCAGAGCAGCACAGAGTAGAACAAAGCAGCACAGAGCACTGCAGAGCAGAGCACCACAGAGCACAGCAGCACAGAGCACAGCAGCACAGAGTAGAACAAAGCAGCACAGAGCACTGCAGAGCAGAGCACCGCAGAGCAGAGCAGCACAGAGCACAGCAGCACAGCAGCACAGAGCAGAGCAGCGCAGAGCAGCACAGAGCAGCACAGAGCACAGCAGCACAGAGCAGCACAGAGCACAGCAGCACAGAGCAGAGCAGTGCAGAGCAGCACAGAGCAGTGCAGAGCAGAGCACAGCAGCACAGAGCAGAGGAGTGCAGAGCAGAGGAGTGCAGAGCAGAGCAGCACAGAGCAGAGCAGCACAGAGCAGCACAGCGCACAGCAACACAGAGCAGCGCAGAGCAGAGCAGTGCAGAGCAGCACAGAGCAGCGCAGAGCAGAGCACAGCAGCACAGAGCAGAGGAGTGCAGAGCAGAGGAGTGCAGAGCAGAGCAGCACAGAGCACAGCAGCACAGAGAACAGCAGCGCAGAGCAGCACAGAGCAGCGCAGAGCAGCCAAGAGCAGAGCAGCACAGAGCAGAGCAGAGCAGAGCAGAACAGAGCAGCACAGAGCACTGCAGAGCAGAGCAGCACAGAGCAGCACAGAGAAGCAAAGAGCAGAGCAGCACAGAGCAGCAAAGAGAAGCAAAGAGCAAAGCAGCACAGAGCAGAGCACAGCAGCACAGAGCTGCAAAGAGCAGAGCAGCACAGAGCTGCAAAGAGCAGAGCATCACAGAGCGGCACAGAGCGGAGCAGCACAGAGCAGCACAGAGTGGAGCAGCGCAGAGCAGAGCAGCGCAGAGCAGAGCAGCACAGAGCAGAACAGAGCCGCACAGACCAGCACAGAGCAGAGCAGCACAGAGAAGCAAAGAGCAGAGCACAGCAGCACAGAGCACAACAGCACAGAGCAGAGCAGCGCAGAGCAGCACAGAGCAGCACAGAGTAGAACAAAGCAGCACAGAGCACTGCAGAGCAGAGCACCACAGAGCACAGCAGCACAGAGCACAGCAGCACAGAGCAGAGCAGCGCAGAGCAGCAAAGAGCAGCACAGAGCAGAGCAGCACAGAACAGCACAGAGAAGCAAAGAGCAGAGCAGCACAGAGCAGCAAAGAGAAGCAAAGAGCAAAGCAGCACAGAGCAGAGCACAGCAGCACAGAGCTGCAAAGAGCAGAGCATCACAGAGCAGCACAGAGCGAAGCAACACAGAGCGGCGCAGAGCAGAGCAGCGCAGAGCAGAGCAGCACAGAGCAGAACAGAGCAGCACAGAGCAGCACAGAGCAGAGCAGCACAGAGAAGCAAAGAGCAGAGCACAGCAGCACAGAGCACAACAGCACAGAGCAGAGCAGCACAGAGCAGCACAGAGTAGAACAAAGCAGCACAGAGCACTGCAGAGCAGAGCACCACAGAGCACAGCAGCACAGAGCAGAGCAGCACAGAGCAGCACAGAGCAGCACAGAGCAGAGCAGCACAGAGCAGCACAGAGTAGCACAGAGCACAGCAGCACAGAGCAGAGGAGTGCAGAGCAGAACAGAGCAGCACAGAGCAGCGCAGAGCAGCACAAAGCAGCACAGAGCACAGCAGCACAGAGCAGAGGAGTGCAGAGCAGAACAGAGCAGCACAGAGCAGCGCAGAGCAGCACAGAGCAGCGCAAAGCAGAGCACAGCAGCACAGAGCAGAGGAGTGCAGAGCAGAGGAGTGCAGAGCAGAGCAGCACAGAGCAGAGCAGCACAGAGCAGCACAGCGCACAGCAACACAGAGCACAGCAGCACAGAGAACAGCAGCGCAGAGCAGAACAGAGCAGAACAGAGCACTACAGAGCAGAGCAGCACAGAGCAGTGCAGAGCAGCCAAGAGCAGAGCAGCACAGAGCAGAGTAGAGCAGCACAGAGCAGCACAGAGCACTGCAGAGCAGAGCAGCACAGAGCAGCACAGAGAAGCAAAGAGCAGAGCAGCACAGAGCAGCAAAGAGAAGCAAAGAGCAAAGCAGCACAGAGCAGAGCACAGCAGCACAGAGCTGCAAAGAGCAGAGCAGCACAGAGCTGCAAAGAGCAGAGCATCACAGAGCGGCACAGAGCGGAGCAGCACAGAGCGGCACAGAGTGGAGCAGCGCAGAGCAGCACAGAGCGGCACAGAGCGGAGCAGCACAGAGCAGCACAGAGCGGCACAGAGTGGAGCAGCGCAGAGCGGCACAGAGCAGCGCAGAGCAGAGCAGCACAGAGCAGAACAGAGCCGCACAGACCAGCACAGAGCAGAGCAGCACAGAGCAGAGCAGCACAGAGCAGAACAGAGCAGCAAAGAGAAGCAAAGAGCAAAGCAGCACAGAGCAGAGCACAGCAGCACAGAGCAGCACAGAGCAGAGCAGCACATAGCACAACAGCACAGAGCAGAGCAGCACAGAGCAGAGCAGAGCAGTGCAGAGCAGAGCAGCACAGAGCACAGCAGCACAGAGCACAGCAGCACATAGCAGTAGAGAGGAGAGCGGCACAGAGCAGAACAGCATAGAGCAGAGCAGCGCAGAGAAGCAAAGAGCAGAGCAGCACAGAGCAGAGCAGAGCAGAGCAGCACAGAGCAGAACAGAGCAGAGCAGCGCAGAGCAGCGCAGAGCAGAGCAGCGCAGAGCAGAACAGAGCAGCACAGAGCACTACAGAGCAGAGCAGAACAGAGCAGCACAGAGCAGCACAGAGCACTACAGAGCAGAGCAGCACAGAGCAGCACAGAGCAGCCACGAGCAGAGCAGCACAGAGCAGCACAGAGCAGAGGCAGCACAGAGCAGAGCAGCACAGAGCAGCACAAAGCAGAGCAGCACAGAGCAGAGCAGTGCACAGCACCACAGAGCAGAGCAGAGCAGTGCAGAGCAGCACAGAGCAGCACAGAGCAGAGCAGAGCAGGACAGAGCACAGCAGCACAGAGCAGAGCAGCGCAGAGCAGAACAGAGCAGCACAGAGCACTACAGAGCAGCACAGAGCACTACAGAGCAGAGCAGCACAGAGCACTACAGAGCATAGCAGCACAGAGCAGCACAGAGCAGCCACGAGCAGAGCAGCACAGAGCAGCACAGAGCAGAGGCAGCACAGAGCAGAGCAGCACAGAGCAGCACAGAGCAGAGCAGCACAGAGCAGCACAGAGCAGAGCAGCACAGAGCAGCACAGAGCACAGCAGCACAGAGCAGAGCAGAGCAGTGCAGAGCAGCACAGAGCAGCACAGAGCACAGCAGTGCAGAGCAGAGCAGTGCACAGCAGCACAGGGCAGCACAGAGCAGTGCAGAGCAGAGCAGCACAGAGCACAGCAGCACAGAGCAGTAGAGAGCAGAGCAGCACAGAGCAGAACAGCACAGAGCAGAGCAGCACAGAGCAGAACAGCACAGAGCAGAACAGAGCAGCACAGAGCAGCACAGAGCAGAGCAGCACAGAGCAGCACAAAGCAGAGCAGCACAGAGCAGAGCAGCACAGAGCAGAGCAGTGCACAGCAGCGCAGAGCAGAGCAGAGAAGTGCAGAGCAGCACAGAGCAGAGCAGCACAGAGCAGCACAGAGTAGAACAAAGCAGCACAGAGCACTGCAGAGCAGAGCACCACAGAGCACAGCAGCACAGAGCAGAGCAGCACAGAGCAGCACAGAGCAGCACAGAGCAGAGCAGCACAGAGCAGCGCAGAGCAGCACAGAGCAGCACAGAGCACAGCAGCACAGAGCAGAGGAGTGCAGAGCAGAACAGAGCAGCACAGAGCAGCACAGAGCAGAGCAGCACAGAGCAGCACAGAGCACAGCAGCACAGAGCAGAGGAGTGCAGAGCAGAACAGAGCAGCACAGAGCAGCGCAGAGCAGCACAGAGCAGCGCAAAGCAGAGCACAGCAGCACAGAGCAGAGGAGTGCAGAGCAGAGGAGTGCAGAGCAGAGCAGCACAGAGCAGAGCAGCACAGAGCAGCACAGCGCACAGCAACACAGAGCACAGCAGCACAGAGAACAGCAGCGCAGAGCAGAACAGAGCAGAACAGAGCACTACAGAGCAGAGCAGCACAGAGCAGTGCAGAGCAGCCAAGAGCAGAGCAGCACAGAGCAGAGTAGAGCAGCACAGAGCAGCACAGAGCACTGCAGAGCAGAGCAGCACAGAGCAGCACAGAGAAGCAAAGAGCAGAGCAGCACAGAGCAGCAAAGAGAAGCAAAGAGCAAAGCAGCACAGAGCAGAGCACAGCAGCACAGAGCTGCAAAGAGCAGAGCAGCACAGAGCTGCAAAGAGCAGAGCATCACAGAGCGGCACAGAGCGGAGCAGCACAGAGCGGCACAGAGTGGAGCAGCGCAGAGCAGCACAGAGCGGCACAGAGCGGAGCAGCACAGAGCAGCACAGAGCGGCACAGAGTGGAGCAGCGCAGAGCGGCACAGAGTGGAGCAGCACAGAGCAGCGCAGAGCGGCACAGAGTGGAGCAGCGCAGAGCAGCACAGAGCGGCACAGAGCGGCACAGAGCGGAGCAGCACAGAGCGGCACAGAGTGGAGCAGCGCAGAGCGGCACAGAGCGGAGCAGCACAGAGCAGCGCAGAGCGGCACAGAGTGGAGCAGCGCAGAGCAGCACAGAGCGGCACAGAGCGGCACAGAGCGGAGCAGCACAGAGCGGCACAGAGTGGAGCAGCGCAGAGCGGCACAGAGCGGCACAGAGCGGAGCAGCACAGAGCAGCACAGAGCAGAACAGAGCCGCACAGACCAGCACAGAGCAGAGCAGCACAGAGCAGAGCAGCACAGAGCATCACAGAGCAGCAAAGAGAAGCAAAGAGCAAAGCAGCACAGAGCAGAGCACAGCAGCACAGAGCAGCACAGAGCAGAGCAGCACATAGCACAACAGCACAGAGCAGAGCAGCACAGAGCAGAGCAGAGCAGTGCAGAGCAGAGCAGCACAGAGCACAGCAGCACAGAGCACAGCAGCACATAGCAGTAGAGAGGAGAGCGGCACAGAGCAGAACAGCATAGAGCAGAGCAGCGCAGAGAAGCAAAGAGCAGAGCAGCACAGAGCAGCACAAAGCAGAGCAGCACAGAGCAGAGCAGTGCACAGCACCACAGAGCAGAGCAGAGCAGTGCAGAGCAGCACAGAGCAGCACAGAGCAGAGCAGAGCAGGACAGAGCACAGCAGCACAGAGCAGAGCAGCGCAGAGCAGAACAGAGCAGCACAGAGCACTACAGAGCAGAGCAGCACAGAGCACTACAGAGCAGAGCAGCACAGAGCACTACAGAGCATAGCAGCACAGAGCAGCACAGAGCAGCCACGAGCAGAGCAGCACAGAGCAGCACAGAGCAGAGGCAGCACAGAGCAGAGCATCACAGAGCAGCACAGAGCAGAGCAGCACAGAGCAGCACAGAGCACAGCAGCGCAGAGCAGAGCAGTGCACAGCAGCACAGGGCAGCACAGAGCAGTGCAGAGCAGAGCAGCACAGAGCACAGCAGCACAGAGCAGTAGAGAGCAGAGCAGCACAGAGCAGAACAGCACAGAGCAGAGCAGCACAGAGCAGAACAGCACAGAGCAGAACAGAGCAGCACAGAGCAGCACAAAGCAGAGCAGCACAGAGCAGAGCAGTGCACAGCAGCACAGAGCAGAGCAGAGAAGTGCAGAGCAGCACAGAGCAGAGCAGCACAGAGCAGCACAGAGTAGAACAAAGCAGCACAGAGCACTGCAGAGCAGAGCACCACAGAGCACAGCAGCACAGAGCAGAGCAGCACAGAGCAGCACAGAGCAGCACAGAGCAGAGCAGCACAGAGCAGCACAGAGCAGAGCAGCACAGAGTAGCACAGAGCACAGCAGCACAGAGCAGAGGAGTGCAGAGCAGAACAGAGCAGCACAGAGCAGCGCAGAGCAGCACAGAGCAGCACAGAGCACAGCAGCACAGAGCAGAGGAGTGCAGAGCAGAACAGAGCAGCACAGAGCAGCGCAGAGCAGCACAGAGCAGCACAGAGCACAGCAGCACAGAGCAGAGGAGTGCAGAGCAGAACAGAGCAGCACAGAGCAGCGCAGAGCAGCACAGAGCAGCGCAAAGCAGAGCACAGCAGCACAGAGCAGAGGAGTGCAGAGCAGAGGAGTGCAGAGCAGAGCAGCACAGAGCAGAGCAGCACAGAGCAGCACAGCGCACAGCAACACAGAGCACAGCAGCACAGAGAACAGCAGCGCAGAGCAGAACAGAGCAGAACAGAGCACTACAGAGCAGAGCAGCACAGAGCAGTGCAGAGCAGCCAAGAGCAGAGCAGCACAGAGCAGAGTAGAGCAGCACAGAGCAGCACAGAGCACTGCAGAGCAGAGCAGCACAGAGCAGCACAGAGAAGCAAAGAGCAGAGCAGCACAGAGCAGCAAAGAGAAGCAAAGAGCAAAGCAGCACAGAGCAGAGCACAGCAGCACAGAGCTGCAAAGAGCAGAGCAGCACAGAGCTGCAAAGAGCAGAGCATCACAGAGCGGCACAGAGCGGAGCAGCACAGAGCGGCACAGAGTGGAGCAGCGCAGAGCAGCACAGAGCGGCACAGAGCGGAGCAGCACAGAGCAGCACAGAGCGGCACAGAGTGGAGCAGCGCAGAGCGGCACAGAGCAGCGCAGAGCAGAGCAGCACAGAGCAGAACAGAGCCGCACAGACCAGCACAGAGCAGAGCAGCACAGAGCAGAGCAGCACAGAGCAGCACAGAGCAGCAAAGAGAAGCAAAGAGCAAAGCAGCACAGAGCAGAGCACAGCAGCACAGAGCAGCACAGAGCAGAGCAGCACATAGCACAACAGCACAGAGCAGAGCAGAGCAGTGCAGAGCAGAGCAGCACAGAGCACAGCAGCACAGAGCAGAGCAGCACATAGCAGTAGAGAGGAGAGCGGCACAGAGCAGAACAGCATAGAGCAGAGCAGCGCAGAGAAGCAAAGAGCAGAGCAGCACAGAGCAGAGCAGAGCAGAGCAGCACAGAGCAGAACAGAGCAGAGCAGCGCAGAGCAGCGCAGAGCAGAGCAGCGCAGAGCAGAACAGAGCAGCACAGAGCACTACAGAGCAGAGCAGAACAGAGCAGCACAGAGCAGCACAGAGCACTACAGAGCAGAGCAGCACAGAGCAGCACAGAGCAGCCACGAGCAGAGCAGCACAGAGCAGCACAGAGCAGAGGCAGCACAGAGCAGAGCAGCACAGAGCAGAGCAGCACAGAGCAGCACAGAGCAGAGCAGCACAGAGCAGCACAAAGCAGAGCAGCACAGAGCAGAGCAGTGCACAGCACCACAGAGCAGAGCAGAGCAGTGCAGAGCAGCACAGAGCAGCACAGAGCAGAGCAGAGCAGGACAGAGCACAGCAGCACAGAGCAGAGCAGCGCAGAGCAGAACAGAGCAGCACAGAGCACTACAGAGCAGAGCAGCACAGAGCACTACAGAGCAGAGCAGCACAGAGCACTACAGAGCATAGCAGCACAGAGCAGCACAGAGCAGCCACGAGCAGAGCAGCACAGAGCAGCACAGAGCAGAGGCAGCACAGAGCAGAGCAGCACAGAGCAGCACAGAGCAGAGCAGCACAGAGCAGCACAAAGCAGAGCAGCACAGAGCAGAGCAGTGCACAGCAGCACAGAGCAGAGCAGAGCAGTGCAGAGCAGCACAGAGCAGCACAGAGCACAGCAGCGCAGAGCAGAGCAGTGCACAGCAGCACAGGGCAGCACAGAGCAGTGCAGAGCAGAGCAGCACAGAGCACAGCAGCACAGAGCAGTAGAGAGCAGAGCAGCACAGAGCAGAACAGCACAGAGCAGAACAGAGCAGCACAGAGCAGCACAGAGCAGAGCAGCACAGAGCAGCACAAAGCAGAGCAGCACAGAGCAGAGCAGTGCACAGCAGCACAGAGCAGAGCAGCACAGAGCAGAGCAGCACAGAGCAGAGCAGCACAGAGCAGCACAGAGTAGAACAAAGCAGCACAGAGCACTGCAGAGCAGAGCACCACAGAGCACAGCAGCACAGAGCAGAGCAGCACAGAGCAGCACAGAGCAGCACAGAGCAGAGCAGCACAGAGCAGCACAGAGCACAGCAGCACAGAGCAGAGGAGTGCAGAGCAGAACAGAGCAGCACAGAGCAGCGCAGAGCAGCACAGAGCAGCGCAAAGCAGAGCACAGCAGCACAGAGCAGAGGAGTGCAGAGCAGAGGAGTGCAGAGCAGAGCAGCACAGAGCAGAGCAGCACAGAGCAGCACAGCGCACAGCAACACAGAGCACAGCAGCACAGAGAACAGCAGCGCAGAGCAGAACAGAGCAGAACAGAGCACTACAGAGCAGAGCAGCACAGAGCAGTGCAGAGCAGCCAAGAGCAGAGCAGCACAGAGCAGAGTAGAGCAGCACAGAGCAGCACAGAGCACTGCAGAGCAGAGCAGCACAGAGCAGCACAGAGAAGCAAAGAGCAGAGCAGCACAGAGCAGCAAAGAGAAGCAAAGAGCAAAGCAGCACAGAGCAGAGCACAGCAGCACAGAGCTGCAAAGAGCAGAGCAGCACAGAGCTGCAAAGAGCAGAGCATCACAGAGCGGCACAGAGCGGAGCAGCACAGAGCGGCACAGAGTGGAGCAGCGCAGAGCAGCACAGAGCGGCACAGAGCGGAGCAGCACAGAGCAGCACAGAGCGGCACAGAGTGGAGCAGCGCAGAGCGGCACAGAGCAGCGCAGAGCAGAGCAGCACAGAGCAGAACAGAGCCGCACAGACCAGCACAGAGCAGAGCAGCACAGAGCAGAGCAGCACAGAGCAGCACAGAGCAGCAAAGAGAAGCAAAGAGCAAAGCAGCACAGAGCAGAGCACAGCAGCACAGAGCAGCACAGAGCAGAGCAGCACATAGCACAACAGCACAGAGCAGAGCAGCACAGAGCAGAGCAGAGCAGTGCAGAGCAGAGCAGCACAGAGCACAGCAGCACAGAGCACAGCAGCACATAGCAGTAGAGAGGAGAGCGGCACAGAGCAGAACAGCATAGAGCAGAGCAGCGCAGAGAAGCAAAGAGCAGAGCAGCACAGAGCAGAGCAGAGCAGAGCAGCACAGAGCAGAACAGAGCAGAGCAGAGCACTACAGAGCAGAGCAGAACAGAGCAGCACAGAGCAGCACAGAGCACTACAGAGCAGAGCAGAACAGAGCAGTACAGAGCAGCACAGAGCACTACAGAGCAGAGCAGCACAGAGCAGCACAGAGCAGCCACGAGCAGAGCAGCACAGAGCAGCACAGAGCAGAGGCAGCACAGAGCAGAGCAGCACAGAGCAGCACAAAGCAGAGCAGAACAGAGCAGAGCAGCGCAGAGCAGTGCAGAGCAGAGCAGCGCAGAGCAGAACAGAGCAGCACAGAGCACTACAGAGCAGAGCAGAACAGAGCAGCACAGAGCAGCACAGAGCACTACAGAGCAGAGCAGCACAGAGCACTACAGAGCATAGCAGCACAGAGCAGCACAGAGCAGCCACGAGCAGAGCAGCACAGAGCAGCACAGAGCAGAGGCAGCACAGAGCAGAGCAGCACAGAGCAGCACAAAGCAGAGCAGCACAGAGCAGCACAGAGCAGAGCAGCACAGAGCAGCACAAAGCAGAGCAGCACAGAGCAGAGCAGTGCACAGCAGCACAGAGCAGAGCAGAGCAGTGCAGAGCAGCACAGAGCAGCACAGAGCACAGCAGCGCAGAGCAGAGCAGTGCACAGCAGCACAGGGCAGCACAGAGCAGTGCAGAGCAGAGCAGCACAGAGCACAGCAGCACAGAGCAGTAGAGAGCAGAGCAGCACAGAGCAGAACAGCACAGAGCAGAGCAGCACAGAGCAGAACAGCACAGAGCAGAACAGAGCAGCACAGAGCAGCACAGAGCAGAGCAGCACAGAGCAGCACAGAGCAGCATAAAGCAGAGCAGCACAGAGCAGAGCAGTGCACAGCAGCACAGAGCAGAGCAGAGAAGTGCAGAGCAGAACAGAGCAGCACAGAGCAGCGCAGAGCAGCACAGAGCAGCGCAAAGCAGAGCACAGCAGCACAGAGCAGAGGAGTGCAGAGCAGAGGAGTGCAGAGCAGAGCAGCACAGAGCAGAGCAGCACAGAGCAGCACAGCGCACAGCAACACAGAGCACAGCAGCACAGAGAACAGCAGCGCAGAGCAGAACAGAGCAGAACAGAGCACTACAGAGCAGAGCAGCACAGAGCAGTGCAGAGCAGCCAAGAGCAGAGCAGCACAGAGCAGAGTAGAGCAGCACAGAGCAGCACAGAGCACTGCAGAGCAGAGCAGCACAGAGCAGCACAGAAGCAAAGAGCAGAGCAGCACAGAGCAGCAAAGAGAAGCAAAGAGCAAAGCAGCACAGAGCAGAGCACAGCAGCACAGAGCTGCAAAGAGCAGAGCAGCACAGAGCTGCAAAGAGCAGAGCATCACAGAGCGGCACAGAGCGGAGCAGCACAGAGCGGCACAGAGTGGAGCAGCGCAGAGCAGCACAGAGCGGCACAGAGCGGAGCAGCACAGAGCAGCACAGAGCGGCACAGAGTGGAGCAGCGCAGAGCGGCACAGAGCAGCACAGAGCAGAGCAGCACAGAGCAGAACAGAGCCGCACAGACCAGCACAGAGCAGAGCAGCACAGAGCAGAGCAGCACAGAGCAGCACAGAGCAGCCACGAGCAGAGCAGCACAGAGCAGCACAGAGCAGAGGCAGCACAGAGCAGAGCAGCACAGAGCAGCACAAAGCAGAGCAGAACAGAGCAGAGCAGCGCAGAGCAGTGCAGAGCAGAGCAGCGCAGAGCAGAACAGAGCAGCACAGAGCACTACAGAGCAGAGCAGAACAGAGCAGCACAGAGCAGCACAGAGCACTACAGAGCAGAGCAGCACAGAGCACTACAGAGCATAGCAGCACAGAGCAGCACAGAGCAGCCACGAGCAGAGCAGCACAGAGCAGCACAGAGCAGAGGCAGCACAGAGCAGAGCAGCACAGAGCAGCACAAAGCAGAGCAGCACAGAGCAGCACAGAGCAGAGCAGCACAGAGCAGCACAAAGCAGAGCAGCACAGAGCAGAGCAGTGCACAGCAGCACAGAGCAGAGCAGAGCAGTGCAGAGCAGCACAGAGCAGCACAGAGCACAGCAGCGCAGAGCAGAGCAGTGCACAGCAGCACAGGGCAGCACAGAGCAGTGCAGAGCAGAGCAGCACAGAGCACAGCAGCACAGAGCAGTAGAGAGCAGAGCAGCACAGAGCAGAACAGCACAGAGCAGAGCAGCACAGAGCAGAACAGCACAGAGCAGAACAGAGCAGCACAGAGCAGCACAGAGCAGAGCAGCACAGAGCAGCACAGAGCAGAACAGCACAGAGCAGAGCAGCACAGAGCAGAACAGCACAGAGCAGAACAGAGCAGCACAGAGCAGCACAGAGCAGAGCAGCACAGAGCAGCACAGAGCAGCACAAAGCAGAGCAGCACAGAGCAGAGCAGTGCACAGCAGCACAGAGCAGAGCAGAGAAGTGCAGAGCAGCACAGAGCAGCACAGAGCACAGCAGCACAGAGCAGCACAGAGCAGAGCAGCACAGAGCAGAGCAGCACAGAGCAGTAGAGAGCAGAGCAGAGCAGTGCAGAGCAGCACAGGGCAGCACAGAGCAGCACAGAGCACAGCAGCACAGAGCACAGCAGCACAGAGCAGAACAGCACAGAGCAGAGCAGCACAGAGCAGAGCAGCACAGAGCAGCACAGAGCAGAACAGCACAGAGCAGAGCAGCACAGAGCAGCACAGAGCAGAGCAGCACAGAGCAGAGCAGCGCAGAGCACAGCAGCGCAGAGCAGAGCAGAATAGATGAGTACAGTAGAGAGCAGGGCCGAGCAGCACAGGCAGAGCAGCACAGAGCAGAGCAACACAGAGAAGAGCAGCACAGAGAAGAGCAGCACAGAGCAGTACAGAGAAGAGCAGCACAGACCAGTACAGAGCAGATCAGCAAAGATCAGCACAGAGCCAAACCAATCCAAGCCAGACCCAGAGCCTTTGGAGACCTTCAGCATGCAGTGGTTTCAATATTTCCTTCTTGACTTTCTCACAGGTTCACAGGATCTTAGGGGTTGGAAGGGACCTCTGGAGCTCTTCCATTCCAAACCCCCCTGCCAGAGCAGGAGCAGAGAATCCAGCACAGGTCACACAGGAACACATCAAGACAGGGCTGGGAAGGCTCCAGGGAAGGAGACTCCACAACCTCTCTGGGCAGCCTGCTCCAGGCCTCTGTGAGCCTCACAGTGCAGAAGTTCCTCCTCATACTGAGGTGGAACCTCCTGGGCTGCAGTTTCCATCCATTGCTCCTTGGCCTATCCCAGGGCACAGTGAGCAGAGCCTGGCCCTGTCCCTTCCCTCCTGACCCCCAGCCCTCAGCTATTGATAGACATTGATCAGATCCCTCTCAGCCTTCTCCTCTCCAGACTGAACAGCCCCAGGGCTCTCAGCCTCTCCTCCCCAGGCAGTGCTGCAGTCCCTTCAGCATCCTTGCAGCCTCCCTTGGACTCTCTCCAGCAGATCCCTGTCCCTCCTGACCTGGGCAGCCCAGAGCTGGATGCAATATTCCAGGTGAGGTCTCAGCAGGGCAGAGCAGAGGGGGAGGAGAACCTCCCTGGCTCTGCTGGACACACTCTGCATGCCCCCCAGGAGCCCCTTGGCCTTCTTGGCCCCCAGGGCACATTGCTGTCCCAACTTGCTGCCCAGCAGCACTCCCAGGACCTTCCCCCCAGGGCTGCTCTGCAGCAGATCCCCTCCCAGCTGTGCTGCTGCAGTTGATTCTTCCCTCCCAGCTGCAGGACTCTGCTCTCCTCCTTGCTGAGCCTCAGCAGGTTCCTCTCTGCCAGCTCTCAGCCTGCCCAAGTCTCTGAATGGCCTCACAGCCTTCAGGGCTCTCAGCCAAGCCTGCAGTTTGGTCTCCTCAGCAAACCTGCTGAGCAGCCTCTGTCTGTCTGTCTGTTCCCTCCTCAATGGCCTTGGTGAAGCTGCTGAGCAGGACTGGAGCCAGCACTGACCCCTGGGGGACTCCACTGGTCACAGCTCCCCAGCTGCACCTGGCACCACTGACCACCACTCTTTGGCCTCCTGTGATGTCCTCCCCTGCTGGCAGTGGCCTCTGCTGCCACATCTGACTTGGAGTTCTTTGGAAAGGTTTGCTTAGGAAGCCTGTGCTGGAGCCCATGCTGGAGCCCTGCCTTGGCCCTGGGGAGCCCTGGGGAGACAGGGCCTCAGTGGTGCCCTGGGCCATCTGATGATGCACCTGCAGTGCCTGCATGGCTCAGAGAGTTCAGCTTTGGCACAGGCCATGGCTGCAAGCTGTGAACAGACCCTAGGCCATGCAGGGCTGGAGTTCCAGCTCCTCCTCCCTTGCTGACCTCTTGTCTCTGGAGCCCAGCAGAGCAGTCAGAGCTTCCTGGGCACTGTGATCCCCAGCAGCAATGGGCAAATCCCTGCTGCCAGGGCTGCCAGCCTGAAGTCATCTGAAGCACTCTGCCACCTCTCTCCATCCTAATCCTTGTCTCTTCCACCCCTCTTCCCCTGCCCTGCTCCTGGGTCTCACCCAGCTCATCTCACCAGCCTGGTACCTCCCAGGCAAGACCTTCCTGAGGAGCAAGTTGCAGGCTTGGCTTTGCATCTGTGCCTGCTCTGCTGTCAGCCTGAGAGCTGGCTGCAGGCAAACCTCATGAAGGTCAATAAGGAGAAGTGCAGGGTCCAGCATCTGGGGAGGAGTAACAGCAGGGACCAGCACAGGCCAGGGGCTGCCCTGATGGAGAGCAGCTCCATGGAGAAGGACCTTGGAGTGCTGGTGGGCAGCAAGTTGGGACAGCAATGTGCCCTGGTGGCCAAGAGAGCCAGTGGGGATCCTGGGGTGCAGCAATGTGCCCTGGGGGCCAAGAGAGCCAGTGGCATCCTGGGGTGCAGCAATGTGCCCTGGGGGCCAAGAGAGCCAGTGGCATCCTGGGGTGCAGCAATGTGCCCTGGTGGCCAAGAGAGCCAATGGCATCCTGGGGTGCAGCAATGTGCCCTGGGGGCCAAGAGAGCCAATGGCATCCTGGGGTGCAGCAATGTGCCCTGGGGGCCAAGAGAGCCAATGGCACCCTGGGGTGCAGCAATGTGCCCTGGGGGCCAAGAGAGCCAGTGGCACCCTGGGGTGCAGCAATGTGCCCTGGGGGCCAAGAGAGCCAGTGGCACCCTGGGGTGCAGCAATGTGCCCTGCTGGCCAAGAGAGCCAGTGGCATCCTGGGGTGCAACAAGAGAAGTGTGGCCAGCAGGGATAGGGAGCTGCTCTGCTCTGCTCTGCCCTGCTGAGACCACAGCTGCAATCCTGTGTCAAGTTCTGGGCTCCCCAGCTCCAGAGAGACAGAGACCTGCTGGGGAGAGCCCAAGGGAGAGCCAGGAGGATGCATAGGAGACTTGAGCATCTCCCCTGGGAAGAGAGACTGAGAGCCCTGGGGCTGTTCAGCCTGGAGAGGAGAAGGCTGAGAGGGATCTGATCAATGCCTATCAATATCTGAGGGGTGGGGGGCAAGGGGAGGGGGCCAAGCTCTTTTGGGTGGTGCACAACATGAGACAAGGAGCAATGGAGACAAACTGGAACAGAGAAGATTTCAGCTCAGCAAGAGGAGAAACTTCCTTGGTGTGAGGCTGCTGGAGGCCTGGAGCTGGCTGCCCAGAGAGGTTGTGGAGTCTCCTTCCCTGGTGACTTTCCAACCCCCCCTGACTGTGTTCCTGAGTGCCCTGCCCTGGGTGCCCTGCTCTGGCAGGGGGTTGGGCTGGATGATCTCTGGAGATCCCTTCCAACCTCTACCATTCTATGATTCTCTCTTCCATGGCTTTCCACCTCCAGGGAGCTGATGGCAGGATGGCACTGGGAGACCTTGGGGGGTCCCAAGGGGCTTCACAGCAGCAGCCACAAGGGCTGATCCCGAGGGCTCCATGTCTGACCCCACCCAGCCCACATCACTGCTGTCCCAGGGGCTTGCTTGCATGGAGCCTGGCAAAGTGAGAATACAATAGAGTAGAGTAGAGTAGAGTAGAGTAGAGTAGAGTAGAGTAGAGTAGAATAGAGTAGAATAGAATAGAATAGAATAGAATAGAATAGAATAGAATAGAATAGAATAGAATAGAATAGAACAGAACAGAACAGAATAGAATAGAATAGAATAAGCCAGGTTGGAAAAGACCTTTGAGATCCTCAAGTCCAACCTCTCACCCAGCACCATCTGAGCAGAGAAGCTCAGAGCAGAGCTGCACAGAGCAGAGCAGAGGAGAGCAGAGCAGCGCAGAGCAGCACAGAGCAGAATAGATCAGCACATTGCAGAGCAGAGCAGAGCAGCGCAGCACAGAGCAGAATAGATCAGCACAGTGCAGAGCAGAGCAGAGCAGAGCAGCGCAGAGCAGCACAGAGCAGAGCAGCACATAGAAGCAAAGAGCAGAGCAGCACAGAGCAGCACAGAGCAGAGCAGAGCAGCACAGAGCAGAGCAGTGCAGAGCAGCAAAGAGCAGAGCAGAGCAGCACAGAGCAGAGCAGCACAGAGCAGCAAAGAGCAGAGCAGCACAGAGCAGCACAGAGCAGAGCAGAGCAGCACAGAGCAGAGCAGTGCAGAGCAGAGCAGCACAGAGCAGAGCAGCACAGAGCAGAGCAGAATAGATCAGCACAGTGCATAGCAGAGCAGAGCAGCACAGAGCAGCACAGAGCAGCACAGAGCAGAACAGAATAGATCAGCACAGCGCAGAGCAGAGCAGAGCAGCACAGAGCAGAGCAGCGCAGAGCAGCAAAGAGCAGAGCAGAGCAGCACAGAGCAGAGCAGTGCAGAGCAGCACAGAGCAGAGCAGAGCAGAGCAGCACAGAGCAGAGCAGCACAGAGCAGCGCAGAGCAGAGCAGAATAAATCAGCACAGTGCAGAGCAGAGCAGCACAGAGCAGAGCAGAGCAGAGCAGCACAGAGCAGCACAGAGCAGAGCAGAGCAGTGCAGAGCAGAGCAGCACAGAGCAGCACAGCACAGAGCAGAGCAGTGCAGAGCAGAGCAAAGCAGCACAGAGCAGCACAGAGCAGAGAAGAGCAGAGCAGTGCAGAGCAGAGCAGCACAGAGCAGAGCAGCAAAGAGCAGCACAGAGCAGAGCAGCACAGAGCAGAGCAGCAAAGAGCAGCACAGAGCAGAGCAGCACAGAGCAGAGCAGCGCAGAGCAGAGCAGCGCAGAGCAGCGCAGAGCAGCACAGAGCAGAGCAGCACAGAGCAGAGCAGTGCAGAGCAGAGCAGCACAGAGCAGCACAGAGTAGAGAAGAGCAGAGCAGTGCAGAGCAGAGCAGAGCAGAATAGATCAGCATAGTGCAGAGCAGAGCAGCACAGAGCAGCACAGAGCAGAGCAGCACAGAGCAGCACACAGCAGCACACAGCAGTGCAGAGCAGAACAGCACAGAGCAGAGCAGAGCAGTGCAGAGCAGAGCAGCACAGAGCAGAGCAGAGCAGAGCAGAATAGATCAGCACAGTGCAGAGGAGAGCAGAGCAGCACAGAGCAGCACAGAGCAGAGCAGCACAGAGCAGAGCAGCGCAGAGCAGCACAGAGCAGAGCAGAGCAGAACAGAGCAGCACAGAGCAGAGCAGCACAGAGCACAGCAGCACAGAGCAGTAGAGAGCAGAGCAGCACAGAGCAGAATAGCACAGAGCAGAGCAGCACAGAGCAGCACAGAGCAGAGAAGAGCAGAGCAGTGCAGAGCAGAGCAGAGCAGAGCAGAATAGATCAGCACAGTGCAGAGCAGAGCAGAGCAGCACAGAGCAGCACAGAGCAGAGCAGCACAGAGCAGAGCAGTGCAGTGCAGAGCAGAGCAGAGCAGCACAGAGCAGCACAGAGCAGCACAGAGTAGAGAAGAGCAGAGCAGTGCAGAGCAGAGCAGCACAGAGCAGAGCAGAGCAGTGCAGAGCAGAGCAGAGCAGCACAGAGCAGCACAGAGCAGCACAGAGTAGAGAAGAGCAGAGCAGTGCAGAGCAGAGCAGCACAGAGCAGAGCAGAGCAGTGCAGAGCAGAGCAGAGCAGCACAGAGCAGCACAGAGCAGCACAGAGTAGAGAAGAGCAGAGCAGTGCAGAGCAGAGCAGCACAGAGCAGAGCAGAGCAGAGCAGAATAGATCAGCACAGTGCAGAGCAGAGCAGAGCAGCACAGAGCAGTGCAGAGCAGAGCAGCACAGAGCAGAGCAGTGCAGAGCAGAGCAGAGCAGTGCAGAGCAGAGCAGAGCAGCACAGAGCAGCACAGAGCAGCACAGAGCAGTGCAGAGCAGAACAGCACAGAGCAGAGCAGAGCAGTGCAGAGCAGAGCAGAGCAGCACAGAGCAGCGCAGAGCAGCACAGAGCAGAGCAGCACAGAGCAGAGCAGAGCAGTGCAGAGCAGAGCAGAGCAGCACAGAGCAGCACAGAGCAGCACAGAGCAGTGCAGAGCAGAACAGCACAGAGCAGAGCAGAGCAGTGCAGAGCAGAGCAGAGCAGCACAGAGCAGCACAGAGCAGCGCAGAGCAGAGCAGAGCAGCACAGAGCAGAGCAGAGCAGTGCAGAGCAGAGCAGAGCAGAGCAGCACAGAGCAGAGCAGAGCAGTGCAGAGCAGAGCAGAGCAGAGCAGCACAGAGCAGAGCAGAGCAGTGCAGAGCAGCACAGAGCAGAGCAGCACAGAGCAGAGCAGAGCAGTGCAGAGCAGAGCAGAGCAGCACAGAGCAGAGCAGCGCAGAGCAGCACAGAGCAGAGCAGCACAGAGCAGAGCAGAGCAGTGCAGAGCAGAGCAGAGCAGCACAGAGCAGCACAGAGCAGCGCAGAGCAGAGCAGAGCAGCACAGAGCAGAGCAGAGCAGTGCAGAGCAGAGCAGAGCAGTGCAGAGCAGAGCAGAGCAGCACAGAGCAGCACAGAGCAGCGCAGAGCAGAGCAGAGCAGCACAGAGCAGAGCAGCACAGAGCAGCACAGAGCAGCGCAGAGCAGAGCAGAGCAGCACAGAGCAGCGCAGAGCAGCACAGAGAGAGCAGCACAGAGCAGCACAGAGCAGCACAGAGCAGTGCAGAGCAGAGCAGCACAGAGCAGTGAGAATACAATAGAGTAGAATAGAATAGAATAGAATAGAATAGAATAGAATAGAATAGAATAGAATAGAATAGAATAGAATAGAATAGAATAGAATAGAATAGAATAGAATAGAATAGGCCAGGTTGGAAAAGACCTTTGAGATCCTCAAGTCCAACCTCTCCCCCAGCACCATCTGATCAACTAAACCATGGCACCAAGTGCCTCAGCCAGGCTCTGCCTAAACACCTCCAGGGATGGGGACTCCACCACCTCCCTGGGCAGCACATTCCCAGGGCCAATCTCTCTTGCTAGGAAGAATTTCTTCCTCACCTCCAGCCTAAACCTCCCCTGGCACAGCTTGAAATTGTGTCCTCTTGTTCTGGTTGCCTGGGAGAAGAGTCCAACCCCCACCTGGCTCCAACCTCCCTTCAGGGAGTTGTAGAGAGCAAGAAGGTCTCCCCTGAGCCTCCTCTTCTCCCAGACCCTTGCTGCTGCTCTGCAGGCAGGATCAGACCCTTCTTCCCCAGCACAGAGCCCCAGCCTGGTCCCCTTCTCCGTCCCCAGGCCACCTTGCTGCTGCAGGCTGCTGTCATACCCCAGAAGACATCCACAGACCTCAGACTGAAGGTTGGTACCACAGCACCACAGCCCAAACAGCCCAGCCCTGCCCATGCTGCCTGTGGCCATGGTGCTGAGGTCATGCCCTGGGCTGATCAACCCCACACAGGCCAGGGCAGCGCTGGGGCTGCGCCATCTGCCCCCTCCTGGAGCCTCATCATCACCAGGCCTGCCAGGAGGGAGCAAGCAGAGGTGAAAGTGTCCTGGGAGAGCTGCTGCAGGAGGAAAGTGCTCAGTGTGGGGTGCAGAGCATGGGGAGATGGACAGGCAGGCAGGCTGGGAGCTCCACTTCATCCTGCCCCAGGAGAAGCAGCAGTGCTGGAGCACACAGCCACAGAGCCACAGCATGGGCTGGGCTGGAAGGGAGCTGCAAAGCTCACCCAGTCCAACCCCCTGCACCCAGCAGGGACATCCCCCACTGGATCAGGGTGCCCTGTTCTCTCCCCTGCCCTCTCCCCTGCCCTCTCCCCTGCCCTCTCCCCTGCCCTCACCTCCTGCCTCTCCTTCTCCTCCTGCCCCTTTCCTCTCAGGTCTCTGCTGCTCCTGCTCCTACCTCACAGCTCTCCTGCAAGCAGCACAAGCTCTTCACAGACCCTCAGGCTGCTCAGGGTGGAAGAGACCTCTGGAGGTCATCTGGTCCAACCTCCTTGCTCAAGCAGGGCCACCCAGGGCCAGCACTATGCCCAGGACACCTCCAAGGCCAGAGCCTGCACAGCCCTGGGCAGCCCTGCTGAGCTCAGGCTGTGTTTGCAGGGTCACCTCCCTAGCAGCCAGCAGCTCTCAGCACTTCCCCTGCAGGGGACCCAGGGCCTCACCACTCACTGACAGCCATGCTGAGCAGTGTCCTCTCCTGGAGTCAGCTGTCCACATGTCCAGGTGTCCATGTGTCCAGGCCCTGGCTGTGGGTGGGACCTGCATGGGAATGCTGCCAGCCCCAGCTGGGAGGGCAGGGGTGGGAAGGGGCTCTGGTGTCCCCTGGGAAGGTGACCCAAGGTGCAAGAGGAGCACATGAGGAGACAAAATCAACTCTGAAGGACTTTCAAGACCAATCCAGGGGCACCTCAGAGCTGCCTTCCAAAAGCATCCTGCAGGAAGGCTGCAGAGAGACTTCTGCTGAGGGGGTCTGGAGCCAGGCCAAGGGGGAATGGTTTGGAGCTGAGGCAGAGCAGGGTTAGAGTGGAGCTGAGGAAGAAGCTCTGCAGTGTGAGGCTGGGGAGACTCTGGCACAGGCTGCCCAGGGAGGCTGTGGCTGCCTCCTGCCTGGAGGTGCCCAAGGCCAGGCTGGTTGAGGCCTTGAGCAGCCTGTGCTGGTGGGAGATGTCCCTGCCCATGGCAGGGGTTTGTAGGAGATGACCTCTGAGCTCCCTTCCAAGCTGAGCCCTTCTGTGAGCTCTGTGAATTGCAGGTGTGTGACTGTGTGCCTGCTCCCTGCCAGCTGCTGACCCTGCTGGGGACAGCTCTGACACCACTGCCACTGCCCCCAGCCAAGGTCAGAGGTCCAGCCAGGGCTGCAGGAAGTCCTGGACAGCCAGAGCTGATGGCTCCAGCTCAGACACTGCCAATCCAGGGCCATCCAGCTCCCTGCAGAAGGACCTGAGAGCACAGGGGGACAAGTTCCACATGAGGCAGCCATGTGCCCTCCTGGCCAAGGAGGTGAATGCTGGCCTGGGGTGCATGAGCAAGAGCATGGCCAGCAGGGCAAGGGAGGCTCTCCTGCCCCTCTGCTCTGCCCTGGTCAGAGAACACCTCTGGAGTCCTGGTTCCAGTTCTGAGCTCCCCAGTTCAAGAGGCTGCCCAGAGAGGTTGTGCAGTCTCCTGGTGTGGAGAGCTTCCAACCCCCCCTGGGCACTGTGCTGCTGGGCAAGCTGCTGGGGGTACCCTGCTGGGGCAGGGGCTGGGCTGGGTGAGCTCCAGGGGTCCCTTCCCACCCCCCCAGGCTGGGCTGCTGTGATCTGCAGCCACTGCTGTGTCTCCCAGGTCAGTCTCACTCCCACACAGCTGCAAGTGTCTGCAGGCAGGCTGCAGCTCCTCTCCCTGCAGCTGGAGCCTTGGCTGTGCCAGGTGCTTGCTCCCAGGCTGACTCAGCCTCCCTTGGCTCTCCTCACGTGGCAGAGGCAGAGGCCAGGTCTGGGTGCTGGAGTCTCTGCTCCCAGGCAAAGGTCATCACTCCTCCCCCAGGCTCGGGCTGTGTGCTGGCAGGGTGACACTCCCAGGGGCAGAGAGGTTTCTGTTTGATCACCGGGGAGGTACCACAGCTCAAACACAGCCCAGGGGCTGTGTCCCCTGCTCCTGCTCTGCCCTCCCTGCCTGCCCCACGGCCACCCAGCCCAGGCAGCGAGGACAGCAGAGCCTGGCACCTCCCAGAGCTTGTCTGCCACACAGGCTTTGATCAATGCAATTGCTGAGCACCTTCTGAAGTGGTGGCCAAAGAGCTGCCCTGGATGGAGGCTCCTGGGGGGCTCCCCCTGCACAGAAGCATGAGGCCACACCTCAGCTCCTGGGGGCAGTTCTGGGCCCCCACTGCCAGAAGGACCCTGAGAGGCTGGGGCAGGGCCAGAGGAGGGCAGCAGAGCTGGGGAAGGGTCTGGGGAGCAGGGCTGGGGAGGAGCAGCTGAGGGAGCTGGGGGTGTTCAGCCTGGAGCAGAGGAGGCTGAGGGAGACCTCATTGCTCTCTGCAGCTCCCTGAGAGGAGGCTGCAGGGAGCTGGGGTTGGGCTCTGCTCCCCAGTCTCAGGGGACAGAAGGAGAGGAACTGGCCTGGGATTGTGCCAGGGGAGGCTTGGGTTGGAGAGGAGGAGAAATGTCTTTGGTGTCAGAGTGGTCAGGGCCTGGCAGAGGCTGCCCAGGGAGGTGGTGGAGTCCCCATGGCTGGAGGGGTTCCTGTGGCCATGGCTCCTGGGGCCAGGGCTTGGTGCCCATGGTGGGGCTGGGCTGGTGTTGGCCTGGATGAGCTCAGAGACCTTTTCCAAGCCAAACAATTCTCTGATTCTGTGACTGAAGGGATCCAGCTGGGCCCTGGGAAGCCTTCAGAGGAGGCTCCAGCTGCCCAGTTCCACCCAGCTGGGTGTGCTGTGGGCATGAGAAGATTCCCCAGCCCCTCTCACCAGCAAGCAACAAGGGAGTACCAAGCAGCTCGGAGGGGAGGCAGAGGGGAGGGGAAAAGCAGATCATAAAGCACCAGAGAGAGCTTCTGGCCCCTGCTTCAGGCCTTGTTAGCATTCAGGAGCTGCAGTGAGTTGAAGCTGCTGGAGCAACTCAAGTGGAACAGATTTCCCAGGCCCTTCCCCCCCCTCCCCCCTCAGCCCTATCTATTTATGTCTCTATTTCCCTGTCCACGTCCTTCCCACTGGCAGAGGTATTGCTTGCCTGGGAAGGGGCTGCTGGAGCAAGAGGCTTCAGAGATGGATTCACAGCAAGTGTGGCAGCCCTTGAACACCCAAAGCACTTCACTGCCAGCCCCCTGCCCCTGCCTGGCTGCCCCTGGCACCACTGCCCCTCCTGAGGGCTCCTGCACAGTCCAGAGCTAATTAAGGCTGCACACTGAGGTGGGAGCAGCCACACCAACCCTCCTGGTGTGCACTCTGCATGCAGCTTGATTCAGAATTCATCCAACAGAGAAATCCTTAATTAAGCTGCAGGGATCATTAGGCTGTGCTGTCCCAACCCACTCAGAGCACCAGAGCTGAAGCAGGGCACCCCCAGCAGCTTGCCCAGCAGCACAGTGCCCAGGGGGGGTTGGAAGCTCTCCACACCAGGAGACTCCACAACCTCTCTGGGCAGCCTGCTCCAGGCCTCCAGCAGCCTCACACCAAACAACTTTCTCCTCCTGCTCAGCTCCAACCTCCTGGCTGCCACTCTGTGCCCCTTGCTGTCCCTTGTGCTGTCCCTGGGCACCACTCAGCAGAGCCTGGCCCCAGCCTCTTGCCCCCCACAGCTCCTTTAGCTCTTGCTGAGCATTGCTCAGCTGCCCTCTGGGGCTGCTCTGCTGCAGGCTCTCAGCCCCAGGGCTCTCAGCCTCTGCTCCTCACACAGCTGCTCCAGGCCCTTCAGCCTCCTCACAGCCTCCCCTGGGCTCTCCCCAGCAGTTCTCTGTCTCTCTTGAACTGGGGAGCTCAGACCTGGAACCAGGACTCCAGAGGTGTTCTCTGACCAGGGCAGAGCAGAGGGGCAGGAGAGCCTCCCTTGCCCTGCTGGCCATGCTCTTGCTCATGCACCCCAGGCCAGCATTCACCTCCTTGGCCAGGAGGGCACATGGCTGCCTCATGTGGAACTTGTCCCCCTGTGCTCTCAGGTCCTTCTGCAGGGAGCTGGATGGCCCTGGATTGGCAGTGTCTGAGCTGGAGCCATCAGCTCTGGCTGTCCAGGACTTCCTGCAGCCCTGGCTGGACCTCTGGCCTTGGCTGAGGGCAGTGGCAGTGGTGTCAGAGCTGTCCCCAGCAGGGTCAGCAGCTGGCAGGGAGCAGGCACACAGTCACCCACCTGCAATTCACAGAGCTCACAGAGTGGCTCAGCTTGGAAGGGAGCTCAGAGGTCATCTCCTCCAAACCCCTGCCATGGGCAGGGACCCCTCCTACCAGCACAGGCTGCTCAGGGCCTCATCCAGCCTGGTCCTGAACACCTCCAGGCAGGAGGCAGCCACAGCCCCACAGGCTCTGAGCCCCAGGGCTCTCAGCCTCTGCTGCTCCCAGAGCTGCTCCAGGCCCCTCAGCAGCTCTGCAGCCTCCCCTGGGCTCTCTCCAGCAGTTCCCTGGGCCTCTGCAACTGGGGAGCCCAGGACTGGACCCAGGGCTCCAGGACATTTCCTGCCCCCCAGAGCACACTGCTGGCTCCTGGGGAGCTGTTGTCCCCCAGCACTCCCAGCTCCTTCTCCTCAGAGCTGCTCCCCAGCAGGTTCCCCTCCCCTGCCCTGCTGCAGGAGGCTGTTCCTGCCCAGGAGCAGGGCTCTACACTTGCCCTTGGTGAGCTTCCTGAGGTGCCCTGCCCAGCTCTCAGCCTGCCCAGGCCTGGCTGGATGGCAGCACAGCCTGGGGGTACCCCCAGCACACTGGCAGAGGCTCCACTCTGTGCCTTCATCCAGGCTGCTGCTGAAGATGCTGAACAGGAATGGATCCAGCACTGACCCCTGGGGAACTCCACTGGCCTCAGGCCTCCATCCTGACTCTGCCCCACTGACCACAACCCTCTGATGGGACAGGAGCTGTGGCTCCTACATCCTGCCTGGGGCACAGCAGAGTCCAGGGTGGCTTTCAGACCCAAGGCATGAAGGAGGAAGAGGCAGGGAAGAAGAAAGAGCCTTTCAGAAGTGTCTGCTCTGGCAGCTCCCCCACCTTGGGGGCTCAGGCCTGCAAGGCAGAGAGAGAATGACCTGCTGATAACCTCCAGCTCTCAGCCCTTCAGCTCCCTGCTCCTCACATGCTGCTGCTTAATCCAGAAGGAAAAGCAGCACAGAGCCTGCTGGAGCCTGAGCCCTCTCAGCAGCCTTTGGCTCCCACCAGGTTCTGATCCTGCCAGGGCAGCAGCTCCAGGCTTGATTGTGCTGCCCCTGGCTGCTGCCTTCCTGGCACGTCCCAGAAGTGCAGGGATTTGCCAGGGCTTCAGCAGCAGCTTGCTTTGGGCTCCCTGGGATCACCACCAGCTAGCAAACTGCAAGCCAGGCAGAGGAGCTGGCAGGTTCTGCCCCCGTGGGAGCTGGCAAGGCCCTCTCTGGGAGGCTGCAGGGTCCTCTTCTGAGCCAGGAGGAGCTGGACCCCAGCAGGCACAAGAAACAGCCCAAAGGTGGCTTGGGCTGGTGCCTGGCACCTCTTGTGGGGGGTGGATGAGCTGCTGGAGCTGCTCTGCTCTGCAGACAGCCTGAGAGAGTTGGGCTTGTGCAGGCTGGAGAGGAGAAGGCTCCCAGGAGACCTTCTGGTGGCCTTCCAGGAGCTGCAGGGGGCTCCAAGCAAGCTGGGGAGGGACTTTGGAGGGGGTCAGGGAGGGATAGGACTGGGGGGGATGGAGCAGAACTAGAAGTGGGGAGCTTGAGATTGGCTGTGAGGAAGAAGTTGTTGGCCAGGAGGGTGGTGAGAGCCTGGCCCAGGCTGCCCAGGGAGGTGGTGGAAGCCTCCTGCTTGGAGGTGTTTGCAGCCAGGCTGGAGGTGGCTGTGAGCAAGCTGCTGTGGTGTGAGGTGTCCCTGCCCATGGCAGGGGGTTGGAGCTGGCTGAGCCTTGAGCTCCCTCCCAGCCCTGCCAGCTCTGTGACTTTGTGGCAATGCCCCCAGGCCACCAAAGCCAGACCACAGCAAGTGCCCTGCCATCACACCCCTCATCCTCTGCCTCCAGCAGAGGGGAAGGACAGAGGGACAGCCCAGGAGGACATCCCATGGGATCCACCAGGAGCACAGGGCCCCTTGAGCTGCAGCCAGCAAGCCTGTGCAGACTCCACTGCATGAAACCTCCCAGCTCTGCCTGAGCCAGCAGAGATTCCACATGGCTCAGCACACAGGGAGCTGGCAGCAGGGCTCACTGCCCCAGGGGCTGGCGTGGGGCTGCCCCAGCTCTCCTCTTGTCAGCTGGCAGCAGCAGCAGTGGGGCAGAGGAGGCAGGAGGCTGGCTTTGTGCTGCCCAGCACGGGTGGTGTGGGCATGGTGGTGGAGAAACACAGGCAGGGGCTGGGCAGGGCTGGCTGAGCTGGGGGCTGGCTGAGCAGGGCTGGCTGAGCTGGGGGCTGGCTGAGCTGGGGGCTGCCTGAGCAGGGCTGGCTGAGCAGGGCTGGCTGAGCAGGGCTGGCTGAGCTGGGAGCTGGCTGAGCAGGGCTGGCTGAGCTGGGGGCTGCCTGAGCAGGGCTGGCTGAGCTGGGGGCTGGCTGAGCTGGGGGCTGGCTGAGCAGGGCTGGCTGAGCTGGGGGCTGGCTGAGCTGGGGGCTGGCTGAGCAGGGCTGGCTGAGCTGGGGGCTGGCTGAGCAGGGCTGGCTGAGCTGGGGGCTGGCTGAGCAGGGCTGGCTGAGCTGGGGGCTGGCTGAGCAGGGCTGGCTGAGCTGGGGGCTGGCTGAGCCTCTGCAGACCTGCAGCAGCTGTCTGCAGTGGCAGGAGCTGTCTGCAGTGGCAGGAGCTGTCTGCAGTGGCAGGAGCTCTCGTTCTGCTCAGGGGAACAAAGCCCACCCTGGGGAGTGGGTGCAGGCTGTGGGCTGGTTAGCTGGGTGGAGGTGAGCAGCTGAGGACAGGCACTGCCAGAGGGATCACCCACTGCTGGGCACGGCCCTGCTGATGAGCTGTGGGACAGCTCTGGCTCTGGGAGAGCTGGTGGGACAAGGCTGGGGTCTGCATGGAGTAAGGAGACCTCCTGTGCCAGCTCAGGCCAAGGCTCTGAGTCACTGAGCATCCTAGGAAGCAGTAAGTGACCCTCCCCCCAAGGTTGGGTCATTTAGCACCCCCTCAATCCCCACCTCTTGGCATCTCCTGCAGGGCTCAGGTCCCCCTGGCAGTGTCTGGCCTGCCTGTCCCCTCCCTGTCCTCTCCCAGCACAGGTCAGGGGCACAGCACCAGCTCCCCCCTGAGCAGCTGTGGCTCTGTTTAGTGAGCCAGGGGAGAGTTTCTGCCCACCAAGCTGTCCAGTCTCACCTTGGGTGCTGGGGTGAGCTCTGCTGCAGGTGAGGCTGTGCTGGGACTCTGCCCTGAGGGCTGCAAACCCTTTGTGATGCCTTTGGTCTGGCTGCCAGCGCTCCTTCCTCCTGGCCCTGCTGCAAAGCTGCTCTCCAGCTCAGCTCTCATCTTGGCTTTGGCAGCTAAAACCATTATCTTGATTGTTCCAGGGCCTGGCTCCTTCCTCTTAGATCTCCTAATTGGATTTTTACTCTCTGATCCCTTTAGCCTCTTCTGTGCATTCCCTGACAGCCTGGGGCAGCCCTCCCCTCACTATCAACCTGCCTGCAAGGTGCTGCTCCTCTCCCCACCCTGCTGGGCTTTATCTCCTCTCCCTGATCTCATGGCTTTGGCAATGGCTTCCAGCTCCTCTCCTGCTGGCTGCAGGCATCACAGAACCCCGGCATGGCAGGGGCTGGAAGGGACCCCTGGAGCTCACCCAGCCCAGCCCCTGCCCCAGCAGGGCACCCCCAGCACCCTACCCAGCAGCACAGTGCCCAGGGGGGGTTGGAAGAGACCCCTGGAGCTCACCCAGCCCAGCCCCTGCCCCAGCAGGGCACCCCCAGCAGCTTGCCCAGCAGCACAGTGCCCAGGGGGGGTTGGAAGAGACCCCTGGAGCTCACCCAGCCCAGCCCCTGCCCCAGCAGGGCACCCCCAGCAGCTTGCCCAGCAGCACAGTGCCCAGGGGGGGTTGGAAGCTCTCCACACCAGGAGACTCCACAACTTCTCTGGGCAGCCTGCTCCAGGCCTCCAGCAGCCTCACACCAAACAACTTTCTCCTCCTGCTCAGCTCCAACCTCCTGGCTGCCACTCTGTGCCCCTTGCTGTCCCTGGTGCTGTCCCTGGGCACCACTCAGCAGAGCCTGGACACTTCCTCTTGACACCCACCCCTCAGGCTGCCCAGGGAGTCTGTGGCTGCCTCCTGCCTGGAGGGGTTCAGGACCAGGCTGGATGAGGCCCTGAGCAGCCTGTGCTGGTGGGAGGTGTCCCTGCCCATGGCAGGGGGCTGGAGCTGGCTGAGCTTTGAGGTCCCCTCCAACCCAACCCATTCCATGAATCATCAGCTCATGACGTTATGAGACCACTTAGCAAGATGCTGAGATGTCAGAGGAAGGGAAGGTTGAGAAGGTGGCAGCCAACTGCCCTACCTGTCCCTGTCCCTCTCCTGCTCCCTTGCTCCCTTCCAGCCTGTTCACCAGCTCCCTGCCTTCGTGCCTGAGTGCTGGAGCAGGTTGCCATGGTTAGAGCTGTCACTCACAGCAGGGTTTGCATCTCACCTGGGAGGTGGAGATGTGAGGGAACACTCTGTGTGTGCCCTCATCCTCATCCCCCCTGGGCAGGTGGCAAACCCAAGAGACAAAAGACTTAAAGGGAATGGGGAGGGGGGGGTGGATGGTCTGGGAGGGGAGGTGAAGAAGACAGAGGCTGGGCTAAAGGTCTGGGGAGGAAGGGAAGTAGTCTCTGCAGACAGTTTTGACACTGGCCCAGGCTGGCCAGAGAGGTGGCAGATGCTCCATCAGGTGATGGAACAAGAGGAACTGGCCTGGAATTGTGCCAGGGGAGGCTGAGCTTGGAGAGGAGGAGAAATGTCTTTGGTGTCAGAGTGGTCAGGGCCTGGCAGAGGCTGCCCAGGGAGGTGGTGGAGTCCCCATGGCTGGAGGGGTTCCTGTGGCCATGGCACTGGGGGCAGGGCTTGGTGGCCATGGTGGGGCTGGGCTGATGTTGGACTGGATGAGCTTGGAGGTTTTCTCCAGCCAAACCAACTCTGTGGATGATCCAATGATGCCTGCAGCCATTCCTGGTTGCTGGGGGCTCTCAACATCCCTGCTCCTCTTGGACACATCCCTGCTCTCTGCACAGGCTTGGCCTCGGTGACCTCTCGAGGCCTCTTCCAATCAACCCCAGCCCTGTGCTGAGCTCAGAGCAGATGATGTGGAGAGGGCAGAGAGGAGCAGAGTCTTGTGGGGGTATTGCTGGGCTGAGGAGAAACAGAACCTCAAGCCAAGTGCCTCCTAAGGTGTCCATGAGGGGATGATGATTGCCTCCTTGGGCACCATTCCCACCCTGGCAGTGCCAACCCCACCTTCATTCCCACCCCTGGGGCTCTGGGTGCTCCAAGTGCTCAAGTGGGTTGAAGTTTTCCTTCCTTCTCTGTCTTAGATGTGCTCTCAAACACACAACCACTCTGTGTCTTACCCTCACAATGTCCTCTGTTCCAGGGAAGGGTTTGGCCTTTGGCACAGCCCTGGAGGGGATTCATGGCCAGAAGAAAGCTATGGCAAAGCCTTTCCCTTTTAGACTGGCAGTGGGTTTGGGTTTGAAGTATCACAGAATGGTTCAGGCTGGAAGGGAGCTCAAAGCTCAGCCAGCCCCAGCCCCCTGCCATGGGCAGGGACACCTCCCACCAGCACAGGCTGCTCAAGGCCTCATCCAGCCTGGTCCTGAACCCCTCCAGGCAGGAGGCAGCCACAGCCTCCCTGGGCAGCCTGTGCCAGAGTCTCCCCAGCCTCACTCTCAGCAATTTCTTCCTCCTCTCCACTCTCAGTCTCTTCTCTCCCAGCTCAAAGCCATTGTTCCTCAGCCTGGCACTCCCAGCCCTTGTCCAGAGTCCCTCCCCAGCTCTCACAGAATCAATAAGGTTGGAAAAGATTTCAGAGATCATCCAGTCCAACCTCTCACCCAGCACCATCTGATCAACTAACCCATGGCACCAAGTGCCACATCCAATCCCCTCTTGAACACCTCCAGGGATGGGGACTCCACCACCTCCCTGGGCAGCACATTCCCATGGCTAACAACTCTCTCTGGGAAGAACTTTCTCCTCACCTCCAGCCTAAACCTCCCCTGGCACAGCTTGAGACTGTGTCCTCCTGTTCTGGTGCTGGCTGCCTGGGAGCAGAGCCCAACCCCCACCTGGCTCCAACCTCCCTTCAGGGAGTTGCAGAGAGCAAGAAGGTCTCCCCTGAGCCTCCTCTTCTCCAGGCTAAGCAACCCCAGCTCCCTCAGCCTCTCCTCACAGGGCTGTGCTCCAGACCCCTCCCCAGCTTTGTTGCCCTTCTCTGGACACCTTCCAGCAGCTCAACCTCCTTCCTAACCTGAGGAGCCCAGAACTGGACACAGGACTCAAGGTGTGGCCTCAGCAGTGCTGAGCACAGGGCACAATGACCTCCCTGCTCCTGCTGGCCACACTGCTCCTGATGCAGGCCAGGATGCCATTGGCCTTCTTGGCCTCCTGGGCACACTGCAGGCTCATGTTCAGCCTGCTGTCAACCAGCACCCCCAGGTCCCTCTCTGTTTGGGAGCTCTCAGCCACTCTGCCCCCAGCCTGTAGCACTGCCTGGGGTTGCTGTGGCCAAAGTGCAGCCCCTGGCACTTGGACTTGTTGAATGCCATCCTGTTGGCCTCTGCCCATCTGTCCAGCCTGGCAAGGTCCCTCTGCAGAGCCCTTCTGCCCTCTCACTGACCAACATCTGCTCCCAGCTTGGTGTCACCTGCAGATTTGCTGATGGACTCAATGCCCTCCTCCAGATCATCAATGAAGATGTTGAAGAGCACAGGGCCCAGCACTGCTCCCTGGGGCACACCACTGGTGCCTGGCAGGCTGCTCTAAGGTCTCCCTGGAGCCTTCTCTTCTCCAGTCTGAACACCCCCAGCTCCCTCAGCCTGCCCATAGCAGAGATTCTCCAACCCCCTGATCATCCTCATGGCCTCCTCTGGACCTGCTCCACCAGCTCCGTGTCCCTGAGGGCTCCAGGGCTGGAGGCAGCACTGCAGGTGAGGTCTCCCCAGAGCAGAGTGCTGTGTGGGGCTGGGCAGTGGTGGCTCCTAGCTAGAGAGTGAGACCCAGGTCCTGTGGAGTATTTTGGTAGCTCACATGCTGTGATTGTGCCTGGGGGCAGCACTCATCTCCCACCCAAGCTGAGGCACGTGGCTGTGCCGCTGGTACCTGGCTGCCACCCACACGGCGGAGCTGGCACCTCCAGGGGCTGAGTCACACACAAGTGCCTCTCCAGGCTGCTCTCTCCCTTGCCTCAACCACTCCCCAGGAGCCTGGCTCCCAGGAGCAGCTGCCTGTGCTAAAACATCAGCTAAGGGAAGGTGAGGTGGGGGCAGGGAGAGCAGAGGGGAACACTTCTGAACCAGGTGCAAGAAGTGCCACCCAGAAGGAGCTGGCCCAGTGTCAGCCTTGGGAAGCTCAACCTGGCCAAGGTCCTGCAGCTGGGGCAGGGCAGTCCCCAGCACAGAGCCAGGCTGGGAGAGCAGCCTGCAGGAGAAGGCCTTGGGGGTGCCAGGTGGTGACAAACTCCCCAGGAGCCAGCACTGGTCCCTGGCAGCCCAGAGGCAGCTGAGTGCTGAGCTGCAGCCAGAGCAGGGAGAGCAGCAGCACAGGGAGGGGATTCTGCCCCTCTGCTCTGCTCTGCTCAGCCCCCACCTGCAGCACTGCCTCCAGCTCTGGGGCCCCCAGCACAAGGAGGACCTGGAGCTGCTGGAGAGGCTCCAGAGGAGGCCACCAAGGTGAGCAGAGGCTGCAGAACCTCCCCTGTGGGGCCAGGCTGGGAGAGCTGGGGCTGTGCAGCCTGGAGAAGAGAAGGCTGCAGGGAGACCTCAGAGCAGCCTTGCAGTGCCTGAAGGGCTCCAGGAGAGCTGGGGAGGGACTCTGGACAAGGGCTGAGGGACAATGGCTTTGAGCTGGGAGAGAGGAGATTGAGAGTGGAGAGGAGGAAGAAATTGTTGAGAGTGAGGCTGGGGAGACTCTGGCACAGGCTGCCCAGGGAGGCTGTGGCTGCCTCCTGCCTGGAGGGGTTGAGGACCAGGCTGGATGAGGCCTTGAGCAGCCTGTGCTGGTGGGAGGTGTCCCTGCCCATGGCAGGGGGCTGGAGCTGGCTGAGCTTTGAGCTCCCTTCCAGCCCCTGCTGTGGTTGTAGGAAATGGCTTCTTCCCCACCAGAGCAATGCTGGCACAGCCCCAGCTCTCCATGCCCAAGCCCCCCCTGGTCAGTGCTGGCTGTTGCCCTTGGCATGGTGTGGCACTGCTGTTGCTCCACTGTGCTGCTGCCCAGCACCCAGGGCTTACTGCCCTGCCCTCAGGAGCTGCTATGGGTAGCAGTGGCACGCTGGGGGGGATGTCCTTTCATACCCACCTGGCTCCACGCTGGCACACACCACACTGTCCTCTCCCTTTGGGAAGACTCCAGGACTGTTGTTCTCACCCTCCCATGCTGCCTGTGCCTTGCCTGACAGCTACCACCCTCCCCAGGCTTCCCAGCAGAGATGGTGGAGGCAGGGAGGGGATGGAGCCCACCCCACTGCTTTCTCTACCATTCCCCTTCTGCTCCTCAGTGCAGGGAGCTGGGATGTGAGCCCAGTGAGGGGCAGCTGGAGCTGGGGTCCTACCAGCACTGCTTGAGTCTGGTGCCAAGGGTGAGCAGAGCAAGCTCAGAGCCACAGGGCCACCCCCCTCTGCATTGTGTGCTCCGTGGAGCCAGCCCAGATTCCCTGTAATGGATGAGGGGAAGCCCTTCCCAGCCTCACAGGGGCTGAAAGTGGCCAACTGCACCTCATTCCCACGGTGCTGCTCTGAGCCTGAAGCTGAGGAGGGTGCTCTGGGTGCCTGGTGCCACACAAGCAGCACCTGGGTCCCCTGGGAAAAGGCTGCTGGAGCCCATCCACATCCACCTACAGAGTGGAGCTGGGTGAGGAGCCAGCCTGGATCCATTCACTGCTGCCAACAGCAGGTGGCAAGTGAAGCAGCCCAAGAGCTGCCCCGGGAGTGGATTGCAGCTCAGCAGGTAGCTCATTAGTGGAGTGAAAGGAGTGCTTGCCAGGCAGCAGGGAGAGGTGAGTCAGGCACAGCTGATCCCAAGGGTCTTGCCTCCAGCCTCAGGCCACACTTCAAGTCTGCTCTCAGGAGCTGGCAAAACCTTGGCTGTCTTCTGCTGGGGAGAATAAAGAGCAGGCAGTGAGGTTAGGAGGAGCCAGGGACACTGCTCCCACAGGCTCAGCATCTGCTCTGGGGGTGGAGGATCTTGTCCTGTGACCTCATCCCATGGGCAAGGAGAGCCACATGGCTGTCTGGCTTGGAGGGTCTGAAGGGCTGGAGGGAAGCAGCTCTGCCAGGATGCCTGAGCCATCCCTGTGCCCATCCCTCTGCCACCATCGTGGGGCCAGGCTGGGAGAGTTGTGCACAGGTGCTGTGCAGCCTGGAGAAGAGAAGGCTCCAGGGAGACCTCAGAGCAACCTTCCAGTACAGGGAGGGGGCTGCAGGAGAGCTGGGGAGGGACTCTGGACAAGGGCTGAGGGACAATGGCTTTGAGCTGGGAGAGAGGAGATTGAGAGTGGAGAGGAGGAAGAAATTGTTGAGAGTGAGGCTGGGGAGACTCTGGCACAGGCTGCCCAGGGAGGCTGTGGCTGCCTCCTGCCTGGAGGGGTTGAGGACCAGGCTGGATGAGGCCCTGAGCAGCCTGTGCTGGTGGGAGGTGTCCCTGCCCATGGCAGGGGGCTGGAGCTGGATGATCCTTGAGGTCTCTTCCATCCCAAGCCATGCTGTGGATCTATGATCACCACCAAGGTGATGTGGAAGTCTCTCTTCAACATGTACCCAGGCTCCTGGGCCTACCCCACCTCGGGAAGGATCCTGGTGGGTCCAACCCTCCCCAGCTGTGGGCACTGAAAATGCACCAAAGGATGACAGCTGCTGCTTTCACTTGGGTGTGTAGCACCTGCACAGGCCTGAGCAGGGAGGGCAGCCCCCAGGGCAGTCCATGGGGCACCTGGGGGTCTTAGCTCTGGGCTCTGTAGAAAACATCTTGCAGGGCCTGGCTGGAAGGAAAAAAAAAGCCCTGAGAACCACATCCCAGCCAGAGCCCAGCCCTGAGGCCAGGAGCCTGTGGGTCCATGGCCACGCTGCCTGGCCTGGGGCACAGCCAGGGAGCTGGAAGTGGCTGTGCTGGGGGCACCAAGAGCACACTGTCAGTGCTGGGGAAGATCCAGAGGTGCCCCCAGTGCTGCCTCTCCCCCACTGAGGTGACCACAGCTCTGAGCTGCAGCAGGACACTGGCACAGGCTGCCCAGGGAGGTGGTGGAAGCCTCCTGGCTGGAGGTGTTTGCAGCCAGGCTGGAGGTGGCTGTGAGCAACCTGCTGTGGTGTGAGGTGTCCCTGCCCATGGCAGGGGGTTGGAGCTGGCTGAGCCTTGAGCTCCCTTCCAGCCCTGACAACTGAGAGAGGACACAGGCTCCTGGTATTGTTTGGGTTGGAAAAGGCCTCTGAGCTCATCCAGTCCAACACCAGCCCAGCCCCACCACAGCCACCAAACCCTGGCCCCAGGGGCCATGGCCACAGGAACCCCTCCAGCCATGGGGACTCCACCACCTCCCTGGGCAGCCTCTGCCAGGCCCTGACCACTCTGACACCAAAGACATTTTGCCTCCTCTCCAACCTCAGCCTCCCCTGGCACAATTCCAGGCCAGTTCCTCTCCTTCTCTCCCCTGGGACTGGGGAGCAGAGCCCAGCCCCCAGCTCCCTGCAGCCTCCTCTCAGGGAGCTGCAGAGAGCAATGAGGTCTCCCTCAGCCCCCTCAGAGCTGCAGCCGAGCCCGGGCTCTCAGCGGGGCTCCGGGGGTCAGGACCTGCAGCTCCTTTGCCCTCCCTTGCCGCGGGTCCTTTGTCGGCAGCAGCGGCGGGGCCGGGGGGGTCCGGCGGGGCCGGGGGGGGTCCTGCGAGCCCAGGCGCACAAAGGCAGCTGGGCAGGGGCTGTGTGACCACGGGCAGGCTTTTGTCGCTCCAAGAAACGCCAGCGGAGGATGACGTGGGGCTGGTGCTCCCCAGCCCCCGGGGCTGATTGGTCCCAGCTCAGGTTTGAACGCCAAAGGTGTCCTGGCAACGAGAAGCTGAGCAGCCAGGCTTGGCCGTGCCTGCTCCGGGAGCTCCCCGGGTGCTGCGGACAGGCAGGGGACACACAGCCGGGAGCAGCACACCGGTGCCAGCAGCCTCCTCGGGGTGCCTCCAGCCTCCTCCGGGTGCCAGCAGCCTCCTCGGGGTGCCTCCAGCCTCCTCCGGGTGCCTCCAGCCTCCTCCGGGTGCCGCCAGCCTCCTCCAGGTACCCCCTGCGCGGTCCTGCTCGGGAGCCCGAATGAGCCTTGCCCAGCCTCCAGTGGGGGCTGCTGGCTTTGCCCATTGCTCGGCGGGCACCTGCGCTCCTGCCCAGCAGCAGAGGGGCTCAGGGTAACTGGGAGGAGGGCAGGGGAGTCGCTGGGGGCTCGGGGGGTCTGGAAAGTGACGGTGCAGGGGAGCCTGCGGGAGGGATGCCCGCGGAGCAGGGCTCTGAGGGCCTGCCGGCAGTTCTCCCCGCCCCAGGAGGAAGGGGCAGGTGGTGCTGGGGAGGTTTGGGCTCCTCGGATTAACCAAAGCGATGACAGCCCTGCGAGGAGCTGTGCCAGAAGCAGGTGGTTTGGTGACAGGGATTTCCGTGCTGCTGCTGAGCTGCTCGCTGGCACCTAGCCGATGTCCATCCCCCGCAGGTCGTGGGGGAGGAGGGCAGAGCCCCCCAGGGCTCAGGGGCTTGCCGAGATGCAAAGGGCGCTGGGGGGGAGGGGGCCATGATGTGAAGTGAGGGCTTGGGAGGTGGGATGCAGGGAGGTAGGAGCTCTGGGGCGGATGGGAGGCAGCGGCAGCCGGCACAGCTCAGGGAGCGCCCAGCGAGGCTGGCAGAGCCACACGTGTGCATCCATGTGCCAGCCGATGGAGGGGCAGGGCCGAGCTGGCCACGGGGAGAACCGCCCTCCGGGGGAGGGCTTCCCCGTCCTGAAGCACCCTCCTGGCTCGGGGGCTGCAGGGCTGGTGTCCTGCGTGGATTCGTGGGGTGGAGAGCAGCTCCACGGCTCAGGCAGCCCTCGGTGCTGCAGGCGGTGGGGGATGGAAGAGGGCTGACAATGCCGAGGCTTTCTTGGGCCGTGACTTGTGTATTCATCAGGGCACAGGGCTGGAGGGTCCCTGAAGAAGCCTCTCCCACAGACCTGAAGGCATCGGAGACTCAGAGATCCCTCCCTGCACCATGCCTGCAGCAGCAGAGCAGTTCCTCAGCACGCTGGTGGCAGGGAAAGGCAGAGGGACGGCAGGAAATGAGCAGAGAGGGCTTGATGGCAGCCGGGGCAGCAGGGGGGATGCTCAGGCTGAGGGAACTGATTTGATCTGCCCCATCCCTGAGACAGCATGGGGAGGCTCTGTCCACAGATGCCTTGGGATCACTCCTGGCACGGGGCACAAGCTTTGGCAAGGTGACTGCAGCCATGCAGCTGTTTCCTTCTACCCCCTCAGCAAGAGCACAGCTGGATCTGTCCCTGCAGTGGGCTGATGCAGCACAGGAGCCACCCAGGCCATTTCCAGGGAGAGGCACAGGGCCCTTGGGGGCAGGAATCCCCCCCAGCCACGGTGCCATCACCAAGAAGCCAGCAGAGTGCTGGTTCTTGCTGACCTGGATTTGCACTGATGACCTGGAGGTGTGAGAGGAGCCCAAGCCAGCCCTTCCCAGGGCTGGGGAAAGGGTGACACCTGTCACAGAGATCATTTCTCACCCTTTAAATGGGAGTTTGCAGCAGGAGTTGTCAGTTCAAGAATCCATCAGTCCTGCCTCATGCAGGGAAGCCAAAGCTGGGTGTCAGGAGACCATCAGAGCAGCCTGGGCCTTGCCTAAGGAGTGGATCCAGGAGGATCAGTGAAGCTCTTTGAAGCTAAATGAAAGTCAAGGAGCAGCATCTGTCCCATGCAGTCAGAGAAGGTTGGACCTGGATGGACCTGCAAATTCAGAATCCCAAAGCTGAACTCAGTGAGTTGGTGTTTAATGATTTCCTTCAACAGCCACAGGGTCACAGAGCCACAGACTGGGTTGGGCTGGAAGGAAGCTCAAGGCTCAGCCAGCCCCAACCCCCTGCCATGGGCAGGGACACCTCACACCACAGCAGCTTGCTCACAGCCACCTCCAGCCTGGCTGCAAACACCTCCAGGCAAGAGGCTTCCACCACCTCCCTGGGCAGCCTGGGCCAGGCTCTCACCACCCTCCTGGCCAACAACTTCTTCCTCACAGCCAATCTCAAGCTCCCCACTTGTAGTTTTGCTCCTTCCCCCCCAGTCCTATCCCTCCCTGACACCCTCCAAAGTCCCTCCCCAGCTTTTCTGGAGCCCCCTGCAGCTCCTGGAAGGCCACCAGAAGGTCTCCTGGGAGCCTTCTCCTCTCCAGCCTGCACAACCCCAACTCTCTCAGGCTGTCTGCAGAGCAGAGCAGCTCCAGCCCTCTGCTCCTCCTCCTGGCCCTGCTCTGGACACCTTCCAGCCCCTCCAGAGCCTTCCTGGCACAGAGGCTGCAGAGCTGGCCCCAGAGCTGCAGCTGTGGTCTCAGCAGAGTGGAGCAGAGGGGCAGAATCCCCTCCCTGGCCCTGCTGGCCACACTTCTGCTGCTGCAGCCCAGGCTCTGCTTGGCTCTCTGGGCTGCAAGTGCTCCCTGCTGGCTCCTGCTGAGCTTCTCCTCCCCCAGCACCCCCAAGGCCTTTTCTTCAGGGCTGCTCTCCAGCCAGTCCCTGCCCAGCCTGTATCAGTGTCTGGGATTGCCCTGCCCCAGCTGCAGGACCTTGCACTTGGTCTTGTTGAACCTCCTGAGATTGTCCTGGGCCCAGCTCTGCAGCCTGTCCAGGTCCCTCTGGATGGATCCCTGCCCTCCAGCTGTCTGCTGCACCACACAGCTTGGTGTCATCAGCAACCCTGCTGAGGCTGCACTCAGTGCCACTGTCCATGGCACCCACAAAGATGTTAACCAAGCCTGGTCCCAGGAATGATCCTTGAGGGACTCTGCTTGTCCCTGGCCTCCACTTGAACATGGACCACTGACAGCCACCCTTTGGGTGCAGCCACCCAGCCAGTTCTGTATCCATGGAACCCATCCTGCACCAGCCTGGAGCCCAGGATGTGGTGTGGGACAGTGTTGAAGGCTTTGCTCAGGCCCAGGGCAATGACCTCAGTTGCTCAGCCTTTCATCTGTTGATGTTGTGACCTTGTCACAGAAGGCCACCAGATTTGCCAGGCAGGAGCTGCCCTTGGTGCAGCTGTGCTGATTGTGCCCAGTCACCCATTCATTATTCCTCTGCCTCAGCAGTGCCTCCAGGAGGCTCTGCTCCATGGTCTCACCAGGCACAGGGGTGACACTGCCTGGCCTGTAGTTCCCTGGGTCATCCCCCTTTCCCTTCTTGGAACTGGAGTTATGTTTTCCCTTTCCCAGTCCCTGGGGACCTCCCCAGACTGCCAGGACTTTGGGAATAGAATAGAGAGTGGTTTATCAACCTCCTCCCCACTCCCTCAGCACAGTTAAAGGATTTAAGCACAGATCTAACATTTCCAACACAGCAATTCAAACAGGAAATGCAGGTGCTGTGATCTGTGCTTTCCCCACCAAGGGCATTCCATGGCAGGTTAGCCAGGGACTCACAGCTTGCTCCTCTCACTGCCATGCTGGAAGGTGTCCAGAGAAGGGCCAGGAGGATGAGCAGAAGGCTGGAGCACCTCTCCTGTGAGGACAGACTGAAGGAGTTGGGGCTGTTCAGTCTGGAGAAGAGAAGGCTCCCAGGTGACCTCATTGTGGCCTTCCAGTAACTGAAGGGGGCTACAAGAAGGCTGGGGAAGGACTGCTCAGGATCTCAGGCAGTGATAGGACTAGGGGGAATGGAATGAAGCTGGAGGTGGGGAGATTGAGGCTGGAGGGGAGGAGGAAGTTCTTCCCCAGGAGAGTGGTGAAGCCCTGGAATGGGTTGTGCAGGTTGAGGCCCCATCCCTGGAGGTGTTTAAGAGCAGGCTGGCTGAGGCTGTGGCCAGGCTGATCTAGTGTGGGGTGTCCCTGCCCATGGCAGGGGGGTTGGAACTGGATGATCCTTGTGGTCCCTTCCAACCCTGACTGATTCTATGATTCTCTGATCTTCCCAGCTGCTGTGGTTATGAATCGAGCAGCCCTTGGCTCCAGAGAGGGCTGGAGGCCTCTCTCTTGTCATGCCCAGTTCACATTTTGGAGCTTGCCTTGCGAGAGCAGGACCAGGAGAGGGACGAAGGCAAAAGCAAGAGCAGGACCAGAAGCAGGATGAAGGTGAGAGCAGGAGCAGGACCAGGAGCAAGGTGAGAGTGAGAACAGGACCACGACAAGAGTATGAGCAGGACCAGGAGAAGGAGAAAGGTGAGAGTGAGAGCAGGAGCAGGAGCAAGAGCGAGAGCACAACCAGAAGCAGGAGCAAGGCAAGAGAGCATGCAGAACCAGGAGCAGACGCAAGGCGAGAGTGAGAGCGAGAGCACGACCAGGAGCAGGATGAAGGCGAGAGCAGGAGCAAGGCAGGAGCAAGAGCAAGGTGAGAGAGAGAGCAGGACCAGGAGCAGCATGAAGGCGAGAGGGAGAGCAGGACCAGGAGCAGCATGAAGGCGAGAGGGAGAGCAGGACCAGGAGCAGCATGAAGGCGAGAGGGAGAGCAGGACCAGGAGCAGGAGCAAGGCGAGAGCGAGGGCAGCAGCAGGAGCAAGGCGAGAGTGAGAGCAGCAGGAGCAGGAGCAAGGCAAGAGAAGGAGCAGAATGAAGGCGAGAGCGAGAGCAGGAACAGGAGCAAGATGAGAGTGAGAGCGCACCAGGAGCAAGGTGAGAGCAGCACCAGGAGCAAGGTGAGAGCAGCACCAGGAGCAAGGTGACAGCAAGAGCAGAAGCAAGGCAAGACCAAGAACACGACCAGGAGCAGGAGCAAGGCGAGAGCGAGAGCATTAGCAGGAGCAAGATGAAGGCGAGAGCGAGAGCAGGAGCAGGAGCAGCATGAAGGCGAGAGCGAGAGCAGGACCAGGAGCAGCATGAAGGCGAGAGGGAGAGCAGGACCAGGAGCAGCATGAAGGCGAGAGCGAGAGCAGGACCAGGAGCAGGAGCAAGATGAGAGCGAGAGCAGCACCAGTTGCAAGGCGAGAGTGAGAGCAGAAGGAGAAGCAGGATGAAGGCGAGAGCAAGAGCAGGACGAGGAGCAGGAGCAAGGCGAGAGCGAGAGCAGGACCAGGAGCAGGATGAAGGCGAGAGAGAGAGCGGGAGCAGGAGAAAGGTGAGAGCGAGAGCAGCAGCAGGAGCAGGGGTAAGGCAAGAATGAGATCAGGACCAGTAGAAGGATGAAGGCAAGATCAGGAGCAGGAGCAAGGCGAGAGCGAGAGCAGGAGGAGGATGAAGGCGAGAGTGAGAGCAGCAGGAGCAGGAGCAAGGCAAGAGCAGCAGCAGGAGCAGGATGACGGTGCGAGCGAGAGCAATAGCAGGAGCATGGCGAGAGCAAGAGCAGCACCAGGAGCAAGGTGAGAGCGAGAGCAGGAGCAAGGCGAGACCGAGAACACAACCAGGAGCAGGAGCAAGGTGAGAGACAGATCAGGACCAGGAGCAGGAGCAAGGAGAGAGCGAGAGCAGGAACAGGATGAAGGAGAGAGTGAGAGCAGGAGCAGGAGCGAGAGTGAGAGCAGGAGCGAGAGTGAGAGCAGGAGCAGGAGCAGGAGCAAGGTGAGAGCAATAGCAGGACCTGGAGCAGGAGCAAGGCGAGAGCGAGAGCAGGACCAGGAGCAGGAGCAAGTCAAGAGCAAGAGCAGAAGCAGGAGCAAGGTGAGAGCAGGACCAGGAGTAGGATGAAGGAGAGAGCGAGAGCAGGACCAGAAGCAAGGTGAGAGAAGAAGCAGGAGCAAGGCAAGAGCGAGAGCAGGAGCAGGAGCAAGATGAAGGCGAGACCAAGAGCAGGACCAGGAGCAGCATGAAGGCGAGAGCGAGAGCAGGACCAGGAGCAGGAGGAGGATGAAGGCGAGAGTGAAAGCAGCAGGAGCAGGAGCCAGGCAAGAGCAGCAGCAGGAGCAGGATGAAGGTGAGAGCAGGAGCAGGAGCAGGAGCAAGGCAAGAGCGAGAGCAGGAGCAGGAGCAAGGAGAGAGCGAGACCAGGAACAGGATGAAGGCGAGAGCGAGAGCAGAAGCAGGAGTGAGAGTGAGAACAGGAGCAGGAGCAAGGTGAGAGCAATAGCAGGACCTGGAGCAGGAGCAAGGCGAGAGAGAGAGCAGGACCAGGAGCAGGAGCAAGGTGAGAGCAGGACCAGGAGCAGGATGAAGGAGAGAGCGAGAGCAGGACCAGAAGCAAGGGGAGAGAAGAAGCAGGAGCAAGGCGAGAGCGAGAGCAGGCACAGAAGCAAGGCGAGACCAAGAACACGACCAGCAGCAGGAGCAAGGTGAGAGAGCGAGCAGGACCAGGAGCAAGGCGAGAGCAAGAGCAGCAGCAGCAGCAGGATGAAGGCGAGAGCGAGAGGAGCAGGAGCAGGAGCCAGGCAAGAGCAGCAACAGGAGCAGGATAAAGGCGAAAGAGAGAGCAGCAGCAGGAGCAAGGCGAGAGCGAGAGCATTAGCAGGAGCAAGATGAAGGCGAGAGCGAGAGCAGGACCAGGAGCAGGAACAAGGTGAGAGCAAGAGCAGAAGCAGGAGCAGGAGCAAGGTGAGAGCGGGACCAGGAGCAAGGAGAGACCGAGAACACAACCAGGACTAGGAGCAAGGCGAGAGCGAGAGCAGTAGCTGGAGCAAGGCGAGAGCAAGAGCAACAGCAGAAGCAAGGCGAGAGCAGCAGCAGGAGCAAGGCGAGACCGAGAACACAACCAGGAGCAGGAGCAATGCAAGAGACAGATCAGGACCAGGAGCAGGAGCAAGGAGAGAGCAAGACCAGGAACAGGATGAAGGCGACAGCGAGAGCAGGAGCAGGAGCGAGTGTGGGAGCAGAAGCAGGAGCAAGGTGAGAGCAATAGCAGGACCAGGAGCAGGAGCAGGGCGAGAGAGAGAGCAGGACCAGGAGCAGGAGCAAGTCGAGAGCAGGAGAAGGAGCAAGGTGAGAGTGGGACCAGGAGCAGGATGAAGGACAGAGCGAGAGCAGGACCAGAAGCAAGGTGAGAGAAGAAGCAGGAGCAGTGTGAGAGTGAGAGCAGGAGCAAGGCGAGAGTGAGAGCAGGCGCAGGAGCAAGGAGAGAGTGAGAGCAAGAGCAGGAGCAGGAGGAAGGTGAGAGTGAGAACACGACCAGGAGCAGGAGCAAGGCGAGTGCAAGAGCAGGAGCAAGGGGAGTGCGAGAGCAGGACCTGGAGCAGGATGAAGGAGAGAGCAAGAGCAGCAGCAGGAGCAAGGCAAGAGCGAGAGCAGGAGCAGGAGCAGGAGGAAGGTGAGAGCAAGAGCAGAAGCAGGAGCAGGATGAAGGTGAGAGCAGGAGCAGGAGCAGGAGCAAGGCAAGAGCGAGAGCAGGAGCAGGAGCAAGGAGAGAGTGAGAGCAGCAGCAGGAGCAGGATGAAGGCGAGAGCGAGAGCAGCACCAGGAGCAAGGTGAGAGCAGCACCAGGAGCAAGGTGAGAGCGAGAGCAGGAGCAAGGCAAGACCGAGAACACAACCAGTAGCAGGAGCAAGGCGAGACCGAGAACACAACCAGTAGCAGGAGCAAGGCGAGAGACAGATCAGGACCAGAAGCAGGAGCAAGGAGAGAGCGAGACCAGGAACAGGATGAAGGCGAGAGCGAGAGCAGAAGCAGGAGTGAGAGTGAGAACAGGAGCAGGAGCGAGGTGAGAGCAATAGCAGAAGCAGGAGCAGGAGCAAGGTGAGAGCGGGACCAGGAGCAGGATGAAGGAGAGAGTGAGAGCAGGACCAGAAGCAAGGCAAGAGAAGAAGCAGGAGCAAGGCGAGAGTGAGAGCAGCACAAGAAGCAAGGCGAGAGCAAGAGCAGCAGCAGTAGCAGGATGAAGGCGAGAGCGAGAGCAAGAGCAGGAGCAAGGTGAGAGCAAGAGCAGCAGCAGGAGCAGGATGAAGGTGAGAGCGAGAGCAGCACCAGGAGCAAGGCGAGAGCAGGAGCAGCACCAGGAGCAAGGTGAGAGCAGCACCAGGAGCAAGGTGAGAGCGAGAGCAGGAGCAAGGCGAGACTGAGAACACAACCAGGAGCAGGAGCAGGGTGAGAGACAGATCAGGACCAGGAGCAGGAGCAAGGCGAGAGTGAGAGCAGGATCAGAAGCAAGGGGAGAGAAGATGCAGGAGCAAGGCGAGAGTGAGAGCAGGTGCAGGAGCAAGGCGAGACCGAGAACATGACCAGCAACAGGAGCAACGTGAGAGAGCGAGCAGGACCAGGAGCAAGGCAAGAGCAAGAGCAGCAGCAGTAGCAGGATGAAGGCGAGAGCGAGAGCAAGAGCACGACCACAAGCAGGAGCAAGGCAAGAGCAGGAGCAGGAGCAAGATGAGAGTGAGAGTAAGAGTGAGAGCGAGAGCAGGAGCAGGAGCAGGAGGAAGCGAGAGCAGGACCAGGAGCAGGAGCAAGGTGAGAGAGCGAGCAGGACCAGGAGCAAAGAGAGAGCGAGAGCAGGAGCCAGATGAAGGTGAGAGGATGAGTAGGAGCAGGATGAAGGTGGGAGCCAGAGCAGGATTAAGGTGAGAGCAGGAGGAGGAGCAGGATGAAGGCAAGAGTGAGAGCAGGAGCAGGAGCAAGGAGAGAGCAAGAGCAAGACCAGGAGCTGGAGCAAGGCAAGAGCAAGAGCAGGAGCAGGAGCAAGGCAAGAGCAGGACCAGGAGCAGCAGCAAGGCAAGAGCAAGAGCAGGGGTAAGGCAAGAGCAAGAGCATGACCACAAGCAGGAGCAAGGCGAGAGCGAGAGCAGGAGCCAGATGAAGGTGAGAGGAGGAGGAGAAGCAGGATGAAGGTGGGAGCCAGAGCAGGATTAAGGTGAGAGCAGGAGCAGGATGAAGGTGAGAGCAAGAGCAGCAGCTCCGGGATGAGGGCAAGAGGAGGAGCTGGATGAGGCCAGAGTGCTGACCGCTTCCTGGTCACTCTCTTGAAGGCATTTCCAGACAGTGTGTCCAGGGCATCAAGCACTCTGCTAATCACAGCTCCCACCCCAGCCAGCTTTCCCCCTGGGAAATCCCAGTGAGAGGCCTCCATCCAGGTGGGAAGAGTGGGCTCCTCTCACCTGGCCCCAGGGCAAGGGGAAGGCAATTTCCTGCCTCTGTCTTTCCCCACTCAAACCTCCGCTGGTGGAGGTGTGGGCAGGGGTTTGGAGCACCCCGTGACAATTGGGTATTTCTTCAACAATCTCTTTTTTAATGCTCAGCAACTCGGGGCTGGGTGATCAGAGGATCCAGCCCAGGGCTTGGATGGGAGCACACTGCGATGGGTTAGGAACTGGCTGGAGGCTGAGCCCAGAGAGTGGTGGTGAATGGTGCCACAGCCAGCTGGCAGCCAGGCACCAGTGGTGTGCCCCAGGGAGCAGTGCTGGGCCCTGTGCTCTTTAACATCTTCATTGATGATCTGGCTGAGGGGATTGAGTCAGTCATCAGCAAATTTGCAGGTGACACCAAGCTGGGGCAGGAGTTGATCTGCTGGAGGGTAGCAGAGCTCTGCAGAGGGACCTTGCCAGGCTGGACAGATGGGCAGAGGCCAAGGGCAGGAGATTGAACACATCCAAGTGCCAGGTTCTGCACATTGGCCACAGCAACCCCAGGCAGTGCTACAGGCTGGGGGCAGAGTGGCTGAGAGCAGCCAGGCAGAGAGGGACCTGGGGGTGCTGGGTGATGGTAGGCTGAACATGAGCCTGCAGTGTGCCCAGGCAGCCAAGAGGGCCAATGGCATCCTGGCCTGCATCAGGAACAGTGTGGCCAGCAGGAACAGGGAGGTCATTGTGCCCCTGTACACTGCACTGGTTAGGCCACACCTCGAGTCCTGTGTCCAGTTCTGGGCCCCTCAGTTTAGGAAGGAGGTTGAGCTGCTGGAAGGTGTCCAGAGAAGGGCAACGAAGCTGGGGAGGGGTCTGGAGCACAGCCCTGTGAGGAGAGGCTGAGGGAGCTGGGGTTGCTTAGCCTGGAGAAGAGGAGGCTCAGGGGAGACCTTCTTGCAGGGAGGTTGGAGCCAGGTGGGGGTTGGGCTCTTCTCTCAGGCAACAAGCACCAGAACAAGAGGACACAGTCTCAGGCTGTGCCAGGGGAGGTTTAGGCTGGAGGTTAGGAGGAAGTTCTACACAGAGAGAGTCATTGGTCATGGGAATGTGCTGCCCAGGGAGGTGGTGGAGTCCCCATCCCTGGAGGTGTTCAGGACGAGACTTGATAGGGTGCTTGGTGCCATGGGTTAGTTGATTAGGTGGTGTTGGATGATAGGTTGGACTTTATGATCTTGAAGGTCTCTTCCAACCTGGTTTATTCTATTCTATTATATTTAGGATCATAGAATGGTTTGAGTTTTAAGGGACCTGAATGCTCACCCAGTTCCAACCCCCTGCCATGGGCAGGGACACCTCCCACCAGCCCAGGCTGTTCAAGGCCTCATCCACACTTTCTAAGATGCTGCTGCTCCTGCTTGGACCAACAGCTCTGCCTGCTCTGGGGCAGTTCAAATGAGCCTCCTCTCTCTGAAGGGTTAAGCCAAGTACATCCTTCAGGCTTTAATAAGCCCAGGAGGAGTAATGTCAGTCTGAAAGCCAAGTGAGAGGAAAACACACCCACAGCTTGCAGGCCATCAGCAGGAACAAATCCACCTCTCACTCTATCTCCCAGCAGCTCTGCCCAGGCAGCTCCCAAAGCAGGAGTGCTGGTCCCAGCGGGGCAGGACTTTCCCAGCCAGGCATTGACTGACTTCTCTTCCCTGGTGCTTCGTGGCACGAAGGCTGCCTGCTGCTCACTCAGAGCAGCTGCTTCCCTTGCAGTGGGGTCCCAGTTTGGGGCAGTCCTGCTGGCTTTGCCTGACTGCAGTGGGACCCAGCCAGCAAGCGCTCCGCCGCTGGTAGCAAATCCCTCCCCAGCTGGTTCACAATGCTGTTTACTGCCGGTGGTAGGAGCTGGCAGTTCAGGGTTGCAGTGCTGGTGGCAATAATGATGATGATGAGGTGGTGATTAGGGTGGGTTGATGGGGCACAAGGCAGCTGGGTAATTGCCGGCGAGGTGCTCGTGAACTCCCAGGTAATTGCAGGCTAGCAGCAGAGCTGTGCTGTCATGAGCGGTGCTTGAAAGGCAAAGCTGGGAGGTGTGCAGGGGACACTCACTGTCTGCAGAGGACAGGGCTGAATCATGGCCAGGAAATTACCCCTTCCCCCCCGAGAAAAGTAATGCTTGGGCTCCTGTTCTGTCCTCCTGCTGTCCCAAAGGGGACACGCTGGTGGGCAGAGCTGTGCCCCCTCAGGCTGTGCCGCTGCCTTCTCCTCACACCCTCTAAATGCTGCTGAGAAGTAGAGGTGGACTGTTGGAGGACACCTACAGGGGTCCCAAAAATGGGGCTTGAGGAGAGGAAAGGGAAAGGCAGACCCCCAGCAGAGCTGGGACTATGCTGCCCCCACGGAAGCCCAGCACAGCCCCAGCCTCTGATAGGCACCAGCAGGTCCCCCTACAGAGGGACCGTGGCGAAGCTCACCCACCAGGAGGCTTCAGCACAAGCTCAGAGCTCCTCCAGAGACATGAGCCCCGAGCAATGCTGGTTCCTAGGGGAGCAGACACCATTAATGTGGTCATTAAAGGCAGACATTAATTTTGCTTGTAATGAGTGTGGGATGTGCAGGAGCTCGTGTGGTCACTCGCCCCAGCCCTGCTGGGCCTTGGGCAAGATTTCCCAAGTGCCAGCCATGCCCACGTGCATTTGGGCTCCTCAGGATGTTACTCAGCCCCAGCACACTCGGGGCTGGTTGTCCTCACCCAGCATCTGGGGCTGTCACAGAATGTTAGGGCCTGGAAGGGACCTCAAAAGCTCATCCAGTCCAACCTTCTGCCAGAGCAGGGGCACTTAGAGCAGCTCACACAGGAACACATCAGGCAGGTGCTGAATATCTCCAGAGAGGGAGACTCCACAACCCCCCTGGGCAGCCTGCTCCAGGCTTCTGTCACCCTCACAGGGAAATAATTCTTCCTCCTGTTTCCATGGAGCTTCCTCTGCCTCAGCTTCCACCCCTGCCCCTTGTGCTGTCCTTGGGCATCCCCCAGCAGAGCCTGGCTCCAGCCCCTGGGCATCCCCCTGCACAGCTTTATCCCCAGCAATGAGGTCACCCTCAGGCTCCTCCTCTCCAAGCTCCAGAGCCCTCAGCCCCCTCAGCCTCTCCTCATGAGCATGTTCCACTGCCTGAATCATTTTTGTAGCTCTGCACTGGACTCTCTCAAGCAGTTCCCTGAGGTCCTTCTGGAGCTGAGGGTCCCAGAGCTGTCTCCATCTCTGCACCACCCCAGCACCTGCAGGCCCCAGCCTTGGCCTTTGTGGTTGTTTGCCCTGCGCAGCCATCGAGGGAGAAGCCCAAACTGCTTTGCCCTCTTTGCTGGTGGAAGAGAAGGTGAAGAGTCAATGCCTTAATTGCCACCTTCTCCTGCCCCGGGAAGGAGTAACCCCCGAGGCAGTGGTGACACCTGGGTCCTCTCATCCTTCTGGAGTCTTCATCAGCAGGTCCTGGAGGGCTTTGGGAAGGAAGCCCTGTGCCTGGTCTCTGTTTTCCAGAGGGAGGATGGGAACAAAGCAGAGGGCAGAGCCTTGACACGCTGCCAGCAGCAGAGCAAATGGCAGGGTTGGGCAGGGGCTCTCCCAGCAGAGCCAAGGGGCTGTGGTGTTGTGCTCACCTCACCCAGCTGAGCAGCTCATCAGGTGGGTCTGGTGCTGGGAATGCTCTGGCCAAGCAGCTCCTTCTCTGCCAGAGCCTTTTCATGCTGCCTGGTGCCTAAGAGACACAGGTGGGGAGTGTGCCTCCTCTCCCCAGCTTTCCTCTCCCTCTGTAGCATGAGAGGAAAATTGCAGCAAACCCAGCAAAACGATCTTCAGGTGCAAGATTGTTCCAGTGAGAGGGAGAAAGTGAGAGGTTGGTGTGTCCAGGACCACCCAGGCTGCTCCTGGCCCAGCTATGATTTAAGGGCCAAGCAAGTCAGGAGTGCCAACAGCAAAGGTCTGGGTCGAGGCAATCCCAGGCACAAATCCAGGCTGGGCAGGGACTGGCTGGAAAGTAGCCCTGAGGAGAGAGACTTGGGGGTGCTGGTGGACAAAAAGCTCAGCAGGAGCTCTCAGTGTGCACTTGCAGCCCAGAAAGCCAACCAGAGCCTGGGCTGCAGCAGGAGAAGTGTGGCCAGCAGGGCAAGGGAGGTGATTCTCCCCCTCTGCTCAGCTCTGGGGAGACCCCACCTGCAGTACTGCCTCCAGTTCTGGAGCCCCTATGACAAGAGGGATGTGGAGGTGCTGGAAGGTGTCCAGAGCAGGGCCAGGAGGATGAGCAGAGGGCTGGAGCACCTCTCCTGTGAGGACAGACTGAAGGAGTTGGGGCTGTTCAGTCTGGAGAAGAGAAGGCTCCCAGGTGACCTCATTGTGGCCTTCCAGGATCTGAAGGGGGCTCCAGGAAGGCTGGGGAGGGACTGCTCAGGATCTCAGGTAGTGATAGGACTAGGGGGAATGGAATGAAGCTGGAGGTGGGGAGATTGAGGCTGGAGGGGAGGAGGAAGTTCTTCCCCAGGAGAGTGGTGAAGCCCTGGAATGGGTTGTGCAGGGAGGTGATTGGGGCCCTGTCCCTGGAGGTGTTTAAGGCCAGGCTGGGTGAGGCTGTGGCCAGGCTGATCTAGTGTGGGGTGTCCCTGCCCATGGCAGGGGGGTTGGAACTAGATGATCATTGTGGTCCCTTCCAACCCTGAATGAAACTATGAAACTATGAAACTATGAAAGCTAGTTGTCAGGGTTGGACTGGACCAGCTGTTTCCAGGTCTGACAGTGCTGGGCCAGGTTGCTGTAGCTCCATCAACACCCCTGCAGCTACTCTACTGCTATGGGAAAAGAGGTTTGAGCTGTTCTCATCCCCCAGCCTGATCCAGGCACTTGCTCCTCCACCTTCTCCTCTGCTGGCACAAATATTTCCCCCACTGCCTGGTGCAGAGGCAAGAGTCTGGCATCAAAAAAACCCCAAACCAACAAAACACAAAACAATCACAGGAAATTCTGCCTCAACCTGAGGAGAAACTGCTCTGGTGGGAGGGTGCTGGGGGCCTGGAGCAGGCTGCCCAGAGAGGTTGTGGAGTCTCCTGCTCTGGAGGCTTTCCAGCCCCATCTGGATGTGTTCCTGTGTGCCCTGCCCTGAGTGGTGCTGCTTTGGCAGGGGGGGGTTGGGCTGGATGAGCTCCAGAGGTCCATTCCAGCTGCTACTATTCTGTGATTTCTCTCCCCTGGGGTTTATCTACAGCTGGGGTAGACCTTGGCCCAGCTCTCTGCAGCCAGAGTGGTGTCAGTGTGACAGAGAGGGCAGCGCAGGTTACTGGGCCACCGCTGCTTGCTTCAAGCACTCCAACCCCCCAGCTGGGGTGAGTGGTGATGGGTGGATGCTTTCCCCTCTCTCTCCTGTGCTGCTGTTAAGGGCAACAGATGCTCATTGTGGTTTTACCAACCCCTGCCAGATGTTTGAGGTGATGTAGTTTCATCAGTGGCCCAGGAGCACTGGGGCCAGTGGCTGTGAGCACAGCTGGGATGAAGCAAATCCTTGTTAATCTTCTCCCTGGCACCTTCTCCCTAGAGAGGAACTGGCCTGAAATTGTGCCAGGGGAGGGTTAGGTTGGAGAGGAGGAAAGATTTCTTTGCTGCAAGGGTGGTCAGGGCTTGGCAGAGGCTGCCCAGGGAGGTGGTGGAGTCCCCATGGCTGGAGGTGTTGAGGGAAGGTGTGGCCGTGGCACTTGGGGCCATGGTTTGATGGCCATGGTGGGGCTGGGTTGGTGTTGGGCTGGAAGATCTCAGAGGCTTTTTCCAACCCAAACAGCTCTGTGATTCTCTGAGCAGCAGGCTGCAGGGTGTTTTGGAACCTGAAGGTGCTGAGGTAGAGGCAAAGATCAGAGCAGGAGGTTCAAAGGCTGCTGAGTGTTGATCTTGGCTCAGCTGCCGACTCCGATTGTCCTGCGGCAAATCGCTCACAGCCTTCCTCTGCCCTGCTCCCATCCTGTCCTCTTCCCAAAGACTTTGTCCCACGAGGGCTGGGGAGAAGCTTCCAAACACCTGCTGCAGTGCTGTGAAGGTGGAAAGCTCCATGCCCCCGTGCAAACCCGGCTGGGCATCTCCCAGGCCAGAGGAGGGAGGAGGAGGAGGTTGGGTTAAGTGGTGGGTGGCACCCAGCCGCTAATTACAAGAGCTGTCACCGGATCCCTTCAGTTTGAAGCATCCTCTTGGCTGAGAAACAGCTGACAAGGTCACACCTGAGCAGGGCTGAGGGAGGAAAAACTTGTCACACCAGTGAGGCAGAGCAGCCAGAAACTTCCTTTGGGAAACAAGGGCAGTGGGGCAGGGATCACAGCTCACAGGATGTGAGGGGTTGGAAGGGACCTCTGGAGCTCATCCACTCCAATCCCTGCCAGAGCAGGAGCAGAGAATCCAGCACAGGTCACACAGGAACACATCCAGACAGGGCTGGGAAGGCTCCAGAGCAGGAGACTCCACAACCTCTCTGGGCAGCCTGCTCCAGGGCTCTGGGAGCCTCACAGTGCAGAAGTTCCTCCTCATGCTGAGCTGCAGCCTCCTGTGCTGCAGTTTCCATCCATTGCTCCTTGGCCTATCCCAGGGCACAGTGAGCAGAGCCTGTCCCTGTCCCTTCCTGACCCTCAGCCCTCAGCTATTGATAGACATTGATCAGATCCCTCTCAGCCTTCTCCTCTCCAGACTGAACACCCCCAGGGCTCTCAGCCTCTCCTCCCCAGGCAGTGCTGCAGTCCCTTCAGCATCCTGGTAGCTCTCTGTTGCTCTCCTGGAGCACCTCCAGGCCTTCTCTTTCTGCTATTTCTCTCTCCTCTTGCCTCTTTTCTAGTGTTATTTTTTCCCCAGGTGACTGCTGTATGGTCTTGATGCTCCCATAGGATCTAGGACTCCATTTATCCTAGTAACCTGGACAGGCTGGAGAGTTGGGCAGGGAGAAATTGGCTGAAATCCAATAAGGGCAAGGAGAGAGTCTGGCATCTGGGAGAGGACAACCCCATGGACCAGGAGAGGTTGGGCACTGACCTGCTGGACAGCAGCACAGAGGAGAGGGACCTGGGGGTCCTAGTGGGCAGAAGGTTGCCCCTGAGCCAGCAATGTGCCCTGGTGGCCAAGAAGGCCAAGGGCAGCCTGGGCTGCATCAGAAGGGCTGTGGTGAGTAGATCCAGAGAAGTCCTCCTGTCCCTCTGCTCTGCTCTGCCCTGCTGAGGCCACATCTGCAATACTGTGTCCAGTTCTAGGCCCCTCAGTTCCAGAAGGACCTCAGGGAACTGCTTGAGAGAGTCCAGCCCAGGGGCACAGAGCTGCTGCAGGCAGTGGAACCTCTCCTGTGAGGCCAGGCTGAGGCAGCTGGGGCTGGGAGCTGGGAGCAGAGCAGCCTGAGGGCTGCCCTCAGTGCTGGGGATAAAGCTGTGCAGGGCTGGAGCCAGGCTCTGCTCAGGGATGGCCAAGGACAGCACAAGGGGCACTGGGGGCAAGCTGGAGCAGAGGAGCTGCCAGGGGAACAGAAGGGAAACCTTTGTCCCTGTGAGGCTGCCAGAGCCTGGAGCAGGCTGCCCAGAGAGGTTGTGGAGTCTCCTGCTCTGGAGCCTTTCCAACCCCCCTGGATGTGCTCTGGGTGCCCTGCTCTGGGTGCCCTGCCCTGGGTGCCCTGCCCTGGATGCCCTGCCTTGGCAGGGCTTGGATGGATGATCCCCAGAGGTTCCTTCCAGCCCCTAACACTCTGTGATCCTCTCTGCCCCTGCTTCTGGGTGGTGTGTGGGGAACCTCTGGCACTTCAGTGCTTTGTTGGTCCCACAGCAGTTTGTCAGCCCAGAAAGCAGCACAGCCCCAGAAGTGTAGGGCTGCAGCAGCAGGCTGTGGGCATCCTTCACTGTCTGAACCTTTGCACCTTTCTGGCTCATGCTTCCAAGGGGTCTTTGCAGCAGCAGGAGGTAAACCCTTCTGGTGCCTGTGGATGTGGTAAGAAAAGGGAGAGCTCCATGTGGTCAGCTACCAGAAGGACAGCAGGCACCAGGAGGGCTGAGATCAGCCCCAGTCAGGTGTCTTGGTCCTCTTCCACACCACCTGTGGCTCTCTCCTTACTGCATCTTCTTGCACTTCACACCTGCTGATGTCCTTGCCCCATATCTTGCAGGCACAGCACCCCCTGAAGAGCACATGGGACAGGATGGCAGTGCCAGCTCCTTGTTTTGGCTGAGTAGGGCAGCAGTGAGTTGGACAGCAGCTGAAGCTGAGCCAGCAGTGCCCAGAGGAGCAAGAAGGGCAGCAGCAGCCTGGCCTGGAGCAGCAATGCTGTGGGCAGCAGGAGCAGGGCAGGGATGGTGCCCCTGGGCTGGGCACTGGGAAGGCCACAGCTTGAGGGCTGGGTTCAGTTTTGGGCTCCTCAAGCCAAGAAGGACATTGAGGGCTGGAGCAGGGCCAGAGAAGGGCAACAGAGCTGGGGAAGGGTCTGGAGAGCAGGGCTGGGGAGGAGCAGCTGAGGGGGCTGGGGAGGAGCAGCTGAGGGAGCTGGGGGTGTTCAGCCTGGAGCAGAGGAGGCTGAGGGAGACCTCATTGCTCTCTGCAGCTCCCTGAGAGGAGGCTGCAGGGAGCTGGGAGCTGGGCTCTGCTCCCCAGTCCCAGGGGACAGAAAGAGAGGAACTGGCCTGGAATTGTGCCAGGGGAGGCTTGGGTTGGAGAGGAGGAGAAATGTCTTTGGTGTCAGAGTGGTCAGGGCCTGGCAGAGGCTGCCCAGGGAGGTGGTGGAGTCCCCATGGCTGGAGGGGTTCCTGTGGCCTTGGCCCCTGGGGCCAGGGTTTGGTGGCCATGGCGAGGCTGGGCTGGTGTTGGGCTGGATGAGCTCAGAGGCCTTTTCCAACCAAAAAAATTCTGATTGCATGATTCTGCAGCCTGAAAGCTGCTGGGGTAGGAGGTGTCCCCATGTGAGTACATACTGCAGCCCAGATCTCAGCTGGAGACTTGTCCTGGATCAGCAGGAGCCAGGCTGCAGCTGAGCAGTCAGTGATGCTTGCAGAGCTGCCTGGAGCACAGGCTGTTTTCTCCCTGCTGAGTGTTAGATTCATCACTGAGGCACCCAGGTGTTCCTCCACTGCTCACCAGGGCCAGCAGTGCCCCTTTGCAACCCTTGGGTACCCCTGAAGGATGCCAAGTCCTTCTGCTGCCACAAGTGCAAGGCCCTGCAGCTGGGTCAGGGCAATCCCAGGCACTGATTCAGGCTGGGCAGGCCTGAGAGCAGCCCTGAAGAAAAGTCCTTGGGGATGCTGGGGGAGGAGAAGCTCAGCAGGAGCCAGCAGGGAGCACTTGCAGCCCAGAGAGCCAAGCAGAGCCTGGGCTGCAGCAGCAGAAGTGTGGCCAGCAGGGCCAGGGAGGGGATTCTGCCCCTCTGCTCCACTCTGCTGAGCCCACAGCTGGAGCTCTGGGGACAGCTCTGGAGCCTCTGTGCCAGGAAGGCTCTGGAGGGGCTGGAAGGTGTCCAGAGCAGGGCCAGGAGGAGGAGCAGAGGGCTGGAGCTGCTCTGCTCTGCAGACAGCCTGAGAGAGTTGGGGTTGTGCAGGCTGGAGAGGAGAAGGCTCCCAGGAGACCTTCTGGTGGCCTTCCAGGAGCTGCAGGGGGCTGCAAGCAAGCTGGGGAGGGACTTTGGAGGGGGTCAGGGAGGGATAGGACTGGGGGGATGGAGCAGAACTAGAAGTGGGGAGATTGAGATTGGCTGTGAGGAAGAAGTTGTTGGCCAGGAGGGTGGTGAGAGCCTGGCCCAGGCTGCCCAGGGAGGTGGTGGAAGCCTCCTGCCTGGAGGTGTTTGCAGCCAGGCTGGAGGTGGCTGTGAGCAAGCTGCTGTGGTGTGAGGTGTCCCTGCCCATGGCAGGGGGTTGGGGCTGGCTGAGCCTTGAGCTCCCTTCCAGCCCTGCCAGCTCTGTGACTCTAGGATTCTCTCCCAGACTGCATGGAGAATCCTGGCAGATTATTGCCCCCACCCATCCTGCTTGCCAGCCAGATGTTGGGGTGGTGATGCAGACTGAAATGCATCCCCAGCCAGCTGTGGCCCTCTGCCCTGTTTCAAGCAGCTCAGGAAGAAATCCTCTCTCTTGGTTTTCCTCTCAGTCCTGCCCTTTCCTGCCCTTCTTCTCCTGCTTTCTGCCTGTTGAAGCCCCAGCAGCAGCCCCTGAGCACCATGGCACCACTTGGCCTGACTGTGGGGAGGCTTTCAGAGGGAGCCCAGGCACTGTGCAGAGCAGAGAGGAGAAGATGCCTCTGGCTGGAAGTTAGAGAGCTCCTCCTCCTGCCTTGCTCCTCCTGGAGCTGGCAGCGCTGTGGCTCTGTGCTGCTGTCAGCACAGCTCAGCCTGGGGGCTGGGGGGATCCAGAGCCTCCATAGCACCAAGCAGCAACTTTACTCTCAGCTGCCTGTTGCGAGGACTTCTCTCTGTCTCCTGGTTCCAAGGGAAGGGAAGGAGCTGCCCAGGGAGGGGAGCAGAGGACAAACCCTTCAAGGGGGAGGTGGATGCTATCTGCTGTGCTTTGGCCCCTCCTGCCCCATCTCTCCCTGCCCCGTGGCTCTGCAGGGGCCAGCTCTCCCTCGGCATGGATTTTCCTGCTCCTGTTTCCAGGAGCCCTGAGGCTGCCTGTGCAGGGCCGCTCACCCTGCCAGAGCCTGTGGCAGGACGGCCTCGGGGCAGCTCTCCTTCCCTGCCTGCTCTGTCCTGCAGGGATGTGCTGGTACCAGCGCTCAGCCTAAGGCTCCGGGCAGATGTGAAAGTCTAAGAGTAGCAACGCTCCAAAACCCAACAGCAGCTTCTGCCTGGGCAGGAGGCCGCGGGGACACATTCTGGCTGGGGGCTGGTGCCGTGCTGGGGCAGGGGTGCTGGGGCAGGGGTGCTGGGGCAGGGGTGCTGGGGCAGGGGTGCTGGGATGGCAGCGCCGGGGGCGGGTGGCAGTGCTGGTGCTGGAGGGGGAAGCCTTGCCCCGGAGGAGGAGCAGCCCTGTGTGATTCACTGCGGGTGCCCGGGGGGGGGGATGGGATGGGATGGGGGAGTGTGTTGGACGAGATGATCTCCGGAGCTCCCTTCCACCCCCCTGCGTGTTCTGTGTGTCCGACAGATAAAGCCTTGCACTGTAAACCCAGCCCCTTCTCCCCACCTCCCCCCAGAGCTCGGCAGCCTGCCCTGGCAACTCCTCTCCGGTGCTTCCCTCCCCTCCTCCCCCCACTGAGTCTGGGAGGAATTCTCTTTGCGAGGACTTCTTTCCGCTGAAGCCCTGCGTTTTCCGCCCAAGAAGTCAGCTCCCAGCGCCTGTCCCTTGGCCCCCTCAGGATGCCTCCCGCCGCTTGCAGTCACCAATTGCTTCTGCATGGCCAGGCCGCCACGGAGGTTTAGCTCCACAGCCATGCAAATCCGCGGGGCTGGGCAGCCTCTCGCCGTGCATGGGGGAGCTGATGGCTACAGATAAGGATTCAAAAGTGGAAACAAATCCAGCCCGGGGGGTCCTCTGCGTCCCTCCCTGCCCTGCCTGGGGTTGCCAAGGCTACTTTTGTTCCCCTGCCTCTTTTCTGGATGGGGTCCAACGCCCCTCGAATGCAAAGGCAAGAGGTGGGGAGGCTGGAGAGGGCTGGAAGGGGTCCTAGGGGCAGCCGTATTTCCTGGCCTGTGCCAGGCTCTCCTGTGTCCTGGGCTGCTGCTTCGGCAGGGGTGGAGCTTTCTGCGGCTCCCCCTTCCCGAGGGCTGCTCGCTGCAGGCTTCTTCCTCCCCGAAGCTGCTGCTGCGGTTCACTTGCTCTCTGCTCTCTCTGGATGGCAGCTGGGAACACTTCCATGCCTGCTGGGGAAAGGTGGGGTGAGGGGCCTCTGGGCAGGAAAAGCAGGACCCACCAGAGACCTGTCCGGAGGTGGCAGCGCCTGCTGTGCCATGGCAGTGCCGGTTCACATCCTCCCTGAAGACAGAGAGCAGTGGGATGGAGGCACCCCCAGCCAGCCTGCAGATGACCCCAGGCTGAGCCAGGCAGCTGGCATGCCTGAGGGACCAGATGCCATCCAGAGAGCCCTGGATGGGCTGGAGGGCTGAGCCCCTGTGAACCACAAACCAAAGGCAAGCTCCTGCAGCTGGGTCAGGGCAGCCCCCCCAGCGTCAATCCAGGCTGGGAGATGCAGGGCTGGAGAGCAGCCCCTGTGGAGGAGGACTTGGGGGGTGCTGGGGGTGCAAAGCTGGAGATGGACTAGCACCAAGCACTGCCAGCTCAGTCCCAGGTGTCCTGGGCTGAGCCCCAGCAGTGTGGGCAGCAGGGGCAGGGAGGGGATTCTGCTCAGACCCCCAGGCAGTGCTGGGGAAGCTCTGGAGCCCTCAGCACAGGCAGGGAGCTGCTGGAGCAGGGCCAGAGGAGGCCACAGCAGTGCTGGCAGGGCTGGAAGCCCTCTGCTGGGAGGCCAGGCTGAGAGAGTTGGCCTTGGGCAGCCTGCAGAGGAGAAGGCTGCAGGAGACCTCCTGGTGGCCTTGCAGTGCTTCAAGGGCTGAGCAGAGAGCTGGGGACAGAGGTTGGAGCAGGGCCTGTTGGGGCAGGCCAGGGGGGATGGTTGGAACTGCAAGAGGGAGATGGAGAGTGGAGAGAAGGAGAAATGTTTGGTGCTGAGGGTGGGGAGAGCCTGGCCCAGGCTGCCCAGAGAGGTGGAGCTGCCCCATGGCTGGCAGCAGTGCAGGGCAGGTTGTGTGGGGCTGGGAGCAGCCTGCTCTGCTTGGGGCTGTCCCTGGGGGCTGCAGGGGGCTGGGCTGGGTGAGCTTGAAAGTCCCTTCCAACCAAGGCTGGGATTCTGTTCTGTGTCCTTCTCAGGGCTATTGTCTCTGTTTCAGGGCTGTGCTTGCTCACACAAGGTCCAGGAGACAAGCAGCTCTTTGCAGAACCTCATGGGTGCTGGCTTTCCCCTGCCTTCAACTAACCCACAGCCTGGAGGCTGACCTTGGCTATGAAGAGGTGGAAACCCTTGGTGAGCAAGGTCATCATAGGATCACAGGATGTTAGGGGTTGGAAGGGATCTTCAAAGATCATCCAGCCCAACTCTCCTGCCAGAGCAGGGGCACCCAGCACAGGTCACACAGGAACACATCCAGACAGGGCTGGGAAGGCTCCAGAGCAGGAGACTCCACAACCTCTCTGGGCAGCCTGCTCCAGGGCTCTGGGACCCTCACAGTGCAGAAGTTCCTCCTCATGTTAAAGTGGAACCTCCTGTGCTGCAGTTTCCAACCATTGCTCCTTGGCCTACCCCAGGGCACAGTGAGCAGAGCCTGGCCCTGTCCCCTCCCTCCTGACCCCCAGCCCTCAGCTATTGATAGACATTGATCAGATCCCTCTCAGCCTTCTCCTCTCCAGACTGAACACCCCCAGGGCTCTCAGCCTCTCCTCCCCAGGCAGTGCTGCAGTCCCTTCAGCATCCTTGCAGCCCTCCCTTGGCCTCTCTCCAGCAGCTCCCTGTCCCTCCTGAGCTGGGCAGCCCAGAGCTGGATGCAGTATTCCAGGTGAGGTCTCAGCAGGGCAGAGCAGAGGGGAGGAGACCCTCCCTGGCTCTGCTGGGCACACTCCTCTGAACGCAGCCCAGGCTCCCCTGCCGTTGAGCCCAGCCCTCCCCTCTCCTGCCGCCGGAGCCGGGTGCCGAGCGCGGCTGCGCTCCGAGCTGCCAGGAGCAGGGCGGTGTGGAAAGCCAGAGCCAATTTGCTGCCTTTCCAATCGGGAGGAAGATGCATGCTGAATGTGCATCTGCTGGCTGATGGTTCTATTTCAGGCCTCCTGCTAACAAACACAAGTGGCAAAGGCAGCGTGCAGGATGGGTGCCGGTAGCAGCAGGCGCCCGGGGGAGAGCGCAGCACCGCCCCTGGCCACCGGAGCTGTTTATTCTTAGCGCTGCTGGGGAGCAAATCGATTTTCTCTTTGGCTTCCCAAATGAATTCCTAATCCACTCAGGATACCTCACCTGACCTAATCAGATGCTCAGGGCATGGAGAGAAGCTAAAGCATCCTGACAAAGGATATCCTTCAGCCTGGAGAGGAGAAGGCTCCAGGCAGACCTCAGAGCAGCCTGCCAGGACCTGAAGGGGCTACAAGAAGGCTGCAGAGAGACTGTGCCCAAAGGCCTGCAGGGACAGGACCAGGGGCAATGGCTTCAGAGCAGAGCAGAGCAGATGGAGATTGGATGTGAGGAACAAGTTCTGCCCCAGGAGGCTGCTGGAACACTGCAGCAGGCTGCCCAGGGAGGTGGTTGAGGCTCCATCCCTGGAGCTGTTCCAGGGGAGGCTGCAGAGGGCTCTGGGCAGCCTGCTCCAGGGGAGGATGTCCCTGCTGGGTGCAGGGCTTGGGCTGGAGGAGCTCTGGAGCTCCCTTCCAGCCCAATCCATCCTGTGATTCTCTCTCTGCTATTTCTGTAGTATCTTCAAGACATTATTTGTCAATACAGTAACTTAACCAATGCAAAAAGGATGTGGAATTGTTAAAAGTGAATCCAGAGGAGGTCACAAAGATGATGCAAGGCCTGGAGCACCTCTGCTGTAGGGCCAGGCTGGGAGAGCTGGGGCTGTGCAGCCTGGAGAAGGCTGCAGGCAGACCTCAGAGCAGCCTTGCAGTGCCTGAAGGGCTCCAGGAGAGCTGGGGAGGGACTCTGGATGAGGGCTGAGGAACAATGGCTTTGAGCTGGGAGAGAGGAGACTGAGAGTGGAGAGGAGGAAGAAGTTGTTGAGAGTGAGGCTGGGGAGACTCTGGCACAGGCTGCCCAGGGAGGCTGTGGCTGCCTCCTGCCTGGAGGTGTTCAGGACCAGGCTGGATGAGGCCCTGAGCAGCCTGTGCTGGTGGGAGGTGTCCCTGCCCATGGCAGGGGGTTGGGGCTGGCTGAGCTTTGAGCTCCCTTCCAACCCAACCCTGCTGTGGCTCCTTTGTTCCTTTACAGTCAACAGCCAACAAGAGATGAATCCCTAGGAGCTAATAACTATTTACCTTCAAAATGAAAAGTGCCAAACCTCGTTGGAGAGTCAAAGGAGTCTCTCTGCTCCTCTGTGGATGTTTCTCTTCCTGTGTTCCAGGTGTGTAGAGGACCCAGTTAGGACATGAAGTAACTCAGGCTGACTGTTATTACCTTCACTGTACTTACACAAGAGGCAGGTGCTTGGGTGCTTTCCCACCAGCCTGGCACCTCCAGAGTGGCACAGAGGAGCTGAGAGGCTGTGCCAACCCCTGCCTCCCTGCAGCCTCCCTGCAGCCTCCCTGCAGCCTCCCTTTACCCCTCCTCACCCAAGGGCTTCGACTCACCTGGAACAAAACCGAGGCTGCAATCCTGCAGGGGCTGAGGGGGTTCCAGCCCAGGGTCAACCCTCTTGCTCAGCTGGGGTCTTCATACCTAACCCTGGGCTTCCTAGCTTGAAAAAAGGAGATGGTTGTGAGTGCAGCAATCATGCAGCACAGCTACAGACTGGAGAACTTCCCTGGCCTTGTCTCTAGAAGCAATCTTGGATGTCCACATCTGAACCCAAAGCAACTGGAGCTTGGCATTCTCCTTGTTCCTGCCCAAGGTTCCCCACTTGGGTACCACCAAGGCACAGAGCTGGTGCAGGAGTGTGCTGTGCTCTGGCACCTGGCACAAGACTGTGCTGTGCTCTGGCACCTGGCACAGGCTCTGCACCAGAGCAAGGTCATGGGAGAGGGACAGTAGGCACAAACTAGAGGATTGAAGTTCCACCTAAATAGCTGAGGGCTGGGGGTCAGGAGGGAAGGGACAGGGACAGCTTCTGCTCACTGTGCCCTAGGATAGGACAAGGAGCAATGGATGGAAACTGCAGCACAGGAGGCTCCAGCTCACCATGAGGAGGAACTTCTGCACTGTGAGGCTCCCAGAGGCCTGGAGCAGGCTGCCCAGAGAGGTTGTGGAGCCTCCTGCTCTGGAGCCTTCCCAGCCCTGTCTGGATGTGTTCTGTGTGACCTGGGCTGGGTGCCCCTGCTCTGGCAGGGGGGTTGGGCTGGATGATCTTTGAAGATCCTTTCCAAACCCTAACATCCTGTGAGCCTGTGTGGGAAAACTTTGGTGTGAGGCTGCTGGAGGCCTGGAGCAGGCTGCCCAGAGAGGTTGTGGAGTCTCCTGGTGTGGAGAGCTTCCAACCCCCCTTGGGCATTGTGCTGCTGGGCAGGGTGCTGGGGGTGCCCTGCTGGGGCAGGGGGTTGGGCTGGGTGAGCTCCAGAGGTCCCTTCCAACCCAACCACGGGACCTCCAGTTTGAGTTGTGTGGGAGGGCTGTGAGGCTGGAGATATGGGTCTGGCTGTATGGAACATGAAGGGTTCTGAGAGCATTGTGTTGGAAAAGCAGCTTGGGACCAAAAGGAATGTCCGGGGCAGAGAGCAGGAAGAGGTGTCCTGAAGGCTGGAAGCTCCTCCCTAGGCTCTAGTGCCCTCCCAGTGTGAAACTGGAGCCCAGGCAGGGAAGGAGAGGGGAAAGCTGCTGAGAACCAGAAAAACCTGCTCCCAGCAGCCAGGGCTTCACGTTACTCACAGGGGTTTAAAGCAGGTCAGCTTCACTTTGGTTTCAAGGCAGAGGTGGCCAAGCTGTTTTCAGCCCAGCTTAGGACAGCTCCAAGCCCCTGCGTCCCTCTTTGCTCTGTCAGTGTCCCTGTGCTCTCCTGACTTGTTGCCAGGGCAGGTTCTCAGCAGGAGTGAAGTCCTCCTAAGCAAGGGCTGGGCTAGGGTTAGGGTCCCCAGCTCATCAGAGTGGGGGCAGCCAGGAGCAGAGGGGCTGCAGCTGCGTGCTGAGACCTCCTGCCCTGCAGCAGCCTTTGCAGGAGCTCTCCCAGCCAGGAGCTGGCTTCTGGGGATGCTCCTCCTCGCAAAGGAAGAGCCTTCTGCCTCCCCCAGCTGCCATCAGCAGGGCAGAGCCGATGGCTGTGGTGCAAGCTGAAGCTGCCCCCCTGCAGCTCTCCTCTGTGCTGGCCCCGTGGCTGGCTCCTGCCCCGCAGCAGATGGGGCAGCCCTGTGGCTTCCTCCAGCCAGCTGGGTGTGAGCAGCAGGGGTGAAACCAAGGCTCTTGGTGGGAAGGAGGAGGGGAGAGTTAGGAATCAGATTGTCCAAGGCTAAGGGCTCAGCAGGCAGCAGCAATTCACCAGCAGTTCATCACGATGCTTTCCACCGACCTCATGAACCCTCACTGCTTATCTCGCCCCTCTCCTCTGGGCATCTGGAAGCCCTTCACAACCATTCATTCATTAATTATTCCTCCACAGCCCTGCAAGCAGAGTCAACATCATCCCCATTCAGCTGCTTGGGAAGCTGAGCTCACCCCAGCAGGCAATGAGCGAGCCTGGAGAGCAGGGCCCTGCCCCAGCTTCCACCACAAGCAGCCTTCTGCAGAGGGCTGGGCAGAATGGGTGCTGGAGACTCAACCCAGGGAAGTTTGGAGCCTCAGCCTTTCATGGTTCTGTGCCCACCACCTTTTTTTAGGTGGCAAGAAAGGTGAGAGTTTCTCCAGCTTTGGAGATCATAGGTTCATAGGTGTTTAAGAGCAGGCTGGCTGAGGCTGTGGCCAGGCTGATCTAGTGTGGGGTGTCCCTGCCCATGGCAGGGGGGTTGGAACTGGATGAGCCTTGTGGTCCCTTCCAACCCTGACTATGATACTACTATGATCCTATGATACCATAGACTGCTGTGGATTGGAAGGGACCTTCAAAGCTCTGCCAGCCCAACCCCCCTGCACCCAGCACAGACAGCAGCAACCAGGGCAGGCTGCTCAGAGCCCCACACAACCTGACCTGGAGTGGTTCCAGGGCATCTCACACCTCCCTGGGCAACCTGTGCCAGTGCAAAGATGTCCTCAACATGGAGCTGATCACTGTCCCAGCACCTCCCAGCCTCATCCAGCCTGGCCAGGGAAGGGGCAGCCACAGCCTCCCTGGGCAGCCTGTGCCAGAGTCTCCACAACTGCTCTCAACAATTTCTTCCTCCTCTCCACTCTCAGTCTCCTCTCTCCCAGCTCAAAGCCATTCTTCCTCAGCCTGGCACTCCCAGCCCTTGTCTAAAATCCCTCCCCAGCTCTCCTGGAGCCCTTCAGGCACTGCAAGGCTGCTCTGAGGTCTGCCTGCAGCCTTCTCTTCTCCAGGCTGCACAGCCCCAGCTCTCCCAGCCTGGCCCACAGGGGAGGTTCTGCAGCTGCCCCATCAGAGGCACCAGGCACCTGCCAGTGGGAAGCACCTGTCAGCACCTCAGCCAGGCTCTCCCTGCTTTTAATGAGTGCCTTAATGACCCTAAACTGTTGGTGTGAGGGTGGTTAATCCCACAGCTCCAGGGGCTGGCAGCTCAGGAACTTCTCCTCTCATGCCTCCCTTTGCATCCTAACCTAACCCTTCAGCACCAAGATGAGCTGGTGGGACCTGGGCAGAGGAGGCTGCACCAGCACCTGTCCTGGCTTGGAAACTGGGCTGCTGTGTGTGAACAGCCAGGACACAACAGGGGTGAGTCAGGGCAGCTTGGCTCCACCACCATCCATCCCCAGCCTCTCAGCCATGCAGAGTGGAAGCTGTGCTCAGGAGCTTTGGAGGATCTTGGTCCTTGAGGAGGGAGCAGTCCTGGCAGCCTGGATGTGATGTGTGACAACTGAAAGGGAAGATGTCCTCTGGCAGCAGTGAACCTTGGCAGCAGAGGGGAGGATGAGACACTGGAGGTCCATGTGAGGCCAGCAGCAGCCTGTTGGGAGGGAAGGTTTCTTTTTTCCTCACAAACTTTTGGAAGCCACGAGGGTGGCAGCATCAGAGCAAGGGGAGGGTGGAGTTTCACCCACAGGTCACAGTGGATTAGATGTAAAGGAGCCTGCAGCTTGATGGACAAATGGGATCAGTGGCAGGAGCTCCTGGGGGAGGGGGGTGGATTAGTAACGGGTCTGGGTGGTTTGCATGCAGGGAAGGAATGAAAGGCCAGGAGGGGAGGCTTCCAGCACTGCCCTGCCTGGAGCAGCACAAGAAAGAGCCAGCCCTGGGCTCAAAGCAGAGAGATCAAGCCTGGATAAACAGCAGCCTGGTCCCCCACCGGAGAGCCAGCCAGGCATGAAGGGAAGCTTTAACAGCTGCAGCGCTGCTTGTGACCCTCCCAGGGAAAGGGAGGGCCGGGAGGTCACCACTTTCAATGCCTCTGGGAAGGAGAGGACTGCTCCTGGCAAGCCTTTGAAAAACCCCAACTCAATCAGCATGCCCACGCTGCTAAGTGCTTGGGAAAGCCGGGCAGCCGGGGTCACAGGAGCTGCTGCCTGCCCCTGCTCCCCAGCCAGCACTGCTGGGGCTCTCTCCTAGGCAAAGGGCAGACCTTGACGATCCCACCCAGCACCTGGATGGGAAATCAAAGCTTCTGGAACGTGCCCTAGGCATCCTGTCTCCTCCCAACACCCCTGTGCTGTTTCTCCAGTCCATCTTCTCTCTCTTCACTTCCATCCTCTGTTCTCTCCTCCTCTGTTATAGAACTGTAGAATGGGTTTGGGTTGGAAGGGAGCTCAAAGCTCAGCCAGCTCCTAGCCCCTGCCATGGGCAGGGACACCTCCCACCAGCACAGGCTGCTCAGGGCCTCATCCAGCCTGGTCCTCAACACCTCCAGGCAGGAGGCAGCCACAGCCTCCCTGGGCAGCCTGTGCCAGAGTCTCCCCAGCCTCACTCTCAACAATTTCTTCCTCCTCTCCACTCTCAGTCTCCTCTCTCCCAGCTCAAAGCCATTGTTCCTCAGCCTGGCACTCCCAGCCCTTGGCCAGAGTCCCTCCCCAGCTCTCCTGGAGCCCTTCAGGCACTGCAAGGCTGCTCTGAGGTCTCCCTGCAGCCTTCTCTTCTCCAGGCTGCACAGCCCCAGCTCTCCCAGCCTGGCCCCACAGGGGAGGTTCTGCAGCCCTCTGATCATCTTGGTGGCTTCCTCTGGAGCCTCTCCAGCAGCTCCAGGTCCTTCCTGTGCTGGGGGCCCCAGGGCTGGAGGCAGTGCTGCAGGTGGGGGCTGAGCAGAGCAGAGCAGAGGGGCAGAATCCCCTCCCTGTGCTGCTGCTCTCCCTGTTCTGGCTGCAGCTGCCTGCTGGTCCTTCTGTTCCTGGTGTCACTTGGCTCAACCCACTTGGAGCAGGGAATGGTGATGAGACTGCAGTGCCCTAGGCAGCTCTCCCCAGACAGGGAGCACAGGAGCTCCAAGCTCAGGGCATCTTCTTTTTATGATGATGCATTGGGTGTTGTTGCAAAAGGGAAAGGGAGAGCCCTGCTCCACATTTTGAAGGAGGATTTTGCTGGTGTGGACCTCTAGCAGAAACTGCTCTAGCACAGGCAGCACAGGCTCCTGGAGCCTGTAGGCACCTGAGACCTCTGCCTCTGGGCCCATCCTGGGGTTTTACACCTTGCTTTGCCTCCTGTTCATCTGCACCCGGAGCTTTCTGGCCACCACTATTCACAAGACCCTTTGTAGGTCATCTCCCTTCACAGCTCCCCCTGCTGTAGGTGTGGACAGCACAGAATCACAGCCACAGAGTCACAGAGTCACAGAATCACAGCCACAGAGTCACAGAGTCACAGAGTCACAGTCACAGAGTCACAGCCACAGAGTCACAGAGTCACAGAGTCACAGTCACAGAGTCACAGCCACAGAGTCACAGAGTCACAGAGTCACAGCCACAGAGTCACAGTCACAGAGTCACAGTCACAGAGTCACAGTCACAGAGTCACAGAGTCAGAGTCACAGAGTCACAGCCACAGAGTCACAGTCACAGAGTCACAGAGTCACAGTCACAGAGTCACAGAGTCACAGAGTCACAGTCACAGAGTCACAGAGTCACAGCCACAGAGTCACAGAGTCACAGAATCACAGTCACAGAGTCACAGAGTCACAGTCACAGAGTCACAGAGTCACAGCCACAGAGTCACAGAGTCAGAGCCACAGAGTCACAGAGTCACAGTCACAGAGTCACAGAGTCACAGCCACAGAGTCACAGAGTCACAGCCACAGAATCACAGTCACAGAGTCACAGCCACAGAGTCACAGAGTCAGAGTCACAGAGTCACAGAGTCACAGCCACAGAATCACAGCCACAGAGTCACAGAGTCACAGAGTCATGGAGTCACAGCCACAGAGACACAGCCACAGAGTCACAGCCACAGAGACACAGTCACAGAGTCACAGAGTCACAGAGTCAGAGCCACAGAGTCACAGAGTCATGGAGTCACAGCCACAGAGACACAGCCACAGAGTCACAGAGTCACAGAGCCACAGAGTCACAGTCACAGAGTCAGAGTCACAGAGTCACAGTCACAGAGTCACAGAGTCACAGAGTCACAGTCACAGAGTCACAGAGTCACAGCCACAGAGTCACAGAGTCACAGAATCACAGTCACAGAGTCACAGAGTCACAGTCACAGAGTCACAGAGTCACAGCCACAGAGTCACAGTCAGAGCCACAGAGTCACAGAGTCACAGTCACAGAGTCACAGAGTCACAGCCACAGAGTCACAGAGTCACAGCCACAGAATCACAGTCACAGAGTCACAGCCACAGAGTCACAGAGTCAGAGTCACAGAGTCACAGAGTCACAGCCACAGAATCACAGAGTCAGAGCCACAGAGTCACAGAGTCATGGAGTCACAGCCACAGAGACACAGCCACAGAGTCACAGCCACAGAGACACAGTCACAGAGTCACAGAGTCACAGAGTCAGAGCCACAGAGTCACAGAGTCATGGAGTCACAGCCACAGAGACACAGCCACAGAGTCACAGAGTCACAGAGCCACAGAGTCACAGTCACAGAGTCAGAGTCACAGAGTCACAGTCACAGAGTCACAGAGTCACAGTCACAGAGTCACAGCCACAGAGTCACAGCCACAGAATGTTAGGGGCTGGAAGGGACCTCCAAAGCTCATCCAGTCCAACCCCCTGCCAGAGCAGGGTTACCTAGAGCAGGTCACACAGGAACACATCTGGGCAGGCAGTGAATATCTCCAGAGAGGGAGGCTCCACAACCCCCCTGGGCAGCCTGCTCCAGGCTTCTGTCAGCCTCACAGCGACAAAATTCTTCCTCCTGTTTCCATGGAGCTTCCTCTGCCTCAGCTTCCACCCCTGCCCCTTGTGCTGTCCTTGGGCATCCCCCAGCAGAGCCTGGCAGCAGGCAGGCACAGGCAGAGGCTGCAGCTGCTCTGTGTCTCAGAGGAGTGCTCTACACCTACAAGTTGTAGAGGACACAGTCTCAAGCTGTGCCAGGGGAGGGTTAGGCTGGAGGTGAGGAGAAAGTTCTTCCCAGAGAGAGTTGTTAGCCATGGGAATGTGCTGCCCAGGGAGGTGGTGGAGTCCCCATCCCTGGAGGTGTTCAAGAGGGGATTGGATGTGGCACTTGGTGCCATGGTCTAGTCATGAGGTCTGTGGTGACAGCTTGGACTTGATGATCCTTGAGGTCCCTTCCAACCTTACTGAGACTGTGAGACTGTGAGACTGTGAAGGTGAAGTCAAGGGGTTGGCAGAGGCTGCCCAGGGAGGTGGTGGAGTCCCCATGCCTGGAGGTGTTCCAGAAACATGTGGCCATGGCACCTGGGGCCAGGGTTTGATGGCCATGGTGGGGCTGGGCTGACCCTTGGACCCAATGATCTTAGAAGGCTTTTCCACCCCAAACAAGTCTGACTCTGTAAGGACATCAATGCAACAGAAAGTTGGCTGTGTGGGGCTGAGGTGCTGCCTGTTGCTGTTGAGCATCTCCACCCCTGCTGCAGCCACCACAGGCAGGTGCTGAGCAGCTTCTGCAGGCTTGTGGCAGAACAGAATGAAGGCTTCTTGGACTAATGCAGGAGGGCAGCAGATCTACCAAGCTGCAGGGGGCCTGCCCTGGAGGGAGAACAATCAGTCTTCCCAGCAAATCCAGGCTGTCCCATCAGACCAAGGTCAGCACACCACACAAAGCTTTGCCCACTAGGGTCAAGGTCTTCCCACTGGACGAAGGTCTTCCCACTTGTCTTCTCACCAGACCAAGATCATCACACTGATCCAAGGTCTTCCCACCAAACCAAGGGCTTCCTACTAGACCAAAGTCTTCCTTCCAGGCCAGCTTTTCACACTGATCCAAGGTCTTCCCAACAAACCAAGGTCCTCCTACTAGACCAAGGTCCTCCTACCAGGCCAGCTCTTCACACTGATCCAAGGTCTACATATTGAACCAAGGTCTTCCTACCAGACCAAGGTTTTCCCATCAAACCAAGGTCTTCCTACTAGACCAAGGTCCTCCTACTAGACCAAGGTCTTCCTACCAGGCCAGCTCTTCACACTGATCCAAGGTCTACATATTGAACCAAGGTCTTCCTACTAGACCAGGGTCTTCCTTCCAGGCCAGCTCTTCACACTGATCCAAGGTCTTCATATTGAACCAAGGTCTTCCTACTAGACCAGGGTCTTCCTTCTAGGCCAGCTTTTCACACTGATCCAAGGTCTTCCCATCAAACCAAGGGCTTCCTACTAGACCAAGGTCTTCCTACCAGGCCAGCTCTTCACACTGATCCAAGGTCTTCCCATCAAACCAAGGGCTTCCTACTAGACCAGGGTCTTCCTTCTAGGCCAAGGTCTTCCTTCTAGGCCAGCTCTTCACACTGATCCAAGGTCTTCATATTGAACCAAGGTCTTCCTACTAGACCAGGGTCTTCCTTCTAGGTCAGCTCTTCACACTGATCCAAGGTCTTCATATTGAACCAAGGTCTTCCTACTAGACCAGGGTCTTCCTTCCAGGCCAGCTTTTCACACTGATCCAAGGTCTTCCCATCAAACCAAGGGCTTCCTACTAGACCAAGGTCTTCCTTCTAGGTCAGCTCTTCATACTGATCCAAGGTCTTCCCAACCAAACCAAGGGCTCCCTATTAGACCAAGGTCTTCCTACCAGACCAAAGTCTTCCTACCAGGCCAGCTCTTCACACTGATCCAAGGTCTTCATATTGAACCAAGGTCTTCCTACCAGACCAAGGTCTTCCTGCCACACCAAAGTCATCTCATCAGACCATGGTCTTCTCCCCAGACCAATATCCTCCCACTGGGCCAACATCTTCCCACCAGACCATGTTCTCTGCTTCCTGCAGGGCCTGACCCACCCAGGGCTGCAGATGAATGCTGTGGTGTGGCCCAGGGCACGACGGCACTCAGCTGCAGTGGCTCTGTGGTGCTGAGCCCCAATTTGGCTTTCCTGTGATGCTGCAGCATCTTTCCTCCCTCATGGCTCTTGTTGTCCTAGAAACAGAGGGAAAAATCCTTGCAGAGGAGCCCCTTTGTTCCACTCCAGGCAGCAGCTTGTGGCTCTCAGCAAGGCAGTGCTTGGTTGCATAACAAACCCTCTGCCAGGAAAACAAGGCTGGCTTCCAAACCTGCCAAAGAAACCTGGAGAAACTTCACACTCTCCACACCTGTCCAAAGCTCTGAGGGTGCTGAAAGCGTTGAGAGGCACCTTCCAACCCTGCTACAAGCATATGCTGAAGAGAAAGTCAATGTGCCAGACCCCAGCAGCTTGCCCAGCAGCACAGTGCCCAGGGTGGGTTGGAAGCTCTCCACACCAGGAGACTCCACAACCTCTCTGGGCAGCCTGCTCCAGGCCTCCAGCAGCCTCACACCAAACAACTTTCTCCTCCTGCTCAGCTCCAACCTCCTGGCTGCCACTCTCTGCCCCTTGCTGTCCCTTGTGCTGGCCCTGGGCAGCACTCAGCAGAGCCTGGCCCCAGCCTCTTGCCCCCCACAGCTCCTTTAGCTCTTGCTGAGCATTGCTCAGCTGCCCTCTGGGGCTGCTCTGCTGCAGGCTCTCAGTCCCAGGGCTCTCAGCCTTCGCTGCTCCCAGAGCTGCTCCAGGCCCTCAGCAGCTCTGCAGCCTCCCCTGGGCTCTCCCCAGCAGTTCCCTGGCCCTCTGCAACTGGGGAGCCCAGCACTGGGCACAGGGCTCCAGCTGTGGCCTCACCAGGGCAGAGTGGAAGGGCAGGAGAACCTCCCTTGCCCTGCTGGCCACACTCTGCTCAACACAGCCCAGGATGCCTCTGCTCTCTGCTTCCAACAGCAGCTGGAAGGCTTCTGGCTTGCAGCACAAAGCCCAAAGCCAGCAGCTCTGCAGATTCTGCTGCCTCCAGGCCCTTTCTGCCTCATCCCTGCTGCTGACCAGGCAGTGTCACACTGTGGCCCAGGGAGCTGCTGTGCCTGAGCTGGCTGAGGGCAGCATCTCCATGGAGCTGTGCTGAGGTCACAGTAGCACAGCACAACCTCAAGGGATCACCAGGTCCAACCCCCCTGCCAGAGCAGCATCACCCAGGGCACTCTGCACAGGAATGCACCCAGGGGGGGTTGGAAGCTCTCCACCCCAGGAGACTCCACAACCTCTCTGGGCAGCCTGCTCCAGGCCTCCAGCAGCCTCACACCAAACAACTTTCTCCTCCTGCTGAGCTGAAATCTTCTCTGTTCCAGTTTGTCTCCATTGCTTCTTGTCTCATATTGTTCACCACCCAGAAGAGCTTGGCCCCCTCCCCTTGCCCCCCACCCCTCAGATATTGATAGGCATTGATCAGATCCCTCTCAGCCTTCTCCTCTCCAGACTAAACACCCCCAGGGCTCTCAGTCTCTCTTCACAGGGGAGATGCTCAAGCATCCTCCCGGCTCTCCCTTGGATTCTCCCCAGCAGGTCTCTGTCTCTCTGGAGCTGGGGAGCCCAGCACTGGACACAGGATTGCAGCTGTGGTCTCAGCAGGGCAGAGCAGAGGGGGAGCAGAACCTCCCCAGCCCTGCTGGCCACACTTCTCTTGCTGCACCCCAGGGTGCCACTGGCTCTCTTGGCCCCCAGGGCACATTGCTGCACCCCAGGATGCCACTGGCTCTCCTGGCCCCCAGGGCACATTGCTGTCCCAGGATGCCATTGGCTCTCTTGTCCCCCAGGGCACATTGCTGTCCCATGCAGAGCTTGCTGCCCACCAGCACTCTAAGGTCCTTCTCCATGGAGCTGCTCTCCAGCAGGGCAGCCCCTGGCCTGTCCTGGTGCCTGCTGTTATTCCTCCCTGTCACCAGCTGATGAGCTGCTGCTAGCACAGGGTATGTTTGCCCTCATGAGGGTATTTTGGTGTATTCTGTGCCTTAGGAAGCCTCAGAGCAAGGAGCCTTCTTGCAGCCCTGAGCACATCACCAAGTCAGCATCATCTTCTCTGGGGAAACTCAAGATAGGGTTTGCTATCTCATCTGCACTGGGCGGGCTGCTGGAGACACCAAAGCACCTGCTTGGTTGCAATCCAGCTGCTCCAGATGCCAAGATAGCTCTGCCCTCCTGGCAGGAGCAGCTTGGCTGCCTGGGGTGCAATGGGAATGAGACTTCTCAAAGGTGCAGGATGCATCTTTGGGCAAGGCAGGGAGGAAGCAGCAAGCACTGCCGGGACGCGATCCGACGGCGAGAAGGGGTGAGGGAAAGACCCACAGCGATCAATATGATTGATAAGCAAGCTTCAACTTTATTGTTTGAAAGCACAGCTTGTAAAGCATCTCAGCTAAATATGCACAAGTGTCATTATTCTGTTGGCTATTAGTCCAGGGTTACATCATAATATCCAGCCTACTTGCAGCCAGGCCAACGTGCAGCTTCACAACCTCCCTTCTCAGTAGCTCCTTGTTTCACACATACTTTGTTTCACATACTACTATCTTGTAAGTAACTATTTCACATGCTGCTATCTTGTGAGAAACTGCCAGCACAGTCACAGGGCAGTGGTGGCCTTGCTGCATCAGCACAGCAGCTAAGCTGTGAGCAGTAAACAGCAAGATGGAGTCTGGCCTATACACTCTGTTCAAACAACTGTTCCATAGAACCACGTCCCTGCAATTCAAGCCGTTCCTCATCAGAGCACAAAGCCAACAAGCAGCTCTGGCACTGTTCCTGGAGATGGCCTTGGTGTCACAGAGGCTTCTGAGCTCGAGCCAAAGAACCTGGAGGTGGGCTGAGACCTGCTGAGGGCTGGAGGAGATGCTGTGTGAGCAGCCAGGCTGCAGGAGCTCGCCGGCAGGAAGCTGTCCCCTGGATGCTTTCATCCAGGTTGGTTGATGGAAGGTGTGCAGAACTCCTGCAGGGTGAGGGATCCAGGGGTCACAGGGATGGGGGATTGCAGAGTCAGAAGATTGTTTCCAGCTTTGCCTTTCCAAGTGGAAAGAACTTCCAAAGTTTGTAAAAGCTTCTCAAAGCAGAAAGATGGAAAGCATGAGGAGGGAGAGCTGGCCCAGGGAGAGCCGGCCCCTGCAGAGCCACGGGGCAGGGAGAGATGGGGCAGGAGGGGCCAAAGCACAGCAGATAGCATCCACCTCCCCCTTGAAGGGTTTGTCCTCTGCTCCCCTCCCTGGGCAGCTCCTTCCCTTCCCTTGGAACCAGGAGACAGAGAGAAGTCCTTGCAACAGGCAGCTGAGAGTAAAGTTGCTGCTGGGTGCTATGGAGGCTCTGGATCCCCCCAGCCCCCAGGCTGAGCTGTGCTGACAGCAGCACAGAGCCACAGCGCTGCCGGCTCCAGGAGGAACATGGCAGGAGGAGGAGATCTCTAACTTCCAGCCAGAGGCATCTTCTCCTCTCTGCTCTGCACAGTGCCTGGGCTCCCTCTGAAAGCCTCCCCACAGTCAGGCCAAGTGGTGCCATGGTGCTCAGGGGCTGCTGCTGGGGCTTCAACAGGCAGAAAGCAGGAGAAGAAGGGCAGGAAAGGGCAGGACTGAGAGGAAAAACAAGAGAGAGGATTTCTTCCTGAGCTGCTTGAAACAGGGCAGAGGGCCACAGCTGGCTGGGGATGCATTTCAGTCTGCATCACCACCCCAACATCTGGCTGGCAAGCAGGATGGGTGGGGGCAATAATCTGCCAGGATTCTCCATGCAGTCTGGGAGAGAATCCTAGAATCACAGAGCTGGCAGGGCTGGAAGGGAGCTCAAGGCTCAGCCAGCTCCAACCCCCCTGCCATGGGCAGGGACACCTCACACCACAGCAGGTTGCTCACAGCCACCTCCAGCCTGGCTGCAAACACCTCCAGGCAGGAGGCTTCCACCACCTCCCTGGGCAGCCTGGGCCAGGCTCTCACCACCCTCCTGGCCAACAACTTCTTCCTCACAGCCAAGCTCAGTCTCCCCACTTCTAGTTCTGCTCCATCCCCCCCAGTCCTATCCCTCCCTGACACCCTCCAAAGTCCCTCCCCAGCTTGCTTGGAGCCTCCTGCAGCTCCTGGAAGGCCACCAGAAGGTCTCCTGGGAGCCTTCTCCTCTCCAGCCTGCACAACCCCAACTCTCTCAGGCTGTCTCCAGAGCTGAGCAGCTCCAGCCCTCTGCTCCTCCTCCTGGCCCTGCTCTGGACACCTTCCAGCCCCTCCAGAGCCTTCCTGGCACAGAGGCTCCAGAACTGGCCCCAGAGCTGCAGCTGTGGTCTCAGCAGAGTGGAGCAGAGGGGCAGAATCCCCTCCCTGGCCCTGCTGGTCCTCAGCAGTGGCAAAGGAAGCTCTCTGCTCAGCCTGAGGCTGATAGGATCTCGGCAGAGTACCCAAGCTACTAAATGAGATATGGATCTCCTGAGAACAGCTTCTGTTGTCTTCTTCTCGAGAGCTTTGTTCCTCCTGCGCCGTAAGGTCTCCAGGGCATGGACTGTGCTCTGGAGTGCCAGCTGCATTATCTGATTGGAGGAGCTCATGAGGAGGAGGAATGTGTCAGAACAGCAGCAGAGCTCAGCTCCAGCCCAATTAAAGCTGCCGAAGGACAGCTCATGGCTTGCATCACCTCCTCATCCCCGCAGCCTGCACACGGCCAGTGGCTACGGGCGGTGCCAACCTCACACGGCCCTCGTGAGCTGCAGGGTTTGGAGGAAGACCTGGGGAGCTCCACATGAGATGGAGATGTTGGAGACCTGGGGAGGTCCACAGGAGCTGGAGATGTTGTTGGAGACCTGGGGAGGTCCACAGGAGCTGGAGATGTTGTTGTAGACCTGGGGAGGTCCACACAAGCTGGAGATGTTGTTGTAGACCTGGTGAGGTCCACATGAGCTGGAGATGTTGGAGACCTGAGGAGGTCCACGTGAGCTGGAGATGTTGTTGTAGGCCTGGTGCGGTCCACATGAGCTGGAGATGTTGTTGTAGGCCTGGGGAGGTCCACATGAGCTGGAGATGTTGATGTAGACTTGGTGAGGTCCACATGACCTGGAGATGTTGTAGACCTGAGGAGGTCCACATGAGCTGGAGATGCTGTTGTAGACCTGAGGAGGTCCACATGAGCTGGAGATATTGTTGTAGACCTGGGGAGGTCCACATGAGATGGAGATTTGTTGTAGACCTGGGGAGGTCCACACAAGCTGGAGATGTTGTTGTAGACCTGAGGAGGTCCATATGAGCTGGAGATGTTGTTGTAGGCCTGGGGAGGTCCACATGAGCTGGAGATGCTGTTGTAGACCTGAGGAGGTCCACATGAGCTGGAGATATTGTTGTAGACCTGGGGAGGTCCACATGAGATGGAGATTTGTTGTAGACCTGGGGAGGTCCACACAAGCTGGAGATGTTGTTGTAGACCTGAGGAGGTCCATATGAGCTGGAGATGTTGTTGTAGACCTGGGGAGGTCCACATGAGCTGGAGATGTTGTTGTAGGCCTGGGGAGGTCCACATGAGCTGGAGATGTTGTTGTAGGCCTGGGGAGGTCCACATGAGCTGGAGATGTTGATGTAGACTTGGTGAGGTCCACATGACCTGGAGATGTTGTAGACCTGAGGAGGTCCACATGAGCTGGAGATGCTGTTGTAGACCTGAGGAGGTCCACATGAGCTGGAGATATTGTTGTAGACCTGGGGAGGTCCACATGAGATGGAGATTTGTTGTAGGCCTGGGGAGGTCCACACAAGCTGGAGATGTTGTTGTAGACCTGAGGAGGTCCATATGAGCTGGAGATGTTGTTGTAGGCCTGGGGAGGTCCACATGAGCTGGAGATGCTGTTGTAGACCTGAGGAGGTCCACATGAGCTGGAGATATTGTTGTAGACCTGGGGAGGTCCACATGAGATGGAGATTTGTTGTAGACCTGGGGAGGTCCACACAAGCTGGAGATGTTGTTGTAGACCTGAGGAGGTCCATATGAGCTGGAGATGTTGTTGTAGGCCTGGGGAGGTCCACATGAGCTGGAGATGTCATTGGAGACCTGGGGAGGTCCACATGAGCTGGAGATGTTGGAGACCTGGGGAGGTCCACATGAGATGGAAATGTTGTTGTAGGCCTGGGGAGGTCCACATGAGCTGGAGATGTTGATGTAGACTTGGTGAGGTCCACATGAGCTGGAGATGTTGTTGGAGACCTGGTGAGGTCCACATGAGCTGGAGATGTTGTTGTAGACCTGGGGAGATCCAAATGAGCTGGAGATGTTGGAGACCTGAGGAGGTCCACATGAGCTGGAGGTCTTGATGTAGGCCTGAGGACCTCTACATGAGCTGGAGATGTTGTTGTAGTGCTGGTTAGACCAACATAAACTGGAGATTTTAGTGGACCTGATGGAATCCATGAGCTGGAGATGTCATTGTAGACCTGGGGAAGTCCACATGAGCTGGAAATGTTGTTGGAGACCTGAGAAGCTCCACATGAGCTGGAGATGTTGTTGTAGGCCTGGTGAGGTCCACATGAGCTGGAGATGTCATTGTAGACCTGGGGAGGTCCACATGAGCTGGAGATGTTGGAGACCTGGGGAGGTCCACATGAGCTGGAGATGCTGTTGTAGACCTGGGGAGGTCCACATGAGCTGGAGATGTTGTTGTAGGCCTGGGGAGGTCCACATGAGCTGGAGATGCTGTTGTAGACTTGCGGAGGTCCACACAAGATGAAGGTGTTGGAGACCTGGTGAGGTCCACATGAGCTGGAGATGTCATTGTAGACCTGGGGAGGTCCACATGAGCTGGAGATGTTGGAGACCTGGGAAGGTCCACATGAGCTGGAGATGTTGTTGTAGACCTGGTGAGGTCCACCTGAGCTGGGGATGTTGTTGTAGTCCTGGTTAGACCAACATGAGCTGGAGATCATGTTGTGGAGCTGATGGAATCCATGAACACAGCTTTGGTGGTGGAGCAGCAGCCCCGAGGTGCATTCAGAAGAGCCACCTGGCCCCTCCTGACCTGAGGGGTTGGGTTGCCCTCCCTCATGAGAAGCAGGACACTGCAGAAGAGCTTCTGGGTATAGAAACAGAAAGGTGATTGTGTGTCCAGCCCACCGTGGGAGGTGCTCAGTGCTGGACTCAGACCTGCAGAACATGCCTGCAGGATGTGACCCTGGGGCTGGTGCCACCACAGCTGTCCTCACTGCACGGTGAGCTGTGGAGGAAGGGCATCAGTGTGTGAGGCTTTTGGGGAGCTAGCACAGGCAAAACAGGCAGAGGGAGGAGATAAGGAGTTTCCAAAGCCTCCAGAAAGGCAGCAGGCACCTGCTCCTTCCCAAACCGGCCCAACCTGTCTTCCTCCTGTCGCCTTGATGCGGTTTGGAGCTGTTCAAAGCCCCCGTGGCTGAGGAACGTGGTGCAGGGGGGGCTGCACCTGCAGCCCTGGCCAGGCAGAGCTCTTCCACACCAGAGGTGAGGAAGTTCAACAAGGCCAAGGTCCTGCAGCTGGGGCAGGGCAATCCCCAGCACAGATCCAGGCTGGGAGAGGAGTGGCTGAGAGCAGCCTGCAGGAGAAGGCCTTGGGGGTGTCAGGGGGTCACAAACTCCCCAGGAGCCAGCACTGGTCCCTGGCAGCCCAGAGCCAGCTGAGTGCTGAGCTGCAGCCAGAGCAGGGAGAGCAGCAGCACAGGGAGGGGATTCTGCCCTTCTGCTCTGCTCAGAGCCCACCTGCAGCTCTGGGACCCCCAGCACAAGAAGGACCTGGAGCTGCTGGAGAGGCTCCAGAGGAGGCCACCAAGATGAGCAGAGGGCTGCAGAACCTCCCCTGTGGGGCCAGGCTGGGAGAGCTGGGGCTGTGCAGCCTGGAGAAGAGAAGGCTGCAGGGAGACCTCAGAGCAGCCTTGCAGTGCCTGAAGGGCTCCAGGAGAGCTGGGGAGGGACTCTGGACAAGGGCTGAGGAACAATGGCTTTGAGCTGGGAGAGAGGAGAGATTGAGAGTGGAGAGGAGGAAGAAATGGTTGAGAGTGAGGCTGGGGAGACTCTGGCACAGGCTGCCCAGGGAGGCTGTGGCTGCCTCCTGCCTGGAAGTGTTGAGGACCAGGCTGGATGAGGCCTTGAGCAGCCTGTGCTGGTGGGAGGTGTCCCTGCCCATGGCAGGGGGCTGGAGCTGGAAGGGCTTTGAGCCTGGCTAGAAACACCTCCAGACAGGAGGCTTCCACCACCTCCCTGGGCAACCTGTGCCAGGCTCTCACCACCCTCATATGGGGAAGAACAACTTCCTAACATCCAATCCATATCTATCCATTTCTAGTTTTGCTCCATTCCCCCCAGTCCTATCCCTCCCTGACACCCTAAAAAGTCCCTCCCCAGCTTTCTTGCAGCCCCCTTCAGATCCTGGAAGGCCACAATGAGGTCACTTCGGAGCCTTCTCTTCTCCAGACTCAACAGCCCCAACTCCTTCAGTCTGTCCTCACAGGAGAGGTGCTCCAGCCCTCTGCTCATCCTCCTGGCCCTGCTCTGGACACCTTCCAGCACCTCCAGATCCCTCTTGTCATAGGGGCTCCAGAACTGGAGGCAGGACTCCAGGTGGGGTCTCCCCAGAGCTGAGCAGAGGGGGAGAATCACCTCCCTTGCCTGCTGGCCACACTTCTCCTGCTGCAGCCCAGGCTCTGCTTGGCTTTCTGGGCTGCAAGTGCACACTGAGAGCTCCTGCTGAGCTTCTCCTCCCCCAGCACCCCCAAGGCTCTCTCCTCAGGGCTGCTTTCCAGCCAGTCCCTGCCCAGCCTGCATTTGTGCCTGGGATTGCCTCCACCCAGCTGCAGGACCCTGCCCTTGGTCTGGTTGAACCTCCTGAGGTTGGCTTGTGCCCACCTCTGCAGCCTGCCCAGCTCCCTCTGGATGGATCCCTTCCCTCCAGCTGTCTGCTGCACCACACAGCTTGGTGTCATTGTTTGTTTTTCTTAATAGGGAATTTGGACAAATAGTCTTTAAGAAGAATTTTAATCTTATTTTGCTTTAAGGAGAAATTTCTTTTTAAAGCTATTTTTTTTTTAACAAGAATTTTGGATTTTTTTTTTTTTTAAAGGGTAATTTAAGCTTTTTTACATTAAAAATAAAGCCTACTGTTTAAAAAGTAGGACTCGGCTCTTGCAGCTCGGTCAGTGGAAGATAAATTTGAAGCCTCTCTTCCCAAGCCAAGGGAAGGAGCGGAGCTGGGGGCGGGGCTCACCTGCGGGGGGCGGGGCTAGCGCTGAGCAGGGTTTTTGTTTAGGGGGCGGGGCTTTGACTTGATGGGCGGGGCTCGCGTGCAGGGGGTGCGGCTCGTCTTCCAGGGAGGGGACCTAAGGTGGGCGGGGTTTGGTTTTAAGGGGAGGGAGCGTGTTGAAGGGGCGGGGCTTTGCTGGGGGCGGGGCTTGATTGTAGGGGGCGGGTCTCACCTGCCCCGGGGGCGGAGCCATTGACGGGCGGTGCCTGCCGGGGGCGGGGCGCAGTGAGGGCTCCGCGCTGCGCTGCGGTGCGGAGCGGCGGGGCCGGAGCGGAGCGGAACGGAACGGAAGGGGGTGAGGAAGCGAGGCCGGAGCCGGGGAGAGAAGCCGGGGTCGTTGCTGTGTCCGCGGCGGCGCGGTCGGCCCGGCGGCAGGTGAGTGCTCACCGGGGCGGTGAGGCTGGGCTGGGGCCTCCCGCCGAGGGGCGGCCGCCGCCGCTTGGCAGCAGCGGGGTGCGGCGCGGCCCTGCCCGAGCCGGGCCGGTTCCCGCGGGAGGAAGGTGGCGGCGGTGGGGCCGCTGGGGCCGGGTATTCCCGCGGCCCCGTCGCCCCCTGGGAGAGCCGGCTCCGCGTCCCCCCTGGCAGGGCCCGAGAGCAGCGGGGGCACAACCCTCGTGTTTGGGGTGTGCGGAGTGGGGCGCGGACGGTGAGGGGCGACCGGGGGCAGAGCGCCTGCAGAGCCCCTGACCCCTTTAGAGAGAGCCTGGACTGGGGTGGCCGGGAGTGGCTCTCGGCGCTGGCAGGAACCACCCCCGCCCGGCTGCCCAGCGCCCCGCTGGTCCTGTCCACGCCGGTCGAGCACTGCGTGGTTTCGCCTCCCACCTGCTCGGGGCACCGGGAGCTGGCACAGGCAGCCCTAGCAGTCCCTGCCACGGGGATGGTCCACGCATGGCCGCTGGAAGGAGCAGCATCATGGTCCTGACCAGAGCCCGGGGCGGACGAGCAGCCAAGGTTGTAGTGGGGTGCCCCCATATGATGTTGGGGTCTAGAGGTGGTGTGGGAGTCTGGAGGTGGCATGGAGATCTCGAGGTGTCTCAGGCCAGGAGTGGAATCTTGAGGAGGCATCAGAGTTCTGAGGTTGATGTGGGGGTCTCGAGGTGGCATTGGGGTCGCAAGGTTGTCATGGGGGTCTCAAGGTGCTCTTTGGATCTTTGAGGTGGCAATGGAGACCTGAGGTCTGGGGGAAGGGGGGTGTCAACGTTGGCGTTGGGGTCTTGACGCAGTGCTGGATTCTCAGGGCAGTGTTGAGGTCCCAGGGTGTCTTGAGGTGGTATCGGGAGCCTTGAGGTGGTATCGGGAGCCTTGAGGTGTCACTGGGGTCTTGAGGTGGCCCAAAGGTCTCAGCTACCCATGCCCGAGCCTCCTCCCCTCACAGTCTGAATCCACGGAGCGGAGCCGTCTTGTCCTTCCTCCCTTCCGAGACGTCCCCGGCTCCCTGAGGAGAGAGGGGGTTAAATTCCTCGATAAGATCCTGGCTCCTGGCTGCATACTTCTGATGCCTGCTGTGAACTCTGCCGGCAGGTTGTTTTGTAACTCCGCTTGTGGGAGAGCAAACTCCTCTGCCCGGCTTATCCCTGCCCCGCTGTGCTGTCCAGCTCTGGAACTGCGCCTTAAAAACCCAACTGCGGCTTAAAAGACCCAAACGTGGGGTGGAGGCTGTTGTGCCACCCGCGAAGGGGCCACGGCCACGCACCCTCAGAGCAGCTGTCCCTGCCACAGCCCGCGGCACTCCGCTCGGGATGGCTGATTTGGGGAGAAACCTAAAAGAGGCAGGTGGAAAGGAGTGAGAAGAGCTGAGGAGGCAGGGAGGAAGCTTTGGCTGCTGCTAAGGACAGGCTGCCGGTGCTAAAGACTGGCCAGGCACCGGGGGTGCCGGTGCTGAGGGCGGGCTGGGTGCCGGTGCTAAAGACTGGCCGGGCACCGAGGGTGCCTGTGCTGAGGGGGGCTGGGTGCCGGGGGTGCCGGTGCTGAGGGCGGGCTGGGTGCCGGTGCTAAAGACTGGCCGGGCACCGAGGGTGCCTGTGCTGAGGGGGGCTGGGTGCCGGGGGTGCCGGTGCTGAGGGCAGGCTGAGTGCCGGTGCTAAAGACTGGCCGGGCACCGGGGGTGCCGGTGCTAAGGGCGGGCAGGCTGCCGGGGGTGCCGGTGCTAAGGGGGGACTGGGTGCCGGGAGTGCCGGTGCAGAGGGCGGGCAGGCTGCCGGGGGTGCCGGTGCTGAGGGCGGGCTGGGTGCCGGGGGTGCGGGTGCAGAGGGCGGGCTGGGTGCCGGGGGTGCCGGTGCTAAGGGGGGACTGGGTACCGGGGGTGCCGGTGCAGAGGGCGGGCAGGCTGCCGGGGGTGCCGGTGCAGAGGGCGGGCTGGGTGCCGGGGGGTGCCGGTGCTAAGGGGGGACTGGGTACCGGGAGTGCCGGTGCTGAGGGTGGGCAGGCTGCCGGGGGTGCCGGTGCTGAGGGCAGGCTGCCGGGGGTGCCGGTGCTGAGGGAGGACTGGGTGCCGGGGGTGCCGGTGCTGAGGGTAGGCAGGCTGCCGGGGGTGCCGGTGCTGAGGGGGGCTGGGTGCTGGGTGCCGGTGCTGAGGGGGGCTGGGTGCCGGGGGTGCCGGTGCTGAGGGTAGGCAGGCTGCCGGGGGTGCCGGTGCTGAGGGGGGCTGGGTGCTGGGTGCCGGTGCTGAGGGGGGCTGGGTGCTGGGTGCCGGTGCTGAGGGTAGGCAGGCTGCCGGGGGTGCCGGTGCTGAGGGTAGGCAGGCTGCCGGGGGTGCCGGTGCTGAGGGGGGACTGGGTGCCGGAGGTGCCGGTGCTAAGGGGGGGCTGGCTGCCGGAGGTGCCGGTGCTAAGGGGGGGCTGGCTGCCGGGGGTGCCGGTGCTGAGGGGGGACTGGGTGCCGGAGGTGCCGGTGCTAAGGGGGGGATGGCTGCCGGGGGTGCCGGTGCTGAGGGTAGGCAGGCTGCCGGGGGTGCCGGTGCTGAGGGGGACTGGGTGCCGGGGATGCCGGTGCTGAGGGGGACTGGGTGCCGGGGATGCCGGTGCTGAGGGGGGCTGGGTGCCGGGGATGCCGGTGCTACGGGCTGGCAGGCTGCCGGGGGTGCCGCTGCTAAGGGAGGACTGGGTACCGGGGGTGCCGGTGCTGAGGGGGGCTGGGTGCTGGGTGCCGGTGCTAAGGGGGAGCTGGGTGCCGGTGGTGCCGGTGCTAAGGGGGGCTGGGTGCCGGGGATGCCGGTGCTGAGGGAGGACTGGGTACCGGGGGTGCCGGTGCTGAGGGTAGGCTGGGTGCCGGGGGTGCCGGTGCTAAGGGGGGCTGGGTGCCGGTGCTAAGGGGGGCAGGCTGCCGGGGGTGCCGGTGCTAAGGGGGGCTGGGTGCCGGTGCTAAGGGGGGCTGGGTGCCGGGGGTGCCGGTGCTAAGGGGGAGCTGGGTGCCGGGGGGTGCCGGTGCTGAGGGGGGCTGGGTGCTGGGTGCCGGTGCTGAGGGGGACTGGGTGCCGGTGCTAAGGGGGGCTGGATGCCGGGGGTGCCGGTGCTGAGGGGGGCTGGGTGCCGGGGGTGCCGGTGCTGAGGGGGGCTGGGTGCTGGGTGCCGGTGCTGAGGGGGACTGGGTGCCGATGCTGAGGGCAGGCTGCCGGGGGAGCCGGTGCCGAGGGCGGGCTGGGTGCCGGTGCTGAGGGCGGGCTGGGTGCCGGTGCTGAGGGCAGGCTGGGTGCCGGTGCTGAGGGCGGGCTGGGTGCCGGTGCTGAGGGCAGGCTGGGTGCCGGTGCTGAGGGCAGGCTGCCGGGGGTGCCGGTGCTGAGGGCGGGCTGGGTGCCGGTGCTGAGGGCAGGCTGGGTGCCGGTGCTGAGGGCAGGCTGCCGGGGGCACCCGGCGCAGTGCCCTGCCGAGGCTTGCCGGGCGGGCACCGGGAGCCTGTGGCAGCAGGGACCGCGGAGCTCGGCCCGCTAACGGCAGGCGCTGGCAGGGGCAGGGATGTCAGACGGCCACGGGCTCCCGGGGTGGCTGCGTTGGTCAGGCGGCTGGGATTGCAGCCCTGCCGGGCGGAGGGGAGCCGCCGAGCCTGCAGGTCCTGCGTCCGGAAGGGTGCCCGCGGCGCTCGGCGGGGGGCAGGCGATCTTACCTTCTGCTGGCGGGGCTGGAATGCCAGGAATGCTCCTGCATCCCGGTTATCTGCTGGGAGAGCCCAGCAGGGCGCCTGGCCGCCCTCCCTGCACAGCTCCCCCGGCTCCCCTGAAGGTGCCAGGCTCCTTTGGGCGGTGCCCAGTGATAGGACAAGGGGTGATGGATACAAACTGGCACCCAGGAGGTTCCATCTGAGCAGGAGGAGAAACTTCCTTGGTGTGAGGCTGCTGGAGGCCTGGAGCAGGCTGCCCAGAGAGGTTGTGGAGTCTCCTGGTGTGGAGACTTTCAAGCCCCACCTGGATGTGCTCCTGGGTGCCCTCCCCTGTGTGCCCTGCTCTGGCAGGGGGGTTGGGCTGGATGATCTCCAGAGGTCCCTTCCAAACCCTGCCATGCTGTAATTCCCCACACATGGAAATCAATAACCCCCCCAAGCACATTCATCTTCCTAAAGCCTTGCTTCCACCTCTTCATGGAAAGTCACCAGGCTGGGGTGCGGGGTTAGCAGTGCCCCTGGGTGCCCAGCCCCCCACTGCATGGAGCCCTGTGGGTCTGGAGTGGCACACTGGCATTTCCCAGCAAGGGGATGATGGTTGCTGTAAAAACCTCAAACTCTGCAAGTGAGCACAAGGGAGATGCAGGAGTTGGTTCTGCCCAGGGCTTGAAAGGAGAGGATGTGACCCACAGGCTGACCCTGAGATGATGAAACAGCTTAGGAGCTGACTCTGATCTATCTGTAATCACAGCACCACAGAGCTGTCAGGGCTGGAAGGGAGCTCAAGGCTCAGCCAGCTCCAACCCCCTGCCATGGGCAGGGACACCTCACACCACAGCAGGTTGCTCACAGCCACCTCCAGCCTGGCTGCAAACACCTCCAGGCAGGAGGCTTCCACCACCTCCCTGGGCAGCCTGGGCCAGGCTCTCACTACCCTCCTGGCCAACAACTTCTTCCTCACAGCCAATCTCAAGCTCCCCACTTCTAGTTCTGCTCCATCCCCCCCCAGTCCTATCCCTCCCTGACCCCCTCCAAAGTCCCTCCCCAGCTTGCTTGCAGCCCCCTGCAGCTCCTGGAAGGCCACCAGAAGGTCTCCTGGGAGCCTTCTCCTCTCCAGCCTGCACAACCCCAACTCTCTCAGGCTGTCTGCAGAGCAGAGCAGCTCCAGCCCTCTGCTCCTCCTCCTGGCCCTGCTCTGGACACCTTCCAGCCCCTCCAGAGCCTTCCTGGCACAGAGGCTCCAGAACTGGCCCCAGAGCTGCAGCTGTGGTCTCAGCAGAGTGGAGCAGAGGGGCAGAATCCCCTCCCTGGCCCTGCTGGCCACACTTCTGCTGCTGCAGCCCAGGCTCTGCTTGGCTCTCTGGGCTGCAAGTGCTCCCTGCTGGCTGCTGCTGAGCTTCCCCTCCCCCAGCACCCCCAGTTCTTGTGTGTGGGTTGTTTCCCCCTTATCCATTAAAAAGAGCCACTCCTGGCTGTGCTCAGCACTTGGTAGCTCTGGATGCCCACAGGTCCCAGTGCCTGTGCTGGGCAGCTTGCCAAGGTGTCACCAAACCTGTTGGCAGCAGATGGCAGCTGGCCAAAGTGGTCTCAATCAACCCAGGGAGCTCCTTCCCTGCTCCTTGGAACAGGACTTGGCCATAAAGGGGAGGGAGGTGCAGCTGTCAGAGCCATTGGGGTTTGCTGGGGCTGGGCAGAGAGAGCAGCTTCTGTCCCTAGGTGTGTTGAGCACCTCTCCTATGAGGGCAGCCTGAGAGAGTTGGGGTTGTGCAGGCTGGAGAGAAGGCTCCGAGGAGACCTTCTGGTGGCCTTCCAGGAGCTGCAGGGGGCTCCAAGCAAGCTGGGGAGGGACTTTGGAGGGTGTCAGGGAGGGATAGGACTGGGGGGGATGGAGCAGAACTAGAAGTGGGGAGCTTGAGATTGGCTGTGAGGAAGAAGTTGTTGGCCAGGAGGGTGGTGAGAGCCTGGCCCAGGTTGCCCAGGGAGGTGGTGGAAGCCTCCTGCCTGGAGGTGTTTGCAGCCAGGCTGGAGGTGGCTGTGAGCAAGCTGCTGTGGTGTGAGGTGTCCCTGCCCATGGCAGGGGGTTGGGGCTGGCTGAGCCTTGAGCTCCCTCCCAGCCCTGACAGTTCCTTGGTTGGATGGGGAGTGGGGCTGGGTGCAAGCTGCTGCTCTTCAGTACTGTGTGCTGCCCACCTGGGCACAGTGATGTTCTCCTGGTTGCCTTCACCAGCAGCACTTGCTGGGGTTGACTGCCTCTGCCAGACTCCCCCTGCTTCATCTCATCCAGGTTTTCCAACTTCTCTCTGTCCTCTCCCATTTCTGTCCTCTGCTGTGGGACAAACCTCCTGTGGTGTCTTCAGAACTGACCTCAGCCCTGTGCTAGGCTGGAACAGACCTCCTTGCTCTCCACAGCTCCCTGCGGGGGAGGCTGCAGAGAGCTGGGGGCTGGGCACTGCTCCCTAGTATCAGGTGATAGAAGGAGAGGAAATGGCCTGAAAATGTGCCAGGGGAGAATTGTTTGGGTTGGAAAATCCCTCTGAGATCACCCAGTCCAACCATCAGCCCAGCCCCACCACAGCCATCAAGGCATGGCCCCAGGGGCCAAGGCCACAGGAACCCCTCCAGCCATGGGGACTCCACCACCTCCCTGGGCAGCCTCTGCCAGGCCCTGACCACTCCTGCAGCAAATTTCTCCTCCTCTCCAGCCTAAGCCTCCCCTGGCACAATTCCAGGCCAGTTCCTCTCCTTCTATCCCCTGAGACTGGGGAGCAGAGCCCAGCCCCCAGCTCCCTGCAGCCTCCTCTCAGGGAGCTGCAGAGAGCAATGAGGTCTCCCTCAGCCTCCTCTGCTCCAGGCTGAACCCCCCCAGCTCCCTCAGCTGCTCCTCCCCAGCCCTGCTCTCCAGACCCTTCCCCAGCTCTGTTGCCCTTCTGTGGCCCTGCTCCAGCCCTCAATGTCCTTCTGGGAGTGAGGAGCCCAAAACTGAGCCCAGCCCTCAAGCTGTGCCCTCCCCAGTGCCCAGCCCAGGGGCACCATCCCTGCCCTGCTGCTGCTGCCCACAGCACTGCTGCTGCAGGCCAGGCTGCTGAGAGCTGCTCTCAGTGCAGGCTTGCTGTGGGTGCCTGGTTCCTCAGAGCATCTTTTCAAGGGCTCTTCCTCCATCTGTCCCAGCTTGTCTCTGCTGCTGGAAGCCTGGGCACTGACCTGGAGCCATAAGTGTGTCTCCACAGCAGGTTTTTAACCGAATCCCATTATGGCAAACCAGTGCTGACTATTTTCTGGCCTTCCCAGGTTTCCAGGTGCCGAGTTCAGGAGCTTCTAAAGGCAGCTGATTTACTTACCTGGCCCTCGGTGGGCTGGAGTCAGCACTTTCTGGAGGGTTGGGGTGCCCTCCAGCTGCCTCAGGCTAGCCATCCTGAAGAGCTTGGAGCTTCAGACAGGAGAGGGGAAGAACAGAAAGGAGGAGAAAGGCAACAAATAAACCCAAAACCACAACACTTCTGACCTCAGGGCAGGGCTGGGTCAGCCCTCAGCTGAAACATTTGGCCCTGCTGCAGTGCAGGACCTGCTGGAGCTCCTGAGCTTAGGAGCCACAAGCTGCCAGCATCACAGAGTGGTAGGGGTGGAAGGGACCTCTGGAGCTCAGCCAGGGGTAGGGGTGGAAGGGACCCCTGGAGCTCAGCCAGGGGTAGGGGTGGAAGGGACCCCTGGAGCTCAGCCAGGGGCAGGGGTGGAAGGGACCTCTGGAGCTCAGCCAGGGGTAGGGGTGGAAGGGACCTCTGGAGCTCAGCCAGGGGTAGGGGTGGAAGGGACCTGTGGAGCTCAGCCAGGGGTAGGGGTGGAAGGGACCTCTGGAGCTCAGCCAGGGGTAGGGGTGGAAGGGACCTCTGGAGCTCAGCCAGGGGTAGGGGTGGAAGGGACCTCTGGAGCTCAGCCAGGGGTAGGGGTGGAAGGGACCTCTGGAGCTCAGCCAGGGGTAGGGGTGGAAGGGACCTGTGGAGCTCAGCCAGGGGCAGGGGGTGGAAGGGACCTCTGGAGCTCAGCCAGGGGTAGGGGTGGAAGGGACCTGTGGAGCTCAGCCAGGGGTAGGGGTGGAAGGGACCCCTGGAGCTCAGCCAGGGGTAAGGGTGGAAGGGACCTGTGGAGCTCAGCCAGGGGTAGGGGTGGAAGGGACCCCTGGAGCTCAGCCAGGGGCAGGGGGTGGAAGGGACCTGTGCAGCTCAGCCAGGGGTAGGGGTGGAAGGGACCTCTGGAGCTCAGCCAGGGGTAGGGGTGGAAGGGACCTGTGGAGCTCAGCCAGGGGTAGGGGTGGAAGGGACCCCTGGAGCTCAGCCAGGGGTAGGGGTGGAAGGGACCTGTGGAGCTCAGCCAGGGGTAGGGGGTGGAAGGGACCCCTGGAGCTCAGCCAGGGGTAAGGGTGGAAGGGACCTGTGGAGCTCAGCCAGGGGTAGGGGTGGAAGGGACCCCTGGAGCTCAGCCAGGGGTAAGGGTGGAAGGGACCTGTGGAGCTCAGCCAGGGGTAGGGGTGGAAGGGACCCCTGGAGCTCAGCCAGGGGTAAGGGTGGAAGGGACCTGTGGAGCTCAGCCAGGGGTAGGGGTGGAAGGGACCCCTGGAGCTCAGCCAGGGGCAGGGGGTGGAAGGGACCTGTGCAGCTCAGCCAGGGGTAGGGGTGGAAGGGACCTCTGGAGCTCAGCCAGGGGTAGGGGTGGAAGGGACCTGTGGAGCTCAGCCAGGGGTAGGGGTGGAAGGGACCCCTGGAGCTCAGCCAGGGGTAGGGGTGGAAGGGACCTGTGGAGCTCAGCCAGGGGTAGGGGGTGGAAGGGACCCCTGGAGCTCAGCCAGGGGTAAGGGTGGAAGGGACCTGTGGAGCTCAGCCAGGGGTAGGGGTGGAAGGGACCCCTGGAGCTCAGCCAGGGGTAAGGGTGGAAGGGACCTGTGGAGCTCAGCCAGGGGTAGGGGTGGAAGGGACCCCTGGAGCTCAGCCAGGGGTAAGGGTGGAAGGGACCTGTGGAGCTCAGCCAGGGGTAGGGGTGGAAGGGACCCCTGGAGCTCAGCCAGGGGCAGGGGGTGGAAGGGACCTGTGCAGCTCAGCCAGGGGTAGGGGTGGAAGGGACCTCTGGAGCTCAGCCAGGGGTAGGGGTGGAAGGGACCTGTGGAGCTCAGCCAGGGGTAGGGGTGGAAGGGACCCCTGGAGCTCAGCCAGGGGTAGGGGTGGAAGGGACCCCTGGAGCTCAGCCAGGGGCAGGGGGTGGAAGGGACCCCTGGAGCTCAGCCAGGGGTAGGGGTGGAAGGGACCTGTGGAGCTCAGCCAGGGGTAGGGGTGGAAGGGACCTGTGGAGCTCAGCCAGGGGTAGGGGTGGAAGGGACCTGTGGAGCTCAGCCAGGGGCAGGGGGTGGAAGGGACCCCTGGAGCTCAGCCAGGGGTAAGGGTGGAAGGGACCCCTGGAGCTCAGCCAGGGGTAGGGGTGGAAGGGACCTGTGGAGCTCAGCCAGGGGTAGGGGTGGAAGGGACCTGTGGAGCTCAGCCAGGGGTAGGGGTGGAAGGGACCTCTGGAGCTCACCCAGCCCAACCCCCTGTCAGAGCAGGGTCACCCAGGGCAGGGCACACAGGAACAGAGCCAGGGGGGTTGTGAATGTCTCCAGAGACTCCCCAGGCTCTCTGGGCAGCCTGCTCTGGGGCTCTGTCATCCTCACACCAAAGAAGGTTCTCCTCAAGTTGAGCTGAAGCCAGTTGTTCCTTCTCTTATTGCTGTGCACCCCTGCCCCCCTCCTCTTGACCCCCACCCCTCAGACATTGTTTGGATGGAACTTCTTATGTCCAGGTGTGTTCAGAGCTCCCCAGATCCCAGCAGATGCCTCCTGTCCAGCAGGGGGGACTGACCTTGGGCTGCTGCACTGCTCTCAACAAGCATTGTGGGGTCTAGAGTCCCTTGTGCAGGTCCCCTGCAGAGCTCCCTCATGATGTCCATGGGCTTGGTCTGCTTGGAGAAGAGAAGACTCCAAGGAGACCTCAGAGCTGCCTTCCAATACCTGAAGGGATCCTGCAGGGAGGCTGCAGAGAGACTTTTGCTGAGGGGGTCTGGAGCCAGGCCAAGGGGGAATGGTTTGGAGCTGAGGCAGAGTGTAGTGGGTCACACAGAGCAGGGTTAGAGTGGAGCTGAGGAAGATCTTCAGTACCAGGCTGGGGAGACTCTGGCACAGGCTGCCCAGGGAGGCTGTGGCTGCCTCCTGCCTGGGGATGTTGAAGGCCAGGCTGGATGAGGCCCTGAGCAGCCTGTGCTGGTGGGAGAGGTCCCTGCCCAGGCCAGGGGCTTGGAGCTGGCTGAGCTCTGAGCTCCCTTCCAGCCTGAGCCATGCCATGGCTCTATGATTGATTCCATGCTGTTAGACCCTAGCAGCCTGCTCCTGAGCACAGGGACTGTGGAGGGACCTTCAGCACCCTGCAGGAGAGCAGCAGGCTCAGCAGAGAAGCCCAGCAAGCTGCATCCTCCCCTTTGCCTCCTGCTGCTCCTGTGGCAAGGGCTGGGGGCACCCTGGTGCTGCCATGGAGGCTGAGGGGGATCCCACCTGGAGGCTGAGTTTTGGGGTTCCTGCTGGTTCAGTGATTCCCTCTGGGAGCAGAGCTCTCCCCAGGAGGTGTGAGTGTGCAGCAGGGAGCTGCTCTGCCTCTGGATGCTTGCCTGAGGTGGCTGGTGCTGTGCAGCAGGCTGGATGAGCCCCACAGACATCTCCAGGCAGGAGCAGAGGTGGTTTGGCTGGGGGGCTCTGGGGCCTTTGCTGCTTTCACTTGTTGAGTTTTCCTGACTTTTCTTGGCCAGGCTGTGGTGCTGCTGGGAGCAGCAAAGCTTCCCTCTGCAGGGAGCCAGGGGCCTGGTGGGGGGAGGCTGAGCTGAGCAGGCAGGGAGCTTCTGGCTCTTTGCATGTTGTGATCAGTGGCAGCACCAGGGGCACAGAGTGGCAGCCAGGAGGCTGGAGCTGAGCAGGAGGAGAAAGTTGTTTGGTGTGAGGCTGCTGGAGGCCTGGAGCAGGCTGCCCAGAGAGGTTGTGGAGTCTCCTGGTGGAGGTTCTCCTGCCCTTCTACTCTGCCTTGGTGGGGCCACATCTGGAGTTGAGGGTTCAGTTCTGAGCTCCCCAGTTGCAGAGGGCCAGGGAACTGCTGGGGAGAGTCCAGGGGAGGCTGCAGAGCTGCTGAGGGGCCTGGAGGAGCTCTGGGAGCAGCAAAGGCTGAGAGCCCTGGGGCTGAGAGCCTGCAGCAGAGCAGCCCCAGAGGGCAGCTGAGCAATGCTCAGCAAGAGCTAAAGGAGCTGTGGGGGGCAAGAGGCTGGGGCCAGGCTCTGCTGAGTGGTGCCCAGGGACAGCACAAGGGACAGCAAGGGGCACAGAGTGGCAGCCAGGAGGTTGGAGCTGAGCAGGAGAAAGTTGTTTGGTGTGAGGCTGCTGGAGGCCTGGAGCAGGCTGCCCAGAGAGGTTGTGGAGTCTCCTGGTGTGGAGAGCTTCCAACCCCCCCTGGGCACTGTGCTGCTGGGCAAGCTGCTGGGGGTGCCCTGCTGGGGCAGGGGCTGGGCTGGGTGAGCTCCAGGGGTCCTTCCCAACCCCTGCCATTCTGTGGCCCTTGGGCTCTTCACCAGTGTGCCCCAAGTCTCTGCTTCATGCTTTGTGCCTGTAGAAACTCAGCTCTCTCCCAGGCTTGCCCTGTGGACCTCTCTCCTTCCTCTCCTCCCTGCCCTGATGCCTTTGGGATGGGGCAGCTCATCAGGTCTCCAGGGTCCCACCTCAAAGGGTTGTCTCTGCAGGGCTTTCCCCAGGGCTACCTCAGCCTGGGCACCAGGTTGTACCACATCAGCCCCAGCCCAGTGTGCTGCCAGCTGCCCACCCAGCAGTGGGGTCACAGGTCCTGTCTGCACAGGGGGTTGCACCTCAGGAAGGGTTTAGTCTGCTCTGACTCTCACAAACTTCTGCTCCAGAAGGATGTTTGCTCTCCCACTCTGGATGGAAGGATCCTTGGGACCCAGGAGTGGATGCAGCAGAAACAGCATCACTGCCTCCCTGGGATGCTGCATGCCAAGGGCTTGGTGTCCCTCAGATCTGCTTTGCCTCCAGGAGTGGTCTGAGTGGTCTGAGGGCTGCCTGGGCTGGGAGGTTGGGCTTGGTGCTGTGCTCTTGGAACTCATTTGGCTGTTTAATGACCTCCTGGGAGTGCAGGGAAGTTGGGGCAGGAGATTCAAACTGCTGAGTTTCCCCAGGGTGGCCCCAGGTGCCCCTGGGCTGCGTGAGGAGGAAGCTCCTAAATGCTCTTTTGGGTTGGCTGTGGGGTTTGTGCTGCTGGTGCAGCCCCCACCCCCACTGCCCCCACCCCCAGCATGCTTGGGTTGGTTATCATCTTCATGGAATCCTCACAGAGTTGGCTCAGGCTGGAAGGGAGCTCAGAGCTCAGCCAGCTCCAGCCCCTGTCATGCCCAGGGACACCTCCCACCAGCACAGGCTGCTCAGGGCCTCATCCAGCCTGGTCCTGAACCCCTCCAGGCAGGAGGCAGTCACAGCCTCCCTGGGCAGCCTGTGCCAGAGTCTCCCCAGCCTCACTCTCAACAATTTCTTCCTCCTCTCCACTCTCAGTCTCCTCTCTCCCAGCTCCAAGCCATTGCCCCAAGCAATGCAGCCCTGATCTCCATCCCCTGCCGAAGGGCTGTGGCTTCTCCCCACCAAGGGATGGCCTCCTGTGCTCCAGTGCCAGGCAGGGGACTGAGGTCTCTCTCCAGAGCTGTGTCTCCCCCTCAGTGCCCTAAAGAGCTGATTAGCTTGGGGTGGCTCCTGGCCTTGCTGACACCTCCTGCTCATTCATCATGTGCCTGGGAGGGTGACAGCAGAGAGCTGTGCAGCACCCAAGTGTCCTTTCAGAGGGCTCAGCTGGGATTACCCTGCCTCTTGTTTGCTTGTCTCCCTGCCTCTGCATGCCTGAGGCAGGGAAGGAAGGAGCCACTGCGGCTCTCAGGTGGTCATTAAGAGGCCTTTGGAGGCCAGCAAGGCTATAGACAGCCAGGGGTGGCAGCAGGACACCTGCCTGGCCCTCAGCACAGCACCTCCCCAGCCCCAGCAGCGTGTCCTGGGCCTGTGGCCACTGCCCAGAGCAGGGCAGGAGAAGTCTCTGAGTGCTGCTGGAAGTGGAAAATCAAACCTGGAAGGGTTCCCTCTGCCCTGCTTTTGCCTTGTGCTCATTCACTGACTGCCCTCTCAGCTGGCAGGGGAGCTGCAGGGGGAAGAGGACTGCTGGGGGCTGACCTGACACCAGCTCTGCTGACAGAGGCTGCAAGGCAGGGGGCACCCGCAGGGACACCCTCACCCCCACAGAGGGACCCCCTCACCCCCACAGGGACCCCCCCACAGTGACACCCACCCACCCCCACAGGGACACCTACCCAGGGACACCCCCACCCACAGGGGCACCACCCCAGAGACACCCCCACCCCCACAGGGACACCCCCACAGGGACACCCCCACAGGGACACCCCCACATACAATGTTTGTAGGCCATAGAATCACAGAATACAGAATTAACCAGGTTGGAAAAGACCTTTGAGATTCTCCAGTCCAACCTCTCCCCCAGCACCATCTGATCAACTCAACCATGGCACCAAGTGCCTCAGCCAGGCTCTGCCTAAACACCTCCAGGGATGGGGACTCCACCACCTCCCTGGGCAGCACATTCCCATGGGAAGAACTTTCTCCTCACTTCCAGCCTAAACCTCCCCTGGCACAGCTTGAGACTGTGTCCTCTTGTTCTGGTGCTGGCTGCCTGGGAGAAGAGCCCAACCCCCAGCTGGCTCCAACCTCCCTTCAGGGAGTTGGAGAGAGCAAGAAGGTCTCCCCTGAACCTCTTCTCCAGGCTAAGCAACCCCAGCTCCCTCAGCCTCTCCTCACAGGGCTGTGCTCCAGACCCCTCCCCAGCTTTGTTGCCCTTCTCTGGACACCTTCCAGCAAGTCAACCTCCTTCCTAACCTGAGGAGCCCAGAACTGGACACAGGACTCAAGGTGTGGCCTCAGCAGTGCTGAGCACAGGGCACAATGACCTCCCTGCTCCTGCTGGCCACACTCTTCCTGATGCAGGCCAGGATGCCAAATTGTCAGGGCTGGCAGGGAGCTCAAGGCTCAGCCAGCTCCAACCCCCTGCCATGGCCAGGGACACCTCACACCACAGCAGGTTGCTCACAGCCACCTCCAGCCTGGCTGCAAACACCTCCAGGCAGGAGGCTTCCACCACCTCCCTGGGCAGCCTGGGCCAGGCTCTCACCACCCTCCTGGGCAACAACTTCTTCCTCACAGCCAATCTCAAGCTCCCCACTTCTAGTTCTGCTCCATCCCCCCCAGTCCTATCCCTCCCTGACATGCTAAACAATCATTTGGCTTTGTCATGTCCTTGGTCCCACTCAGAGGAGAGCTGCAGAGCCTGCATTCCCCTCTCATCCCATGGGAATGAAATCATTGATCACTCAGAGATGAGCTGGGGAGAGCAGCAGGCCAGTGCCTGTCTCCACTTGCCTTGTCAGTGGCTAAGGTGCACAGAATTGGTTTGGTTTGGGCTAGAAGGGAGCTCAGAGCTCAGCCAGCTCCAACCCCCTGCCCTGGGCAGGGACACCTCTCCCCAGACACAGGCTGCATCTTATCCTCCAGCCTGGAGGATCAGATGTGAGCATCACAAGGAAGCTGCACTCTGAGGACCATTTCTGGCTCTTCTGGAGGCCCTGGGAGAGGCAGCTCCCTGGCTGGGGGCTCCCCAGGTTGGTTTCACCCTTGGGGGGGGAAGGAGAATGGAAATTTTGAGGGAAAGGGATAGGATAGGATAGGATAGGATAGGATAGGATAGGATAGGATAGGATAGGATAGGATAGGATAGGATAGGATAGGATAGGATAGACCAGGTTGGAAGAGACCCTCAAGATCATCCAGTCCAACCTGTCATCCAACACCACCTAATCAACTAACCCATGGCACCAAGCACCCTGTCAAGTCTCCTCCTGAACACCTCCAGGGATGGTGACTCCACCACCTCCCTGGCCAGCACATCCCAATGACCAATCTCTCTTACTGGGAAGAACTTCCTCCTCACCTCCAGCCCAAACCTCCCCTGGCACAGCTTGAGACTGTGTCCTCTTGTTCTGGTGCTGGCTGCCTGGGAGAAGAGCCCAACCCCCACCTGGCTCCAACCTCCCTTCAGGGAGTTGCAGAGAGCAAGAAGGTCTCCCCTGAGCCTCCTCTTCTCCAGGCTAAGCAACCCCAGCTCCCTCAGCCTCTCCTCACAGGGCTTGTGTGATCTTCTGGGCTGGGCAGGGGCACACAGGTGTTTTGGGTACTCCAGAGTATTTCCAAGGCTCCAGCAGGCTCTTCCATCTCCAGATCTGCAGCAATCCTTCTGTTCCATGAGGAATATAATATCCAATGTGGAATACAAATATATCTGTTCAGCCTGGAGAAGAGAAGGCTGCAGGGAGACCTCAGAGCAGCCTTGCAGTGCCTGAAGGGCTCCAGGAGAGCTGGGGAGGGACTCTGGACAAGGGCTGGGAGAGACAATGGCTTTGAGCTGGGAGAGAGGAGATTGAGAGTGGAGAGGAGGAAGAAATTGCTGAGAGTGAGGCTGGGGAGACTCTGGCACAGGCTGCCCAGGGAGGCTGTGGCTGCCTCCTGCCTGGAGGGGTTCAGGACCAGGCTGGATGAGGCCCTGAGCAGCCTGTGCTGGTGGGAGGTGTCCCTGCCCATGGCAGGGGCTTGGAGCTGGCTGAGCTTTGAGCTCCCTTCCAGCCCAACCCTGCTGTGATCAAAAGCTGTGTCCTGAGCTGGGAGCTGGCAGTGCACCAGCAGGCATCACTCACAACCTGCACCATGCATTCTCTGGTGGCTCCTGAGGGAGCTGCCCCTCTGCTGCTGCCTGCAGCAGATGGAGCTGCAGGAGCTGCTGGCAGGGCACCTGCCAGGAGTGTGCTTGCAGGTGGATAGGTTGGCAAGTCCCCCTCAGAGCTTGGCTAGCAGGAGCTGGGCTGTGAGTCACCCTCCCCTCCCTCCCTGCATCCCCTGGGGGTGATGGGCATTTGGGCATCCTGGAGCTGCTGTGCTGGGGCTGGCAGCAGCCCTGGGTATGGTGCTGCCCTGGCAGCTGAAAAGCAAGCAGCACATTTCCACAGAAGGCAGTGGGGTGGAAGGGACCTCTAAAGGTCATCTGGTCCAACCCCCTGCAGGAAGCAGGGACAGCCCCAGCCAGATGGAACTGTTGTGTGCTAGACATTAAAGGGAGAGTTTCAGGTGGAAATCCAGGGGACAGACTCAACCCTGAAAGGCTTTCCAGGCCAACCCAAAGAGAAGGCTCCAGGGGGGCCTCAGAGCTGCTGCCAGGAGCTGAAGGGATCCTGCAGGAAGGCTGCAGAGAGACTTCTGCTGAGGGGGTCTGGAGCCAGGCCAAGGGGGAATGGTTTGGAGCTGAGGCAGAGCAGGGTTAGAGTGGAGCTGAGGAAGAAGTTCTGCAGTGTGAGGCTGGGGAGACTCTGGCACAGGCTGCCCAGGGAGGCTGTGGCTGCCTCCTGCCTGGGGGTGTTCAGGACCAGGCTGGATGAGGCCTTGAGCAGCCTGGGCTGGTTGAGAATAGGCAGGGGGCTTTGAGTAGAGAATCTCTGAAGTCTCTTCCAACCTGACCCATTCTAGGAATCCATAACCTAGGTCTGATCTGGGTCAGCCTAGAGCCCAGAGCTGCCTAAACCCAGCCTCAGCCCTGTGCTGGGAGCTGGATTCTTCCCCAGCCCCTCGTGGGCTTGGTGCCCAGGGTGGTTCCACTGCACAAGAGCAAAGTGGCAATGCAGGAGCCTCTCCTTGCCCCTCTGATCCACACCTGGCTCCCTGTGCTTTGCCCACTGGAGAAGAACTGATGGAGTGACTCCTGGCTGCTTCCCTGGGGTCACCTGGGGGGGATGGTGCCAGCCAGAGCAGATGCTGCTCCTTTTGCTCTGCAAACCCTCCCAGAGCCACAGCATGGTTGGGTTGGAAGGGAGCTCAAAGCTCAGCCAGCTCCAGCCCCTGCCATGGGCAGGGACACCTCCCACCAGCACAGGCTGCTCAAGGCCTCATCCAGCCTGGTCCTGAACCCCTCCAGGCAGGAGGCAGCCACAGCCTCCCTGGGCAGCCTGTGCCAGAGTCTCCCCAGCCTCACTCTCAACAATTTCTTCCTCATCTGCAGTCTAAATCTGCCCTCCTCAAGCTTCACTCCATTCCCTCACCTCCATGGCAGATTTCCTGCCCAGCCCTGCCAGCTCCTGTGGTCCTTCCCCTTCCCCTTCCCCTTCCCCTTCCCCTTCCCCTTCCCCTTCCCCTTCCCCTTCCCCTTCCCCTTCCCCTTCCCCTTCCCCTTCCCCTTCCCCTTCCCCTTCCCCTTCCCCTTCCCTCCCCTCCCCCAGGCAGAAACACGATGCCATGTGTGAGGGTGAGGAAGATGATCCTTCCCCTTCCAGGCTGGGAGGCTGTAACCTGAGTGTGTGCTGTGGCTGGGGGTGCTTGTTGCTGCTTTTCATTTGTAATGAGGCTTGGCTGGGCCCTCAGCAGCAGGGTGCCACTAAACACCCCTGAGCTGCCATCCCTGCCTGTGGTCCAGGATGCCCACACCATGGCCCCAAATCTTGCTTTAACAAGGGAAGAAACTTCAAAGCTTCACAGATGGCATCAGGTGGGAGGGAGGGAGGGAGCCCCCAAGGGCATCCTGTGCCACCCCCTGCCATGGGCAGCAGGCACAGCTCCAGCCAGAGCCCAGAGCAGGCTGCCCAGGGACACAGCCAGGCTGAGCCTGAATGGCTCCAGGGATGGAGCCTCAGCCACCTCCCTGGGCAGCCTGTGCCAGAGCCTCCCCAGCCTCCCTGGGCACAACTCCCTCCTGAGCCCCAACCTGACTCTGCCCTGCTCCTTCCCAGTGCTGCTTTTGAAGCCTTCCTGGGGGGCTGATGCTGCAGCAAAGCCAAAAGCTTGGGTGAGAGGAAGGTGAAGGGAAATGCCCACAGGTGGAGCTGGGATGGGCTGAGCTGTTCTGCATCAGCCAAGCTGGGAGCCTCCCTCCCCTGAATCCCTGCCCAAGGCCATCACCCTGAGGCCCATCCCCATACCACCTCCCAGCCCTGGGCAGGCTTTGTCCCCAGCTCTCCCCACCCTGCTGGGCCCCACTGGAACACCCTGGGCGTGTTGCTGGGGCTCTGTAATTGTGGGGAGGAAGTGGGGCAGGGGATTCCCAGGCCTCTATTTGGCTCTTAATGAGGGGTTGCTGGCGTGCTGCCCCTGGCTCTCCACAGTCCTGCCTCACTGGAGGCTTCCTGCAAGATCCTAATGTGGGCCCTGTCTCCTTTGGGGTGCTGGGCACCCTGGGGCTGGGACTGCAGGGACATTTCAGCTCTGCAGTGATGCAAGTGTCACAAGGCTTGGTTCTCCTGGCCTTGGCTCTTCAGTGTCCTCTTGGGTGTCAAAAAGCCCTTTTGCAACATGGGTGCACCTCTGCAGGTGCCAAGAGGGAGATGCCAGCAGCAGGAGCTGTTGCAGTCAAGTCACCAGCCCTCTGCTCCCTGCTCTGCTACACTGAGCCCTGCTGTGCTACACAGCTCCTTGTGCAGGGGGCACAAGACACCTGGTGTGCTCTGTCCAGCTCTGGAGCCCTCAGCACAGCCTGGGAGCTGCTGGAGCAGGGCCAGAGGCCACAGCAGTGCTGGCAGGGCTGGAAGCCCTCTGCTGGAAGGCCAGGCTGAGAGAGTTTGCCTTGGGCAGCCTGCAGAGGAGAAGGCTGCAGGAGACCTCCTGGTGGCCTTGCAGTGCTCCAAGGGCTGAGCAGAGAGCTGGGGACAGAGGTTGGAGCAGGGCCTGTTGGGCCAGGCCCAGGGGGGATGGTTGGAACTGCAAGAGGGAGATGGAGAGTGGAGAGAAGGAGAAATGTTTGGTGCTGAGGGTGGGGAGAGCCTGGCCCAGGCTGCCCAGAGAGGTGGAGCTGCCCCATGGCTGGCAGCAGTGCAGGGCAGGTTGTGTGGGGCTGGGAGCAGCCTGCTCTGCCTGGGGCTGTCCCTGGGGGCTGCAGGGGGCTGGGCTGGGGGAGCCTGAGAGGTCCCTGCCAGCCCAAGGCAGCCTGGGGTTCTCTAGAGCATGACAGATGCTGGGGGTGTCCCTGGGCTGGGATCCATGGCCCAGCTCTGCTGAAGCTGCACCTTCAGGGGATGTTTGCAGTGGTTGTCCCTGGCCCCAGCTGAAGCAGGAGATTGGGGTCCACAAAACCCCCTTTGTGGTGTCAGAGTGACCAGTTTCATTCATCTGCTGATTTTTAGGGCTTGCTGTCAGACAGACTGCGGCAGGGCAGGGAGAGCTGAATGGGGCACGGTAGGCGGACCAAGGATGCAAGGATTATTATGGGCTACCCCTAAATAACCCACCTGAGTGTGAATTAGAGCCCTGTGCCTGCCACTTCCTGGCCCCTGGGTGTTTGCAGCCACCTTGCATAAGAGCTGGTGGCTGTGATAGGCCTGGGGCAGCTTGCACACCCTCCCCGTGCAGGAGGAAGGGTGAAGAAGCCTCTCTGAGCCGGGACCCCTCTGGCAGGACTCCTTTGTCACCTCCTGAGCTCGTTTAACCCCTGCCAGCTCTCTGTGCTGGGATGAAGGAAGCCCTCTGCTGCCCCAGGCTGCAGCCCTGTGCCTGTGTCCTGCCCCCAGGCTGCAGGAGGGGACAATGACCTCTTTGGTAGGTGTCTCTCATGGCTGCTTGGCACCAGGTCAGGGGATGGTGTCCCTTCAGGAGCCTGGGGCCAGCACCCTCAGGAGGGACAGGTCCTGTGCTGCATGGCTGCAGTGGCAGTGACTTGGAGGTGACCAATCTGCTGCATGCACCTCTCAGAGCTGGGGATGGTCATCCAGCATGGGACATGCCACTGAGCCCCAGCAGCAGCCCTTGTCGTGGCTGAGCTCTGCCCAGGGCCCACCCCCTGGCCACAGCCTCCACCTCTTACCATGGTATCACCTGCTGGCATGGGGTGGATGTGGCCAGGAAAGCCCAGCAGCGCTGCCCTGTCCCTGCAGAGCTCCAGCCAGGGCCAGGTGATGCCACTCCAGAGAAGGGGCCCAAGGCAGGAGGACACTGAGTGTCAAAGGAGAGGAGCCTGGACCACAGCCCAGGCTCCCAACTGCTGCAGGGGGAGGGCCATAAAATCACACCATGGGAGGGACCTCTGGGGATCACCCAGTCCAAGCCCCCTGCCAAAGCAGGGGCACCCAGGGCAGGGCACACAGGGATGCATCCAGATGGGTCTTGAAAGTCTCTAGAGGAGACTTCACAGCCTCTCTGGGCAGCCTGCTCCAGGCCTCCAGCAGCCTCACACCAAAAACTGTTTCTGCTCCTGGTGAGGTGGAGCCTCCTGGGTTCCATGCTCTGCCCACTGCCCTGGGCCCCTCACTGGGCACCACCAGCAGCAGCCATCAGGAGGCTTCCATTCCCTGTGGCCTCTCCACACATGGACAAGTTCCCTCCTCTTCCCCTGGGTGCCTGGAGCAGGGCCTGGTGCTGCAGCAGGGAGGGACCTGAGGAAGCATTAGATAGCTGCTGGATGTGTCAGCACAGCAGCTGATCCCCAGCAGTGAGTCACAGCCAGCCTGCAGCAGAGCAGGGGACACTCCTCCCTTCCCACCACCCCTTGCTGTTGCCTGCCTTACTGGGCCTTTATCCACTTGTGCCTTCTGCACCTGGGGTGAGCATCCTCCCAGCAGGGGCCTGGGAGAGGAGCAAGGATGGCAGCTCCAGGGCAAGAGTACCCCAGAGGGGTGCAGAGCTGCTTGGTGCTCCTTGGGTGGGGAGCTGGTCCCAGCCTGCTCTCAAGTGCAATTTCACAGGGTCACAGCATGGGTTGGGCTGGGAGGGAGCTCAAAGCTCAGCCAGCTCCAGCCCCTGCCATGGGCAGGGACACCTCCCACCAGCACAGGCTGCTCAGGGCCTCATCCAGCCTGGTCCTGAACCCCTCCAGGCAGGAGGCAGCCACAGCCTCCCTGGGCAGCCTGTGCCAGAGTCTCCCCAGCCTCACTCTCAACAATTTCTTCCTCCTCTCCACTCTCAGTCTCCTCTCTCCCAGCTCAAAGCCATTGTCCCTCAGCCCTTGGCCAGAGTCCCTCCCCAGCTCTCCTGGAGCCCTTCAGGCACTGCAAGGCTGCTCTGAGGTCTCCCTGCAGCCTTCTCTTCTCCAGGCTGCACAGCCCCAGCTCTCCCAGCCAGGCCCCATAGCTCTGTCTATGAGGCTTGAGCCTATAACCCTACCCCCAGCCCAGCCCCCAGCTGCTCTCCTGGCTTTCAGCAGTTGGAACTGGGCTTGCTGGGAAGCTCCCCCCATGCTTCAGCTCTCCTGCCCTCTGCCAGGAGGACATAGTGAGGGGGGCAAGTGAGCCCCCCAAACCAGGTGAAGCCTCAGCCTTGGTGGGATGCTCAGCTCCAAGCCTTCATGCTGGTCCCAGGTGGTGCTTGTCATGAGCTCTGACAGAGGCATTGGGGATGCAGCTGAGCAGTGGTGGGGGTGCAGCAGGGGCTGGCTGTCAGCTGGGTGCTGTATTGGTGGATTTGCTTCTAACTGGAGATGGCAAAATGTGGGAGAAAGGCAGAAAGGGCAAGGGGCACAGAGTGGCAGCCAGGAGGCTGGAGCTGAGCAGGAGGAGAAAGTTGTTTGGTGTGAGCCTGCTGGAGTCCTGGAGCAGGCTGCCCAGAGAGGTTGTGGAGTCTCCTGGTGGAGGTTGTGGAGGTTCTCCTGCCCTTCTACTCTGCCTTGGTTAGGCCATAGCTGGAGTCCTGCATCCAGGTCTGGGCTCCCCAGTCCCAGAGGGACAGGGAACTGCTGGAGAGAGCCCAGGGGAGGCTGCAGAGCTGCTGAGGGGCCTGGAGCAGCTCTGGGAGCAGCAAAGGCTGAGAGCCCTGGGGCTGAGAGCCTGCAGCAGAGCAGCCCCAGAGGGCAGCTGAGCAATGCTCAGCAAGAGCTAAAGGAGCTGTGGGGGGCAAGAGGCTGGGGCCAGGCTCTGCTGAGTGGTGCCCAGGGACAGCACAAGGGACAGCAAGGGGCACAGAGTGGCAGCCAGGAGGTTGGAGCTGAGCAGGAGGAGAAAGTTGTTTGGTGTGAGGCTGCTGGAGGCCTGGAGCAGGCTGCCCAGAGAGGTTGTGGAGTCTCCTGGTGGGGAGAGCTTCCAAACCCACCCTGGATGTGTTCCTGGGTGCCCTGCTCTGGCAAGGGACTTGGACTGGCTGATCTCCAGAGGCCCCTCCCAGCCCCCTCAGCATTCTGCGATGCTAAAGGCAAAGTGTTTGGCTGGAAGGAGCTGCCTCAGCTTCTCTGGGAGGGCGGTGCTGGGCATCCCTGCAAGCCAGCGCTGCTCCTCACTCCTGCAGGGAGGCTGAGCAGCCACTCTTCTCGGCTGCTGGTGCCTGGTGTCAGGTGCAGGGGGCTGACTGAAGCCCTCCAAGCCCTGGCAGCCCTCAGGATGGAGTTAGCAGGAGCTGCACAAGACGTGCATCCTCCAGCAACAGGCAGAAACGCTGCTCCTCCTCCTCCTCCTCCTCCTCCTCTGCCTTCAGCCTGGCAGCGCCAGGGAGAGGCTGGGGAGCCAAAATAAAGCTGCAAGCTCCAAGATTGCTAATTTCTTTGATTTTTATTAATAACTTTCTTTATTTCTTTATTTTTTTTTCCCCTTTAATTTTAGAGGCAGCACTCGAGGCTCCAGCTCCCCATCAGGACATTTGCTGGAGTCGTGCTATGAATCATTCCCTCCCCTCAATTTTTAGGCCCCGTTGCTTGGGGAAGGCAGCAGAAAATTAGTCACTTAGTTAATCTGCCTCCAATCAAAGTCGTTTAGCAGCCCATCGTGGAGCTGGGAATGGGGGGGGGGGGGTGGGGAAGGGGGAGTCAGAAGCAAAGGAGAGAGGCTGTTGGAAGTGCCCCTCACGTGTCCTGCTGCCTGCTCACCGCCGCCTCCAGGCTGGCCTGGGGGCAGCCAGCAGCACCTGGCAGCTGCCCCTGCTTTGGGGTCATGGTCAAAGTCACCCCCGAGGGTGAGGCAACAAACAGAGGCAGCTGGGAGCCTGCCTGCTGCCAAGGAACTCTGCTATTCCCCCCCCAGTAAAAGCCCTTTTTGCTAGCTGGGGGTGTAGTGAGGGCAGCCCCTGCTTAACACAGGGGGAGGGGAGGGCATGCTGGGAGCAGCAAGCCCCCACCCCCCTCCTAGCTGCTGGCTTTTCAGGGGTGATGGCAAAGGTCTGGGGAGGTGATGCTGGGGGTGAGGTGGAGGCTTGGGGTTGGTTGCCTGGGGGCTCTTTGGATTGTGGCTTTTGAGGCAGGGAGGTGCTGTCCCCAGCCTGCCACTGTGCCAGCATGTGAGCTGGGGGGTGTGCCATGCAGGCACTGGGGGCTCGGAGGAGCAGCCCTGCTCCCCCCCCAAGATGAGGATGAGTTTGATGGCTGTGGTAGTGTTAGGGTGGAGGTTGGACTTGATGATCTTGAAAGTCTCTTCCAAGCAGAAAAACTCTGTGGATCCATGAGCTGCCTTCATCCCATCCTCCAGGAGCTGAGGGCTTTGGGGAAACAGGGCAGCCAGGCTGGGCTGGGGGGGCTTGGGCCTGACTTGGGAAGGGATAAGGAGGAGCAGGCAGAGCTGAGGGCAGCCAGGCTGGGCTGGGGGAGCTTGAGCCTGACTTGGGAAGGGATAAGGAGGAGCAGGCAGAGCTGAGGGCAGCCAGGCTGGGCTGGGAGAGCTTGGGCCTGACTTGGGAGGGGATAAGGAGGGGCAGGCAGAGCTGAGGGCAGCCAGGCTGGGTTTGGGGGAGCTTGGACCTGACTTGGGAGGGGATAAGGAGGAGCAGGCAGAGCTGAGGGCAGCCAGGCTGGGCTGGGGGAGCTTGAGCCTGACTTGGGAAGGGATAAGGAGGAGCAGGCAGAGCTGGGGGGAGCCAGGATGGTTTTAGGTGGGCTTGGGGGAGCTGAGCCTGTCCTAGGAAGGGACAAGGAGGGCAGGCAGAGATGGGGGCAGCCAGGATGGTTTTAGGTGGGCTTGGGGGAGCTGAGCCTGTCCTGGGAAGGGACAAGGAGAGCAGGGAGAGCTGGGGATCAGCCCCCAGCCCTGTTTACCACCCCAGATAACAGCCCCTACCTGGCGGGGAGCTGGGGAGGGTGACCCCCAAACCCTTAGAGTTCCAGCGAGCAATCGATGAGCAGGGGACCCCCTGTGCTTGCAGGGCTTTGGGGACATAAAACCGCTGGGATTTGGGGCTGCTGGGGGGCGCAGCAGGGAGGGAAGGCACTGAGCAGCTGCTTCGGTGGGGGGGAAGGTTGTCCCCACGCCCGGAGGAAGTTGGCTGCCACCACTCCCAGCCTTTTGGCAGGGCGTGCGGCGCAGGCTGCCGGTAAATGATTGCCAGGGTGGCCAGCCCGGGCGGGGCCGGGGCTCGGGGCCGGGTTGGAACCCGCAGAGGCGCCTGGGGCCGGCGTGCCGGTGCCCACCCAGCAGCCGGCAGCGCTGCCCGCCCGCAGGAGCGCCGGGGCCAGGTGAGGCTGCGCGGCGCAGCTCCGCCCGCTGGGTCACAGCTCCGCCCGCTGGGTCGCCTCTCCTTCCCCATGCCCGAGCTCCAGGCCCTCCCCGCGGGCTCGGGGGAGGGGAGGTGCAGCTCGGAGCCAGCCGCGGCCCCGGCGGGGCTGAGGGTGATGCTCCCCAGGATGCGCTTCCAGCGCCGGGGCGGCACAGCCCGGGGGGGAAGGAGGCTCCGGGGTGAGCCGGGCGGCGCCGCAGCCCTGCCTGGACTTTGCTCCGTGCCGGGGGCCGGTGGCAGCCGTGAGCGCACGGAGCAGGGAGCAGTGCCAGCAGGCAGCTTTGGGAGCCGAGCCCTGCACGTTTGGGTGGCTTTGGGCCCGGGGGGAGGGTGGCTGAGCCCAAGGTGCCCTTCACCCCTAGCCGGTTTCGCCCGGCCGCCCAGCCAAGGCAAACAGGAGCTGGGAGCTGAGTGCTCTCTGCCCACGCTGCTCAGCCACGGCTGGGAGGTGGGCAGAGGGGTGGCACCGGTGAGCCCCAGAGGAAGGGCCTCACCAAGCCCTCTCTTTCCTGGGGTCAGCTCTCTCCCCCCGTGGCTCACAAGCCCTGCTCCCCGGGGGGGCACCCTCGGAGCCCTCCCTTTGATTGCTCAAGCAGACCACGCAAAACCAGCCAGAGAGGAGGTTTCACTTGAGGTCAGCCGGCTGCAAGCTTGGGCCAGCTGGAGCTGAGGGCTGGAGAGGCTGTGACCACTCAGGTTAGGCTGGGGAAAATGGTTTGGGACCCTCTGGATGGTGGCCCTGAAGGTTTCCTGTGTGTGGATGGTGTTTAAGACCTGTTTGACCTCTCGGGCAGCGATGTGGACAGTGGCGTTGAGCACAGGCTGGGCAGGTCTGCTGGTGCCACCAAGCTGTGTGCTGCAGGGCACTCACCTGAGGGCAGGGATGGCATCAGAAGGATCTTGACAGACTGGAGAAGTGGCTCAGTGCCAACTGCATGAGCTTCAGCAAGTCACTGGGTTCAAATCCAGGCTGGGTGCAGAGTGGGCTGGAAGCAGCCCTGAAGGAAAGGCCTTGGGGGTGCTGGGTGCTGAGCAGCTCCCCAGGAGCCAGCAGAGCCTCCTGCAGCCCTCAGGCAGCTGTGTGCTGGGCTGCAGCCAGAGCAGGGTGGGCAGCAGGGCAGCAGAGGGGATTCTGCCCCTGGGCTCTGCTCTGCTCAGACCTCACCTCCAGCCCTGCCTCCAGCTCTGCTGTCCCCAGCAGCAGAAGGACTCAGAGCTGCTGGAGAGAGGCCAGAGGAGGCCACAAAGATGCTGCCAGGGCTGGAGCAGCTCTGCTGGGAGCACAGGCTGAGGGAGCTGGGGCTGTGCAGCCTGCAGAGGAGAAGGCTCCAGGGGCACCTCAGAGCTGCTGCCAGGAGCTGAAGGGATCCTGCAGGAAGGCTGCAGAGAGACTTCTGCTGAGGGGGGCTGGAGGCAGGCCAAGGGGGAATGGTTTGGAGCTGAGGCAGAGCAGGAGTAGAGTGGAGCTGAGGAAGAAGTTCTTCAGAGTGAGGCTGGGGAGACTCTGGCACAGGCTGCCCAGGGAGGCTGTGGCTGCCTCCTGCCTGGAGGTGTTGAAGGCCAGGCTGGATGAGGCCTTGAGCAGCCTGTGCTGGTGGGAGGTGTCCCTGCCCCTGGCAGGGGCTTGGAGCAGATGATCTTCAAGGTCCTTTCCAGCCCAAACCGTTGTATGGTTCCCCCAGCTGGGGCTTTCAGACAAGGCTGATGGTAGAAGCAGGAGGATTCCAGGGGTGGAAAAGCTTCCTCTTGGCCTGCAGGCTGTTTGAGACCCCCAGAAGCTTTGGGTTCTTTATATCCTGTGCTGCCTTGCTCATAATTCTGTATTTTATTTTTAAGACTCTCAGAGTTGCTGAGCTGCTGGCAGAGGCAGGAGCTGCTGTGCCTGAGCTGCTGGCAGAGGCAGGAGCTGCTGTGCCTGAGCTGCTGTGCCTGAGCTGCTGGCAGAGGCAGGAGCTGCTGTGCCTGAGCTGCTGTGCCTGAGCTGCTGGCAGAGGCAGGAGCTGCTGTGCCTGAGCTGCTGTGCCTGAGCTGCTGGCAGAGGCAGGAGCTGCTGTGCCTGAGCTGCTGTGCCTGAGCTGCTGGCAGAGGCAGGAGCTGCTGTGCCTGAGCTGCTGTGCCTGAGCTGCTGGCAGAGGCAGGAGCTGCTGTGCCTGAGCTGCTGTGCCTGAGCTGCTGGCAGAGGCAGGAGCTGCTGTGCCTGAGCTGCTGTGCCTGAGCTGCTGGCAGAGGCAGGAGCTGCTGTGCCTGAGCTGCTGTGCCTGAGCTGTTGGCAGAGGCAGGAGCTGCTGTGCCTGAGCTGCTGGCAGAGGCAGGAGCTGCTGTGCCTGAGCTGCTGGCAGAGGCAGGAGCTGCTGTGCCTGAGCTGCTGTGCCTGAGCTGTTGGCAGAGGCAGGAGCTGCTGTGCCTGAGCTGCTGGCAGAGGCAGGAGCTGCTGTGCCTGAGCTGCTGGCAGAGGCAGGAGCTGCTGTGCCTGAGCTGCTGTGCCTGAGCTGCTGGCAGAGGCAGGAGCTGCTGTGCCTGAGCTGCTGTGCCTGAGCTGCTGGCAGAGGCAGGAGCTGCTGTGCCTGAGCTGCTGGCAGAGGCAGGAGCTGCTGTGCCTGAGCTGCTGTGCCTGAGCTGCTGGCAGAGGCAGGAGCTGCTGTGCCTGAGCTGCTGGCAGAGGCAGGAGCTGCTGTGCCTGAGCTGCTGGCAGAGGCAGGAGCTGCTGTGCCTGAGCTGCTGGCAGAGGCAGGAGCTGCTGTGCCTGAGCTGCTGGCAGAGGCAGGAGCTGCTGTGCCTGAGCTGCTGGCAGAGGCAGGAGCTGCTGTGCCTGAGCTGCTGTGCCTGAGCTGCTGGCAGAGGCAGGAGCTGCTGTGCCTGAGCTGCTGTGCCTGAGCTGCTGTGCCTGAGCTGCTGGCAGAGGCAGGAGCTGCTGTGCCTGAGCTGCTGGCAGAGGCAGGAGCTGCTGTGCCTGAGCTGCTGTGCCTGAGCTGCTGGCAGAGGCAGGAGCTGCTGTGCCTGAGCTGCTGTGCCTGAGCTGCTGTGCCTGAGCTGCTGGCAGAGGCAGGAGCTGCTGTGCCTGAGCTGCTGTGCCTGAGCTGCTGGCAGAGGCAGGAGCTGCTGTGCCTGAGCTGCTGTGCCTGAGCTGCTGTGCCTGAGCTGCTGGCAGAGGCAGGAGCTGCTGTTCCTGGGCCACTGCCTGTGACTTGAAGCAGAAATAACCATGAGTGGGAATCTGGCTGGAGCCCAGCGCTGGGCACAGCCTTCCCCAGGCTTCCCCTTGGGGGTTCCTGCCTCAGCCCCCTCTCAGACCCCACCTTGGGTGACATTGTTGTGCAGATAAAGGCTTCATTGGAGTATCTTCACCCCTCTGTGATAAACTGAGGTGGAGGTCAATAGATTAAAAGGTGCAGTTTCTGCAGCTCCTCCCAACAGCCCTGGGCAAGGGTGGGCAGCTGCTGCTCCCTCCCCACCTCTTCCAATGCTGGTGGGAAAATGCCCTGGTGCCACACTGCCACCTGGTCAGAGAGGGCAGAGAATCACAGCATGGTTGGGCTGGAAGAGAGCTCAAAGCTCAGCCAGCTCCAACCCCCTGCCATGGGCAGGGACACCTCCCACCAGCACAGGCTGCTCAAGGCCTCATCCAGCCTGGTCCTGAACCCCTCCAGGCAGGAGGCAGCCACAGCCTCCCTGGGCAGCCTGTGCCAGAGTCTCCTCAGCCTCACTCTCAACAATTTCTTCCTCCTCTCCACTCTCAGTCTTCTCTCTCCCAGCTCAAAGCCATTGTTCCTCAGCCTGGCACTCCCAGCCCTTGTCCAGAGTCCCTCCCCAGCTCTCCTGGAGCCCTTCAGGCACTGCAAGGCTGCTCTGAGGTCTCCCTGCAGCCTTCTCTTCTCCAGGCTGCACAGCCCCAGCTCTCCCAGCCTGTCCCTGCAGGGGAGGTTCTCCATCCCTCTGAAATTGGGGTGAAAGTCCAGCAGTGATCACAGCAGCAATCACCTGGACATCATCTTCTGGGCATGGTGTGGGCACACAAAGCCCACCAGTTGCCACCAGGGGAACCAAAGAAAAAGAAGTGGTTAGAGGGAGTGGGGTGAGGAGTTTTGTGCAGCTGAAGATCAGAATAGTGTCGACAGAATTGGACAGGGAGAGCTGCAGAGATGGATGGATTGGGTGGATTGGACAGGTGGATTGGGTGGATGGGTAGATTGAATGGATGGATCGGGTGGATGTGTGGATTGGGTGGATGGATTGGATGGAAAGATGGGTGGGTGGATTGGATGGGTGGATGGATGGGTGGATGGATGGATTGGTTGGGTGGATGGATTGGGTGGATGGATGGATTGGTTGGGTGGATGGATTGGGTGGATGGATGGATTGGTTGGGTGGATGGATTGGGTGGATGGATGAGTGGATGGATGGGTGGATTGGGTGGATGGTTGGGTGGATGGATGGATGGGTGGATTGGGTGGATGGATGGATTGGTTGGGTGGATGGATTGGGTGGATGGATGGGTGGATGGGTTGGATGGATGGATTGGATGGGTGGATTGGGTGGATGGGTGGATTGGGTGGATGGATGGGTGGATTGGGTGGTTTGATGGATGGATGGATGGATTGGATGGGTGGGTGGATTGGATGGGTGGGTGGATTGGGTGGTTTAGATGGATGGATGAGTGGATTGGGTGGATGGATGGATTGGATGGATGGGTGGATTGGGTGGTTTGATGGATGGATGGGTGGATTGGGTGGGTGGGTGGATTGATGGATTGGTTGGGTGGAAGGATTGGGTGGGTGGATGGGTGGGATGAATGGATGGATTGGGTGGATAGGCTGATTTGAATGGATGGATCAGATAGGTGGATGGATGTGTGGAGTGGGTGGCTTGGCTGAGTGGATGGATGGATTGGACAGACAGGTGGATGGATGGCACTGCCTGGCCTAGGATGCCCCCATATGGGATGCTGGCATTAAGGAGGATTTAATGACACCGCTCATAGAGTGCCTTATCAGGAGGTCCCTCGTTAGGAGCTGGGGATGCAAAGATGGTTTCCTCTGTGCCCACATGCAGCCCGTCCTGCGATGCCCCAGCGTGCCTGAGGCCCGGAAGACGCAGGGATGGAGCTGAAGGTCTGGGTGGATGGCATCCAGAGGGTCGTCTGCGGCGTCTCGGAGCAAACCACCTGCCAAGAAGTGGTCATCGCCTTGGCGCGCGCCATGGGTGAGCCATCCCCCCTGCCGGGGTCCCTGTGCGGGCACAGGCATCCACATGGCTGTCTGCAGGGCCTTGCTGGGGAGGGAGACCTTGGAAGGGGCTGGCTCCCACTCGGGGCTGAGCATGGCTCCTGCTCTGGGGTGGGTGTGGGTCCTGCTCTGGGCTGGGTGCGGGTCCCGCTCTGGGCTGAGCATGGGTCCCGCTCTGGGCTGGGTGCGGGTCCCGCTCTGGGCTGGGTGTGGGTCCTGCTCTGGGATGGATGTGGGTCCTGCTCTGGGGTGGATGCGGGTCCCGCTCTGGGCTGGGTGTGGGTCCTGCACTGGGCTGGGTGTGGGTCCCGCTCTGGGCTGGGTGGCGATGCCACCAGCCACCAGCCACCAGCAAGGGGGCACACAGCCTCAGTGCCCAGCTGCTGGCCCCAGCTGAGCTCCTCCGCTCCCCCCTGCAGGTCAGACCGGCCGCTACGTGCTGGTGCAGAGGCTGCGGGAGAAGGAGCGGCAGCTGCTGCCCCTGGAGTGCCCCCTGGAGTCGCTGGCCAAGTGTGGGCAGTATGCCAACGACGTGCAGTTCGTCCTGCGGCGCACCGGCCCCAGCGTGGTGGAGAGACCCTCCTCGGAGGGCGCCCCCCAGGCCCCCGAGAGGACGTTCATCCGCGCCAGCCTGCCCATCAAGCCCCGGCTGGCGGGCACGGAGCCGCCCCGCTCCCGGGAGCCCAGGAAATCCATGACCTTCAACTTGGGCCCCACGGGCTCCGCCGACCTGCTGGCCATGACCCGCTGGCGGCACCAAACCCGGGAGGGGCTGGAGCTGGAGGGCGGAGGGGTGGCGCAGCCCTCCAAGGAAGAGCTGTTCCGGAGGGTGCTGCGGCAGCAGGAGCAGCTGCACTCCCTGGAGGCCCAGGGGGACAGCCTGGAGACCGACCTGCGGCTCTGGGAGCGCGAGCGGGCGGGCGGCCAGGGGCCGGAGCAGGAGGAGGAGGAGGAGGTGGAGGAGATCCTCTACCTGGAGCAGCTGGTGCGGAGGAACGAGACGGAGCTGGGCCAGGAGGAGTTCTGGCAGAGCGAGCTGCAGCTGGAGCAGGAGCGCGAGCGAGAGCGGCAGCAGCGCGTCCGCAGCCTGCGGGCCAGCCTGCAGGACTACACCCAGCGCATCGGCCAGCTGGGCGCCCGCACCCAGGCCCTGCAGGAGCAGATCCGCTGGGAAATGGCCGAGAGGGCCAAGAGGGGCAAGGAGCCCCCCGCGCCCGGCCCGGCCGAGCTGGAGGACATGGCTGCCAAGATGAAAAGGGACCTGGAGGCCAAGGTCAAGCAAAGCACCCAGCTGGAGAGCAGCCTGGCCAGCGTGGAGAAGGCCCTGGAGGAAGCCGAGAGGAACCTGCAGGTAGCTAGGGCCAGGCTGAGCAGCCCCCGTGGGGTGGGGTGGGGGCACACTTGGGATGGGATCACAGAATCAGGTTGGATCAGAACCTCAGCGTCACCAAGGCCAACCCAGGACCCTGCTCTGCAAGGCTCAGCCCTAAACCACAGCCCCAAGCACCACAGCCAAACCTCCCTCAAACACCTCCAGGCTTGGGGACTCCACCACCCCCCTGGGCAGCACTTTCCAGTCCCTGACCACTCTTGTGGGGAAAATTTCTTCCTACTCTCCAGCCTGAACCTCCCCAGGGGCAGCTTGAGGCCATTCCCTCTTGTCCTGTCCCTAATGACCTGGGAGGAGAGACCAGCAGCAGCCTCTCCACAGCCTCCTTTCTGTAGACAGCAATGAGGTCTCCCCTCAGCCTCCTCTGGGTTGGGATGGGATGGGGTGGGAGGGGATAGCACCAACTTCCTAGCAGCCTGGAGCTGATGGGTTGGGTGGGGCTGGTTGTGTCCCAGCAGGCCGGTGAGCCTGTGGCAGTGCCTGCTGTTGGGGACACAGCACCTCTGCCCCAGCCAGCACATGGGCACCCCGCAGTGTCCTCCGTGCCAGCTGCAGCTGCAGGTGGAGCTCAGCATCACCCTGCTCCCGTGGGGCTGCAGCAGATCATAGTATCATAGAATCAGTCAGGGTTGGAAGGGAGCACAAGGATCATCCAGTTCCAACCCCCCTGCCATGGGCAGGGACACCCCACACTAGATCAGCCTGGCCACAGCCTCAGCCAGCCTGGCCTTAAACACCTCCAGGGACAGGGCCCCAACCACCTCCCTGCACAACCCATTCCAGGGCTTCACCACTCTCCTGGGGAAGAACTTCCTCCTCCCCTCCAGCCTCAATCTCCCCACCTCCAGCTTCATTCCATTGCCCCTCGTGGGGCTGGTGGTGTTGGCACAGGGATCAATGCCAGCTTGGATCAGGGAGTCGTGGAGGTGGATAGTTCAGGGCCACTCGGTGCCTGTGCACAGATCCTTCTGACCCCACAAGCTGTACTGGGACTTCCATGGAGGGGTCCTGCAGGGTGTGGAGATGGCAGCTGTAAGCCTGAGCCCCTGGCTCACCTGTCCTGGCCTCTCCAGCACGCAGGAGTCCAGTTCGACACCCACCCTCCACCCACCGCGTCCCTGAGGGGGAGACGGAAGGGAGCAGCTCTCGGGCGGGCAGGCTGCGGGAGCTGCCGTGCGCTCAGCTCCTCCCCAGCAGCTCTCGGCCGGGCAGGCTGTGGGAGCTGCCGTGCGCTCAGCTCCTCCCCAGCAGCTCTCGGCCGGGCAGGCTGCGGGAGCTGCCGTGCGCTCAGCTCCTCCCCAGCAGCTCTCGGCCGGGCAGGCTGCGGGAGCTGCCGTGCGCTCAGCTCCTCCCCAGCAGCTCTCGGCCGGGCAGGCTGCGGGAGCTGCCGTGCGCTCAGCTCCTCCCCAGCAGCTCTCGGCCGGCGCCTCCCGCACGGCACAGCCGCAGTCTGCCGGCTGCCGGCACCCTCTGCTGGAGACGGCAGAGCAGGGCTGTGCCCAGCGCCAGCCCTTCCCCGTGCCCAGCACCAGCCCTTCCCCGTACCCAGCTCTTCCCCGTGCCCAGCACCAGCCCTTCCCCGTACCCAGCTCTTCCCCGTGCCCAGCACCAGCTCTTCCCCGTGCCCAGCCCTTCCCCGTGCCCAGCACCAGCCCTTCCCCGTACCCAGCTCTTCCCCGTGCCCAGCACCAGCCCTTCCCCATACCCAGCTCTTCCCTATGCCCAGCGCCAGCCCTTCCCCGTGCCCAGCACCAGCCCTTCCCCGTACCCAGCTCTTCCCCGTGCCCAGCACCAGCCCTTCCCCGTACCCAGCTCTTCCCCGTGCCCAGCACCAGCTCTTCCCCGTGCCCAGCCCTTCCCCGTGCCCAGCACCAGCCCTTCCCCGTACCCAGCTCTTCCCCGTGCCCAGCACCAGCTCTTCCCCGTGCCCAGCCCTTCCCCGTGCCCAGCACCAGCCCTTCCCCATACCCAGCTCTTCCCTGTGCCCAGCACCAGCCCTTCCCTGTACCCAGCTCTTCCCCGTGCCCAGCACCAGCCCTTCCCTGTACCCAGCTCTTCCCTGTGCCCAGCACCAGCCCTTCCCCATACCCAGCTCTTCCCTGTGCCCAGCACCAGCCCTTCCCTGTACCCAGCTCTTCCCCGTGCCCAGCACCAGCCCTTCCCTGTACCCAGCTCTTCCCTGTGCCCAGCACCAGCCCTTCCCCATACCCAGCTCTTCCCTGTGCCCAGCACCAGCCCTTCCCTGTACCCAGCTCTTCCCCGTGCCCAGCGCCAGCTCTTCCCTATGCCCAGCGCCAGCCCTTCCCCGTGCCCAGCACCAGCCCTTCCCCGTACCCAGCTCTTCCCCGTGCCCAGCACCAGCCCTTCCCCGTACCCAGCTCTTCCCCGTGCCCAGCACCAGCCCTTCCCTGTACCCAGCTCTTCCCCCTGCCCAGCACCAGCCCTTCCCCATACCCAGCTCTTCCCTATGCCCAGTGCCAGCCCTTCCCCGTACCCAGCTCTTCCCCGTACCCAGCTCTTCCCCGTGCCCAGCGCCAGCTCTTCCCTGTGCCCAGCACCAGCCCTTCCCCGTACCCAGCTCTTCCCCGTGCCCAGCACCAGCTCTTCCCTGTGCCCAGCCCCAGCCCTTCCCCGTGCCCAGCCCTTCCCTGTGCCCAGTGCCAGCTCTTCCCCGTGCCCAGCCCTTCCCTGTGCCCAGTGCCAGCTCTTCCCCGTGCCCAGCCCTTCCCTGTGCCCAGTGCCAGCTCTTTCCCGTGCCCAGCCCTTCCCTGTGACCAGTGCCAGCTCTTCCCCGTGCCCAGCGCCAGCTCTTTCCCATGCCCAGCCCCAGCCCTTCCCTGTCCCCACGGCAGGCCCTCGGAGGCGGGTGGCTGTACCGCGGCACACCCTGAGGTCTCCTCCACCAGCTCTGGCAGGGCAAACCCAGGCTGGGGCAGCAGCCCTAGGGGCGGGTGCCAGCTGGCTGTTGGGGCACAGCAGGAGGCTCACCCCGTGGTGTGTGTTTTGCAGGCCCAGACCCAGGAGCTGGAGGAGCTAAACAAGGAGCTGAGGCAGTGCAACCTGCAGCAGTTCATCCAGCAGACAGGGGCCACGGTCACCGTCCTGCAGGCCAGGCCCGACCAGGATGCCCAGCCGGAGCCTGGCCCGCGCCAGCTGCCAGCCTGCTGGAGAAACGGAGGTCAGCAGGCTCTGCGGGACCCCTGCCCGCTCCCTGCCTCCCCTCCGCGGGGCACAGCGCCCCCTCTGTGGGTGTCCCCCCCCCAAACCAGCCCCGGGGGCTGAGGGTAGGCAGCAGCGATGGGCTTTGGGTGCTGCCACCCGGTCTCTCACCACCCCGGGGTGGTCTCTGGGGTGTGCCAGCCCCCAGGCTGCTGCCTCTTCCTCCTCCCCAGGGAAGCCTGGGGGCTGCTCATAGCTGGGGTCAGAGGCTGCCTTGCTGCTTCGGGGGCCAGGGGCGCTGCAGGCAGCTTCCCTCCACAGCACAGCTGAGGGCCACCAAAAACCAGGTGGCCAATGACCAGCACCAGCCCCCAGGGGCTGAAGGCTGGTGGGGACCGGCTCTGGGTACCCACAACCTCTGTGCTTGGCAAAGGAAGGGCAGGCATGGTGCCATCCACCTCCTCACGTGGTGCCATCCACCTCCACATGGTGTCATCCACCTCCTCAAAGGGATGAGAGGCGGTGGGGCAGGGGCTGTGCTGAAGGGCACAGGGGATGCCAGGGAGCCATTTCCCTCCAGAGCAGCTGGAGAGGTCTCTGAGGCCAGCCTGAGCCAGGCCTTTTGCCCTGTTCCGCAGGTTTCCCTCCCAGCCCGGGCACCGACTCGCCGCCCCGGGCCGGTGCCAAGCAGCTCCTCAGCCATCCCCGGACCCTGCCGGAGCCCCTGGTGCCCAGCCTCAACCCCGAGGGTGCGTACAGCCGGGGGGCTCTGGCACGGGAAGCAGGGAGAGGCTTCTGCTGCCTGCGGGGAGCAGGGAGCAGGCAGGCAGGGAGCAGGCAGGCAGAGGGAGCAGGTGGGCAGGGGGAGCAGGCGGGCAGGGGGAGCAGGTGGGCAGGGGGAGCAGGTAGGCAGGGGGAGCAGGTAGGCAGGGAGTGGGCGGGCAGGGGGAGCTGGCAGGGGGAGCAGGCAAGAGGAGCAGGCAGGCAGGGAGTGGGTGTACAGGGGGAGCAGAGCCGGCACCATGGCAGCCCCCACGCCGCTGCCAGTGCCTTGCCGCTGCCAGTCAGGCTCTGCCCAGCTAGGAGCTGTGGAGGATGTTCCTCAGCCCTGCCCCTGCTGCTTGTGTCCCCCAGGGCTGGCTCAGACTTCGCTGGGGTTGAGGTGGCAGAGATTTAATAGAACCCCAGACTGGGTTGGGCAGGAAGGGACCTCTAAAGGTCATCTGGCCCAGCCCCCTGCAGCCCCCAGGGACAGCCCCAGGCAGAGCAGGCTGCTCCCAGCCCCACACAACCTGCCCTGCACTGCTGCCAGCCATGGGGCAGCTCCACCTCTCTGGGCAGCCTGGGCCAGGCTCTCCCCACCCTCAGCACCAAACATTTCTCCTTCTCCCCACTCTCAATCTCCCTCTTGCAGTTCCAACCATCCCCCCTTGGCCTGGCCCAACAGGCCCTGCCCCAACCTCTGTCCCCAGCTCTCTGCTCAGCCCTTGGAGCACTGCAAGGCCACCAGAAGGTCTCCTGCAGCTTTCTCCTCTGCAGGCTGCCCAAGGCCAACTCTCTCAGCCTGGCCTCCCAGCAGAGGGCTTCCAGCCCTGCCAGCACTGCTGTGGCCTCCTCTGGCCCTGCTCCCCCAGGTCCCTGTCTTTCTTAGGCTGAGAGCCCTGCTTGGCCCCCATCCTTTACAGGAGTCACATTGCTCCAGCTTTGGGGCCACATCACCCCAAAACCTCTTCCATGACTCCTTTTTCCACCACATTTTTGTGTGCATCTAAAGCAAACTCTGCTACCCCTGCCTGCCATGGTGATGCCACCTGCATCCCACCCACACCACCATCCCCTCAGCAAAGCACCACTTGTCACCACCCCAGGACCCCAGAGCTCCATCCCCATCTCACCACCTCCCTCACCATCTGCATGTCCATCTCCCAGCCCAGGCTTTGTGCTTGCTTGTGTCCAGTTTCCCATTCCCCTTTGTCTCCTCACAATCTTCACAATCAAACTGCTGGAGCAGGTCCAGAGGAGGCCATGAAGATGATGAGAGGCTGCAGAAGCTCTCCTGTGGGCACAGGCTGGGAGAGTTGGGGCTGTGCAGCCTGGAGGAGAGAAGGCTGCAGGGAGACCTCAGAGCTGCACTTCAATATCTGCAGGGGAGCTGCAGGCAGGCTGGGGAGGGACTTTTGGCAAGAGCTGGGAGTGCCAGGCTGAGGGACAATGGCTTTGGGCTGGGAGAGAGGAGACTGAGAGTGGAGAGGAGGAAGAAATTGTTGAGAGTGAGGCTGGGGAGACTCTGGCACAGGCTGCCCAGGGAGGCTGTGGCTGCCTCCTGCCTGGAGGGGTTCAGGACCAGGCTGGATGAGGCCTTGAGCAGCCTGTGCTGGTGGGAGGTGTCCCTGCCCATGGCAGGGGGCTGGAGCTGGCTGAGCTTCGAGCTCCCTTCCAACCCAACCCCTATTGTGAGCCTGTGCATCTCTGGACCTCACTGAGGTTGTTTTGTCTTCTCTTGCAGTTGTATCGACCCGGCAGAGCATCTGGAGGTAGAAGGGCAGGGCCCAGCCAGCAGAGGAGCCTTGCAAGTGTGAATGTACAAACAAACCACATGAGATATAGAGATATATAGAGATATAGAGAGAGAATATATATATATAACTATTTTTTACTGCTTTCTGTCCTGGATGGATGTGGACAGAGTATTTTTTACTGACTGTGAGCTCAGACCAGCAACCAATGACACAGAGCAGCCCTCGGCCCCCGCCCACGGACGCCCACCACCACCACCACCACCTATTTTCCTAAGTGCTTTGGATACTCAGCAGCTCTTTGGTGCTCTCACCCCCCACTCCGTGGAACCTCCTCAGAAGACCCCATCTGAAGATGCCCTTGCTCTGGAGCAGAGCCTGCCCTGGCTGGAGCCAGCTCTTACAGCCCCTGGCCGCAGGGTGCGGGAGCCTCACCAAGACCTCCGTCGCCACCCGCGCCCCAGGTGCAAGCGCGGCTTCAGGACGGCTTTCTGCCCCCCTTCTTCTTTGATCACCACTCTTGAGAACCCTGTAGTAGGACCTCCTCTTCTCCACTGTGCTGTGGACCAGGCTTCGAGGCAGCAGGGGGCTTGGTTTTTATCTTCAACCCACTTCACTTTTCGCCTCGTTTCTGAGAGGAGCTCGCAGCAGGAGCAGCCCTCGCCCGCTGCGGAGGGAGCGGGACCCGGGCGGTGACACCTCACTGCTGCTGCTGCACTCCGTGGCCAGTAGCTGCTCTTGGCTGTTCTTCATCAGTCCTAGTGGGCTGCCCCGGGTTGGGAACTGCAACAGCAGAGAGGTCTGGGGAGGGGCTGGCTTTCCCCAGGAGGTGCCCGAGCGCAGAGCGTGGCCCTGGCGCCGTGCCCGCCGCGGAGCCCTCTGCGCTGCGCCCCCGACCCAATAAATCCTTGGGAAAGGCTTTGAGCCAAGCGAGTCTGAGCCTGCTGCTGTGGCCCTGGGAGAGCTGGCCCCACCTGCTGCTGGGGGTCAGTGTTCAAGGGGCAGGTCCCAGGTGTTTGCCCACCCACAGCCCCCCTTCCCCCCTGCGTTTCTCCCAGCCCCCTCTTCTCCTTCACCGAATGAAAGCTGGAAGTACTTAATGCCCACGGGCAGCTTCCCCCCACACTGCTCTGCTGCTGGATGGGGTTTTTTCCCCTCCTTCTCAACTCACAAAGTGCTTTCCCTCCAGTGAGCATCTCCAGTGAGAGGCTGGCCATCTCCTGGATGAAACATGGCAGCACTTTAATAATGCACAGCAGCAGCAGCAGCACAGAGCATTCTAGGCCAGGAGGCGAGCAGCAGGGATGGTGCTGGCTGCAGAGCAGAGCAGAGCAGGTAGGAGAGCTGAGGAGCAGAACCTTCTGGAGTTCAGCCAGGCCAAGTGTAAGCTCCTGCACCAGTACAGGTGAGGGGGGACCTGCTGGAAAGCAGCTCTGTGGAGAAACACCTGGGAGTGCTGGTGGACAGAAAGCTCCCCCATGAGCCAGCAGTGTGTCCTCATGGCCAAGAAGGCCAAGGGGGTCCTGGGGTGCATGAGGAAGGCTGTGGCCAGCAGGGCAAGGGAGGTTCTCCTGCCCCTCTGCTCTGCCCTAGGTTCCAGGTCTGGGCTCCCCAGTCCCAGAGGGACAGGGAACTGCTGGAGAGAGCCCAGGGGAGGCTGCAGAGCTGCTGAGGGGCCTGGAGCAGCTCTGGGAGCAGCAAAAGCTGAGAGCCCTGGGGCTGAGAGCCTGCAGCAGAGCAGCCCCAGAGGGCAGCTGAGCAATGCTCAGCAAGAGCTAAAGGAGCTGTGGGGGGCAAGAGGCTGGGGCCAGGCTCTGCTGAGTGGTGCCCAGGGACAGCACAAGGGACAGCAAGGGGCACAGAGTGGCAGCCAGGAAGTTGGAGCTGAGCAGGAGGAGAAAGTTGTTTGGTGTGAGGCTGCTGGAGGCCTGGAGCAGGCTGCCCAGAGAGGTTGTGGAGTCTCCTGGTGTGGAGAGCTTCCAACCCCCCCTGGGCATTGTGCTGCTGGGCAAGCTGCTGGGGGTGCCCTGCTTTGGCATGAGGGTTGGACTGGATGATCTCCAGAGGTTCCCTCCAACTCCACCATGCTGGGGCTCTGTGTAGTTAGAAAGTTCCCATCCACCTCCAAGCCTCTCCAGCTGCACCTGGCAAACCACAAGCAAGAACATCAGCTCTTGCTCTCTATCAGCATCTCCCCTGGGGCTCTGCTGGGCTCCAGTCCCTGGGGCAATGCCCCTTGCACAGCTGCTTTTTCTGGTGCCACCTCAACCCAGCAGGTTGGTCAAGTGTCATGGAAGGATTAAAGCCTGCTTGGCTGGCTGGTGTGCCTCTGGTTGTGACTGCAGAGTGGCTGCAGCAGAGGTGACATTGCAGAGGTGTCTTCTTTGGAGTCAGAATGGGGAGAGGTGTCCCAGGGTCCTGCCCCTGGGCTGGAACAATCCTCACTGGCAGTACAGGCTGGGGGAGGAGGTGACAGAAAGCAGCCCTGAGGAAGGCCTTGGGGGTGCTGGGGGGGGAGAAGCTGGCCAGGAGCAGGCAGTGAGAGACTGCAGCACAGAAGGCCAAGGGCAGCCTGGGCTGCAGCCAAAGCAGTGTGGCCAGAGCTGGAGAGAGGATCCTGCCCCTCTGCCCTGCTCTGGGGAGACCTCACCTGCAGGGCTGGGGCCAGGTCTGGAGCCCTCAGCACAGGAAGGACCTGGAGCTGATGGAGAGGCTCCAGAGGAGGCCATGAGAATGCTCAGGGGGTTGGAGCAGCTCTGCTCTGGGGCCAGGCTGAGGGAGCTGGGGCTGTGCAGCCTGGAGAGGAGAAGGCTGCAGGCAGACCTCAGAGCAGCCTGCCAGGACCTGGAGGGGCTACAAGAAGGCTGCAGAGAGACTGTGCCCAAAGGCCTGCAGGGACAGGCCCAGGGGCAATGGCTTCAAAGGAGAGCAGAGCAGATGGAGATTGGATGTGAGGAACAAGTTGTGCCCCAGGAGGCTGCTGGAACACTGCAGCAGGCTGCCCAGGGAGGTGGCTGAGGCTCCATCCCTGGAGCTGTTCCAGGGGAGGCTGCAGAGGGCTCTGGGCAGCCTGCCCCAGGGGAGGATGTCCCAGCTGGGTGCAGGGCTTGGATTGGAGGAGCTCTGGAGCTCCCTCTCCCTCTGCTCAATGTTTGGGCTTGCACTCAGTAGGTTTTTTTTCCCTTGTTGCTTTAAATGAGTCTCCACCTGGCTGAGGGCTTGCAAAGAACATTTCAGTGCTGATTGGGAGGGAAAAAAACCCAAAACTATCTTCCATGGATTTGGACAGAGCTTGGGATAACCTCTGGGGGGAAACAAAATGACCTCCCCAGGTTAAAGAGAGGTCTCCATTTACAGATTCACCTCCAGGGATCAGTTCTGGACCAATCTTGTTTAACATCTTTGTTGGTGCCATGGACAGAGGCACTGAGGCTCCCTCAGCACCGAGCTGTGTGGTGCTGCTGACAGCTGGAGGGAAGGATCCATCCAGAGGGACCTGGGCAGGCTGCAGAGCTGGGCCCAGGACAACCCCAGGAGGTTCAGCAAGACCAAGGGCAAGGTCCTGCAGCTGGGACAGGGCAATCCCCATCACCAATACAGGCTGGGCAGGAACTGGCTTGAGAGCAGCTCTGAAAGAAAGGCCATGGGGGTGCTGGGGGAGGAGAAGCTCAGCAGGAGCCAGCAGGGAGCACCTGCAGCCCAGAGAGCCAAGCAGAGCCTGGGCTGCAGCAGCAGAAGTGTGGCCAGCAGGGCCAGGGAGGGGATTCTGCCCCTCTGCTCCACTCTGCTGAGACCACAGCTGCAGCTCTGGGGCCAGGTCTGGAGCCTCTGTGCCAGGAAGGCTCTGGAGGGGCTGGAAGGTGTCCAGAGCAGGGCCAGGAGGAGGAGCAGAGGGCTGGAGCTGCTCTGCTCTGCAGACAGCCTGAGAGAGTTGGGGTTGTGCAGGCTGGAGAGGAGAAGGCTCCCAGGAGACCTTCTGGTGGCCTTCCAGGAGCTGCAGGGGGCTGCAAGCAAGCTGGGGAGGGACTTTGGAGGCTGTCAGGGAGGACTGGGGGGGATGGAACAGCACTAGAAGTGGGGAGATTGAGATTGGCTGTGAGGAAGAAGTTGTTGCCCATGAGGGTGGTGAGAGCCTGGCCCAGGCTGCCCAGGGAGGTGGTGGAAGCCTCCTGCCTGGAGGTGTTTGCAGCCAGGCTGGAGGTGGCTGTGAGCAACCTGCTGTGGTGTGAGGTGTCCCTGCCCATGGCAGGGGCTTGGAGCTGGCTGAGCCTTGGGGTCCCTCCCAGCCCTGCCAGCTCTGTGGTTCTCCAGCCAGGAAGCAGACAGAACAGTGCTTGGAAGCTGATTGGTTTTTCCTGTGCCTTTGCCTCCTTCTGTCTCTCTCTGTGGGCTGTTGTCCATTCACCAGCTCCCAGCACCAACTTTATATGGTGGGATGAAAAACCCCAAACCAACAACACAACAACGACCCCCAACACCCCCCCCTGGCTAACAATGAAGCCACTGAACACTACCCTGAGCAGTTAGCTTTGGTTCATTGGTGACAGGCAGCAGGGGGTTAGCTGCTGAGGCTGTGTGGGATGGAGCTGGAGGGGGGGCAGCAGCACTCAGCATCCAGCACGGCCTGGGGGGAGAGGCTGATGCCTTGAGGGCTACCTTTGGGTCCTCAGCTGGATGGGGATTTCCTCTTTGGCTTTTGGGGGGGTGGAGGGAGGTCCTCTAAAGCAGCAAGAGGGGTTGGGAAGGTAACAAATGAGTTTAATTAACTCCTCTCTCCCCACAGCCGTGGCGGGGGGGGGGGGAGAGGAGTTAATTAAACTCATTTATTACCTTAGGACCCCCACCCCCCACCCCCCTGCTTGACCTACATTCCTCCCAGCACATTATTTAAGTGAGGCTCAATACCTGCCCTGCTTTTATCTTCTCTAAAGGCTGTGTCAATAATACATTTCTGCCATTGAATATTTTATTGATGGGGTTTTGCCTTCCCCCCCCCCCCCCCCCCCCCCCCTTCTTCCCATTTCAGGAGCCTGCCTGATTGTTCCTAATTAAAATTTGATGCCCTGGGAGAAGGCTTTTTTTTTGTGCTGGGGCAGGGAGGGGGTTGGGGGGGGGGGGAGGGAGGGAGGGGGGGGAGGCTGATGCTGCCCTTTTCTAGGCTGCTCCTGCTTTGTTTGCAGCTCATTGTTGGGGTTTTGCCCTCGGGGAGGAAAAAAAAACACCATAGAGATATCTCCTGGGGAGGGCAGAGGCTTGGGGGAGAAGCAGGGATCCATACATGGTGGCTGAGCAGGGAATTGTGCCCCCACAGGCCCTGCCAGGCAGCTCCTCCCTTCCCTCCAGCATCTGGGAATGGGCTGCAGGGCTGCTGCCTCCTCCCCACCGGCTTCAGTGCCACTGAAACAAGTCCCAAAGCAGAGGTTGGAGCTGATTTCCTTTCCTTTCCTTTCCTTTCCCTTCCCTTCCCTTCCCTTCCCTTCCCTTCCCTTCCCTTCCCTTCCCTTCCCTTCCCTTCCCTTCCCTTCCCTTCCCTTCCCTTCCCTTCCCTTCCCTTCCCTTCCCTTCCCTTCCCTTCCCTTCCCTTCCCTTCCCTTCCCTTCCCTTCCCCTCCCCTCCCCTCCCCTCCCTCCCCCAGCTGGTGAACACAGGCAGCAGCCTTTAAATAAGCTAAACCTGCAGGCTCTGCCAGCACAAAGCATCGCTCAGGAGAGTCCCTTGGTCACCTCCAGCCTCCCTGGAGGCTCTTCCTCCCCTCTGTCCTCCCCAGTTGCTTCATCCTGTTTGAACAGTGCCCAGGCACAATGGCTCCCAGCTCCTCACCCACCCGCTCCAGCTTAGGTTGGACATGAGGAATAATGTCTGCCTTGAGAGGGTCACCAGGCCCTGGAACAGGCTGCCCAGGGCAGCGGTGCCACCGTCCCTGGGAAGGTTTGAAAGCTGTGGTGCTGTGGAACGTGGTTTAAGAGTGGACATGGCAGAGGCAGAGGTAGGGAAGGATTGGACTTGATGATTTTAAATGGCTTGGCCATGATTCTGTGCTTCTGTGACGTGGGTTGGAGGTGACCTGGGAGTGCTGGGTTAATGGTTGGGCTCACTGAGCACACAATCACAGAATGCTCTGGGCTGGAAGGGACCTCAAAGCTCATCCAATCCAACCCCCTGCACTCAGCAGGGACATCCCCCCCTGGATCAGGCTGCCCAGAGCCCTGTCCAGCCTCACCTGGAACAGCTCCAGGGATGGAGCCTCAACCATGTGGAAGGGAGCTCAAAGCTCAGCCAGCTCCAACCCCCTGCCATGGGCAGGGACACCTCCCACCAGCCCAGGCTGCTCCAGGCCTCATCCAGCCTGGCCTTCAACACCTCCAGGGACACAGCAAGATCTTAAAGGTCTTTTCCAACCCAAATGATTCTATGATTCAACGATCAGCCTTGGTGTCTTCTGCAGCCAGGGGCCCAGCTCTGCCTCAGGCCAGCCCCATTTCACAGGCAGGGAGCAGCTGCAGACACCTGAACCCCCCCAGCTCCCAGCTGGGAAGCTGTGCAAGTTCCTCAAGGCTTTGGGAGTTGTTTTCCCCCCCACCCCTCTCTGAACTTCCTCCTGAGTGCCAGGAGGGTTTGTGCTGCCTCCCAGCCCCAGGCCTTGGCCAGCAGATCTCCCAGCAGAGGCTGCAGCAGCAGTTACATAAGGGAAGGTGTGAAGGGCTTGGAGGAGCTCTGCTGCCCATGCCACCACTGATGCTCTGCTGCCTGCTCCTGGGTCCTCTGAGGGTTAGGCACTGCAGATGAGGCAGAGACACAGCAAAGCAGCTCAGGTGGCCACGCAGGGAGCCTGGTCTGCTGTCCCTTGCTGTGGCTCAGGGTGAAGGCTGAGCAGAACTCTGCCTTGCCCTGGAAAAGAGGGGGAAAACAGTAAATACAAGAGTATATAAATCCCAGAATGGTGAAGCAGCAGAGGAGCCTGGGAAATTCCCTTGTTTATGGATGAGCAACTTTCTCTCCCCACAGAACCTCCTGCCAGCAGAAATCTCTCTCTCCATTTTCTGCTTTTGCTTTTTTAGGAGCTATTATATAAGTCCCTGCTCACATTCAGCTAACTGACTTCCTCTTAAACAATTTATGGCCCCCTGCTCCCCAGGGGCCAGCTTGCTCCTCCAGCCAGGCTCACCCTGCAGGAGCTACCCCCAGCACACCTCGCCCAGGAGCTGCGCCAGACCCTTCCCCACGCTCTGCAGGAGCCTTGGGGCTGCTCCCTGCCCTCTGCCAACAGCTGGAACGACAGAACAGAGTCCCTGGCAGAGCAGCAGGCCTGCTCCTCCTCTGAGGGACACCCCAAAACCCTGCAGCACAGAAGGCAAAGGGCTGCAGCCAAAGCAGCGTGGCCAGAGATGGAGAGAAGGGATCCTGCCCCTCTGCTCTGCTCTGGGGAGACCTCACCTGCAGGGCTGGGGCCAGGTCTGGAGGCCTCAGCACAGAAGGACCTGGCCCTGCCAGAGCAGGTCCAGAGGAGGCCACCAAAATGCTCAGGGGGTTGAAGCAGCTCTGCTCTGGAGACAGGCTGAGGGAGCTGGGGGTGTTCAGCCTGGAGGAGGCTCCAGGGAGACCTCATAGCAGCCTGCCAGTACCAGGAAGGATGAAGGGAGATGCAGTGGCAGGACAAGGGGCAATGGCTTCAAACCAGAGGAGATTTAAACTGGATGTTGGGAACAAGTTCTTTATCATTCTATGAACACCAGCTCTGAGCAAGAGCCTTTAGCACCCCTGTCCCCAGGCTCAGCATCACCCTCTGAAGCTCTTTATTAGCTACTGGAACACTCACGCTGAGGGGACACCTGAGCTCTGCTGAAATGCATCAATTCATAGAATGGGTTGGGCTGGAAGGGTCCTTAAAGTTCCAACCCCCTGCCCTGGGCAGGGACACCTCCCACCAGCACAGCTTGCTCAAGGCCTCATCCAGCCTGGCCTAAACACCTCCAGGCAGGAGGTATCCACAGCCTCCCTGGGCAAACTGTGCCAGAGTCTCCCCTTCCAGTCTCTAGTGGGTCTTGGGCAGGGGTAAAGCCACCAGCACGCCCTGGGGTTTCTGCTGGAGGCTCAACCAGGTTACTCCCTGCCCCTCTCTTTTGTGAGCCCCCCCTCACTGGCCACAGAGGCAAGCCAAGGGCTGGGAGGCGCAGGGCACGCAGCACAGGATGAGCTGTGCCAGCAGGAAGGCAGAGCCTGCCCCTCCAGCCCTGGATGATGGGAAGAAGCACCCAAACACCGGTTTTGCACTATTTATTGAAGGCTTCAGGTGACAGCACAGCAGGTTAGGTTTGAATCACACCACAGGAATGTTAAAAACAGGAATTGAGCTGGATGCCCCCTCCCTGCTCACTGGAGACGGACACAGACCAAGCAAACACAAACAAACTTCACCCCAGCCCTTGCCTTGCCTTAGTGGAGCTGAGCAGGATGGGTCTGGAGGCAGCTGGAAGCATCAAGCATCCATACCTAGGGCACTGCTGGTGGGAACTGGGACAAGGCTTGCCAGGCAACCTGCAGAGCTGCTTCTGCCAGCAGCAGCTCCAGGGGATGGCCACCCAGCAGCACAGGCCCCGAGCACAGGGCTGCTGCTTCCAGGAGCAACAGAGCAGTTCCCTGGCAGACACAGGCAGTCACGTTAGAGCAGGCTGGGTTAAACCAGGACACAGGTTTGCCACCTGTGAAGGAGAGGGGGGACACAGGGTGGGGCTTCAGGTCCAGCCCCCTGAGACACTCACACACACGAGTGGATTTGGCACCAGCTTCCCCCCCACTCCCTGCTCTCCACGTGGCTGCACCCTGCCCAGGACCAGCAGTGGGAAGATGATGGAGGTGCAGGAAGGGAGGAGAGAAACTTTCTAGGGCTCAGAAAGCTCCAAACTTGTGCCCTCCCAGGCACCAAAAAGGGCTCACTTGGTTTCTGAGCAGGCAAGGAAGCAGCTCTGGTAAAGGTCCTCCTCTCTTTCCAGCACGTCTGAGCACCCTGGGCTCGCTCAGCCTGTGCAGGGCACCAAGGCAGCTGAGTTTTCCTGTGGAAGAGCAGATGCTCCTCTGGGACCAGAGGGAGAAACCAGAATGGAGCTCAAGCAGGGGAGATAGGGACAGGCAAAACTGCTCCAGGACAGACTTTAGACTGCTCTGCCTTCTGGGCACTTAACTGCTTACTGACCACAGAACTGCCACTTCCTTCAGGTCAAGCCCTTGCAGGGGTCCAGGGATACTCATGAAGCAAGAGGAAGGATGACCTGAGCCCTTTTGGGGGATCTCAGCAGGCTGCAGTGACTTCTACCTGGTTATTATGAGGTTAAGCTGCTGCTGAACCTCCACTGTGCCTCCAAACAAGACACTTCAACTACTCAAGTTTTTTTTCACTGGCCCAAAAATTGCCTGGGAGAACTGTGGAGGAGAAGCAGCCTGCTTTGTCACTTCCTCTGCCTCCAGTGACAGCCACCCCGGGCGGCTGGAGGAGTCCCTGCCCAGCTGCTTCCCTGCCCCGCGGGGCCATGAAGTCAGAGTGCCCAGCGTGACATCACGGCACGATGCCAGTGCCCAGCCAGGCCTGGGGGACTGATGGAGCCCTGGCAGAAGGAGCAGAAAGCAGCAAGCAAAGTTTGGGGGGTGGGAGGAGAAGCAGAACAGGAAGGAGAAAGGAAAGTGAAGCTCGTTTCTACGTCTCACTGAACAGACCAGAGGTGACTCATCCCGGGCAACACCGGGCACCGGCTCTGTTAGCACACCCTTGGCAATAGCAGCTCAGTTAGTCACTGACTGGGTAGCAAGACGTCACCGGCTGGGACGAAGCTTCTCCTCAACTCGGTACAGAATCCGCAAGAGCTCAGTGACTTTGGAGATGAGCAGGGAGGAGAGAGGCCCCCACACCATCCCTCCTGGGTGGCTCCGATCCCCTCGCCGCCGTGCCCACTGGATGTACCCAGCCCCGCTGCCAGGACCGGGACCTCCCGCTCTGGGTGACCGCGGGATGCTGCCGGCCGCACGTCGCGGGATCACCGGGCCGCGGAGGCAGAACAGCAGTGCTGGACGAGGGAGCACGCCGGAGCCCCTCACCTGGGTGGTGGGACAAGGATGCAGGCGTCGAGGAGTCGAGGCACGGGGTCCGTAGCATCACGGCGCGGATTCGAAGTGCGGAGTTGAGGGTCGGTGGCGTCGGGGCGCGGCGCCGGCGGCCGCCCAGCGATGTCCGAGGAGCAGGTTAGCCGCTGTCACACGCACAGTGGAGTCGCCGAGAGCACAATGTGCGTTAGTCAGTGGCTCACCTGCTCCTGGAGGGTGACGTGGAGGGGGCGGCGGGACCCTCCTGCAGCACAGCAGACACCGGGCAGCGCGAACGGGGCTCAGGGGAGAGGGAGTCGCTCCCCGGCACCCAGGGCTGCAGCTCCCACCGCCCATCCCTCCCCCGGGACGGGCCCTCCCCGCGCTGCCTCATGCCCGGCTGCACCCCGCCGTGCCGGGGCGGGGGCTCCCTTCCCGCCGCTCACCTGTGCTCCCGCCGCTCGTCAGCGCTCCCCCCCGCTGCCGCCGCCGCCGCCAACTTCTGGCTCTGCCCCGGCCCGGCCCACGCCGCGCGCCACAGCCCACGCCCCGCCCCCCGCTCCTCTCCAGCCAATAGCAGCGCCGCCCGACGGACAGCCGGCCCCGCCCCCTCTCCACAGCGTCCAATGGCCGCTCGGGGTCCGCCCAATGGCTGCGGCGCGGGGCGTGGTGAGGCCGGCGGCGCGGGGGCCCCCCCCCAGGGCCGTGACAGCGGCGGGCGCGGCGCGTTCGCTTCTGCACGTCGCTGCTGCGGGGAGGAACCATTTGTACCTGTTGAGCCGCCGCCGCCTCCCGCGCTCTCCGCCCCGCCGGACCCCCACCTCCCCGCCCTTCCCCGCCTCGCCGCAAGCCGCCGGTCGCCAGCGGCACCCCCCTTGCCCCGCTGCGCTGCCCGCGGGCAGCCCCATCCCCACCGGAGCTTCACTGCCCCCCCTCCTCCTCCCGTTCTCTCCCGGCCGTCCCCGTCCCGCCCCCGCCGCAGCCCGGCCCATGGTACGGTCCGCCGGGGCCGTGCCATCAGGGCAGTGTCGGGGCGCACGTAGGCGGTGCGGGGAGGGGGGCGGGGGGGAAGTTGGAAGCGGGCGGGACCTGCGGGGTGCCGCCGGCCGTGCTCCCCGTGGGTGCGTGCCTCTCACGCCGGGGTGTCACATTTTACGTTGTTAGATTAATTGGTTCAATTGTTTTTCTTCCCCGCTGTTCCCTGCCCGGTGGGGCGTGTGGGTTGTCCGTGTGCCCCGGGGTGCTGAGGGGTGTCCCCTAGCCTGGAGGGTCTCGGGACGATGGCTTCGAGGGGTAAAGGGTCCCAACTCTCCAAGGGCCTTCTTCCAGAACCTTCATTTCCGCCCGAAAAGCATGGGTGGCTAAAGCCTCCCAGATGCTCGCAGTGCCCCAGAGGACATCTCCGCGCTGGAGGAGCTCGCTCTGACCCCTCAAGCCACCCGGCAAACAAACGCTTGAACACGGAGAATGTCTGGGTACCTCAGCCCCAAAGACGGCGCAGCACTGTCCCCCCAAGGGAGAGTCATAACGTCATAAGACACTTTAGGCTGGAAAGGAACATTGAAGATCATCCTGCAGTCACCAGGAGCACCTGCAGCTAGAGCAGGCTGCTCAGAGCCCCAGACAACCAGACCTGGAATGGTTCCAGGGATGGAGCATCTCCTGCCTCCCTGGGCAACCTGGGCTGGGCTCTCAGCACCCTCAGCATGAATACATTCTTCCTTGTATCTACAAAGGTGAAGAGACCTCTTTGAAGACACACAGAGCTGGCCACCTGACTGCCATCCACCCACAGCCACACACCTTCCTCCCAGAGAGAAAAAGTAGAGTGTTTGGAGGAGTGGGCAAGGTTGGTGAGACCTCAATTCATCAGTACTCCTGGTGTGCATAAGAACCACTTAGGGTGTGACAATGACCCCCAGCTGAACAGTGGACAGACACCTGCTGAAAGGCTGGCACAGGCTGTCCAGAAAAGGACTCAAACCCTGCATGCCCCACGAGAGCTTACTTGGCACCAGCTGGTGGTCTGCAACCTGGTGCCCTTCCTGCATCTCTCTGCTGAAAGGCTGGCACAGGCTGTCCAGAAAAGGACTCAAGTCCTGCATCCTCCACTCTGGATCCCCTGTTCCAGGAAGGCTCTGGAGGGGCTGGAAGGTGTCCAGAGAAGGGCCAGGAGGAGGAGCAGAGGGCTGGAGCTGCTCTGCTCTGGAGAGACTGAGAGAGTCGGGGTTGTGCAGGCTGGAGAGGAGAAGGCTCTCAGGAGACCTTCTGGTGGCCTTCCAGGAGCTGCAGGGGGCTGCAAGCAAGCTGGGGAGGGACTTTGGAGGGTGTCAGGGAGGGATAGGACTGGGGGGGATGGAGCAGAACTAGAAGTGGGGAGCTTGAGATTGGCTGTGAGGAAGAAGTTGTTGGCCAGGAGGGTGGTGAGAGCCTGGCCCAGGTTGCCCAGGGAGGTGGTGGAAGCCTCCTGCCTGGAGGTGTTTGCAGCCAGGCTGGAGGTGGCTGTGAGCAACCTGCTGTGGTGTGAGGTGTCCCTGCCCATGGCAGGGGGTTGGAGCTGGCTGAGCCTTGAGCTCCCTTCCAGCCCTGCCAGCTCTGTGGTTCTATGGTTCTGTGCCTCAAGACAGCTTCCTCGGCACCAGCCAGCGTGGTGGTCTGCAGCGTGGTGCTCTTCCTGCACAGCACTGAGCAGAGTGCGGAACCAAAGCCCCGCATGTGGTGCCGGTAGCTGGTGGCAGTTCCCCACCCAAAGTGGTTTGGCTGGACCCTTCACCAGCTCCTCACGGCTCTGCTGCCCCGTGGCTGGTGGGGAGGAGGGATGGGGAGGACAGCCCCTCTGCTGCGTGACAGCTGGTACAATGCCCTCCTCTGTTGCCGAGCTGCGTGCGTGCCGTGCGGGGGCTTTGTTTTCCCCCAGCAGCTGGACAGAGCAGTCACATCTTTACATCTCCCCCCCGCCCAGCACGGGGCTGGGTTGGAGGGAGATGGGCTGCGGAGTGGGCTGGCCCCACGGCAAGCACTCAATGGGTCACAAATGGGTATTTTGTGTGGAAAGAGCTGCGCTGGGCACCACCCCAACACCTTCCTACCAGCACCGCAGGCTGGGCCACGCCTGCCCTCAGCTGCTGCGCTCCACCGCCTCCCTTGACGCTTCCTCCAGGTGGTGCCTCCCATTTCGGAGTTTATTTAAAAGAAAATAAATCAGTAGGGAAGGTCGAGACCTCTCCCCACCCCAGGCCCACAGGAGGGTCTGATGGCTCTACGCGAGGCCAGTGAGTGCTGCTCAGCCTCGGCCTCCGCTGCCCCCCAGCCCCGGACGAGCCCGCGGCTCAGCCCTTAATCTCCGGGATGAATGTCCTGCTGACACGGCCGCTGCTGTCCCGGGACAGCCTCGCTCGGCCCCGCCCGAGGCTCTGCCCTTTGTTTTCCGCTTGCACTCGGTCCCGGTGCCGAGGGGTGTGCGGGGGCTGCGGCACTGTGCCCGCCGGTGCGGGGCATGGCAGTCCCATGGTAGTCTTCATCCTCCTGCTGGGGCGGCGGGCTCGGGGGGCAGCCCGAAGGAGGACATGCCCCGTCGTACCCCCAAAAAACATATCACTTAATGTCCCATTGAAATGTTCTCGCTTCAGAGCTCAGATCGGTTCTTGGCACACTCGAGGTGCGTTGCGCTTGTGGCCGCGGCTTTGCCAGGGCTCCCCGGCAGAGCGGGCAGGCAGCAGCCGGGCTGGCTCTCCGCGCTCTCAGGAACGGGACCTGGTTTGCTGTCCACGGCCCCTGTCTGACTCCTGACAATGCCCCGAGTGTCTGTGAGGACGCGTCCGTTAACTGTCGGTCACGTCCGTCTGCCAGCGGTGGTGGGGCCGCGCTCCCCATCCCGGCAGGCACGGGGCCATCCGGGGCCGCGCTCCCCATCCCGGTGGGAGCGGGGCCGTGCGGGGACAGGACCATGCTTCCCCGTCCCAGCGGGGACAGAACCGTGCTGCCCGTGACGAGGGCGAGGTGACGGCCAGGGCCGCGCTCTCCCTCCTGGCGGGGACGGGGCCATACGAGGTCATCCGGGGCCGTGCTCCCCGGCCCAGCGGGGATGCGCCCGTGCGGGGTTAGAACCGTGCCTCCCATCCCGGCGGGAACAGAACCGTGCTCCCCGCGCCGAGGTGGAGCTGCCAGCTAGGGCTGTGCTCCCCGTGCCGGCAGGAACGGGGCCGTGCGGGGACAAGATCGTGCTCCCCATGCCGGCGGGGACGGGGCCGTGCGAGGACAGCTGGGGCCGGGCGCCCCGTGCCGGGGGCGTACAGCCAGGACCGTGTCCGCCGTGCAGCGGGGGCCAGCCGCGGCCGTGCTCGCCGTGTCGGCGGGGCTCGGCAGAACACCGCAGCTGACGGAACAGTGCGAGAATTACGTGCGTGCGATCACCCCGAGGAACGGGAACACTTGGGCTGGGACCAGCTACGCGAAGTTAGGAAGGGCAAACACCCTCGGCCGCGATCTGCTCCGCCTTAACGCGGCGTTTGGACTCGGTCCGTGCCCTCCCGGACCGTGCTTCCCTGCCCGGGTACCGGCGGGCTCCCGGTCCGGCGCGCTCGGCAGAGGAAGCCCCGTCCACCGGTCTGCCCCACGGCTCCGGTGGGGACGGCGGCAGCTCGTGCCGCAGGCGGGGCTGGGCTCGGTCAGGGGGTGACACATTTCCGCTAGCACGCCGTAGCCGGGGCGCAGCCCCCCACGGGCCTCGTATCCTCGACACTCGGTGGCCTTTGCGCCCCTGCTCCACCAAACCTGGGGGCACCAGGGAAGGGACAGCGAGCTCCAGGGGAGTCCCCTGGCCAGCGCTGCCTCTGCGGTACACCCTGGTGCCGCGGGTGGGGAACTCGCAGCCCACGTCCCGGCGCTGCCTCCCTCCGTGCGGCGCGGCTCCCTCCCGCGGCCCCCTGGTGGTACAGCCCGGCGCGCCCCACTCCGGTAGTCCGACCCTGGGGCCGCTCCCCCCCGCGTTCCCGAATGGTTCGCCCCACCCCTGCCCGCCAGTGGTTCAGTCCCACAGCTGCGCCTGCCGCCGCCGGCCCTTGCGTGACCCGGAAGTGCTCCCCAGCACTTCCGGTGCGAGGGGGCTTTCGTTGTGCATCCCGGTACCCCGGCCCGGTTATGTGAGCGCTGGCGCCGCCTTCTTGCGTGAGTGCCAGGGGACGGAGGGCCTGGGGCGGCCGCCGGGGCCTGCTTGGGCGGAGCGGAGCACGGCAGGAGCCCGGCCGAGGCGGCGGCGGGCCGGAGCTGCGCGGAGCGGCCATCCCCCCCCCCCGCCGCGGCGGGCCGCCGGCTCCGGAGGGGAACTGTCCCGCCGCGCTCGGGGCTGTGTTTAGTTCATTTCGCTCTTACAAGCGCGTCTATTTGCTTATGCAGTGTCCGCCTAACCGCTGCCCGGCCACTGCGGAAGGTGCGGCGGCGCTGCGCAGGAGCCGCCTCGGCCCGGCCTGGCCCGGCCTTCTCTCGGGGCTTGCAGGCTGTCCGGAGCCCGGCTCCTCACGGAAGCGGTCCCCCGCGGCGTGAGGCGGCCGGGCAGGCGGGAAGGGCCCCGTGCTGGGGAGCGGTGCGGAGCAGAGTAGCCCCTGCAGAGGAGGTTTCATAAACAAACCCCGCTGTTTCCGGCAGCTCCGTCCCGCCCCGGCCCCGGCCCCTGCTCTGCGCTGCAGGCCTCGGCGCCTTCCCAGAAGTTCTGAACTCTTCCAGCCTTCTGCGCTGAAGCCTGCCGGCCTTCCCTAGCAGGTAGAAAGGAGATTTTCATGCAAACATTTGTTTTATTCCGCAGGAGCTTGTTCCAGAAGCGTATTTAGGCTTAAAAACGTACATTTGAAGGGCCTGCCACGCTTGCTGATGGGTGTTGAGGCTGGCTGGTGCTCCTCCTGGGGTGCCCCGTCTTTGCTAGCAGGGCGTGGGTGTCCTTTCGGTCCTTTAGTGCCCGATTTTCCTGTTGGCTCTTCCCTGCCCGTGGCCAGTGAGGTCGGAACTCGATGACCTTTAAGGTCCCTTTCAAGCCTAATCACTCTGTGGCTGCATTGTTGATGTGTTGCAGGGGTGTTCGGCGTTTCTTGAAGGTCCTGCAAGCTACCTTTTGTTATGGTTATGCACACCCCCACCCCCATCCCCCCCACCCCAAAATAATGCTTAAACTGCAGGAGGTTTATGGTTTGGGTTTAGGTAGTGTTGGAATTCTTCGGTGCTTGAGGTTTGGGATTGTTTTGGTTTGGTTTTTTCCAGCTGTGCCCAGAAAGAGGAGGGAAAGGTGGAGGGAAAGATGGGAATGGTGCTGAAGGAGAGCTCAGCAGTAAGGTGAGAGAAGCAGCTCAAGGAGGAGCAGAGTGTGCAGTGCTGGAGGGTGTTTGATTCCCAGCTGGCAGCGGAGCTGGTGGCTTCAGGGAGCTGCAGGTTGGGAATTTCCTTGGAACACAGAGGTGCAAAGGCTCAGCTGCTGCTTTGGCTGAGGTTCCACCCTTCAGGAAGGACCTCAGCAGTTCCTGTATCCCAGACTGCCCACAGAGTGCAAAGGCAGCTCTGGGGAAGCTTTGGGGGGGCCAGTTTTTGGTCCTGGAATTTAAGGTGACTGAACTGAAGGCAAAGGCAGGATGGGGGAAAGAGAAGAGCTTCCCTTTCCTACCCTGGGATTGCCTTTTAGTGCCTGGCCTGCTTGCTTCTCAGTCACTTCCCTGATGTAGATGACTGGGTGGGCAGTTCTGGGGCTGGTGGGGAAGAGTTAATCCTTTTGTGACTTACAGAGTGGAAAGCTGGATCTAAATTTAGATGTTGGAGGCTTTTTTTAAAGCTCTGAGTGCCTGCAGGGTTGGCACAGGGCTGCAGGAGCCTCCTCTTCATCTGAACACTTTTCTCTGCCCAGTTCTTCTTGCTTCTGCCTTTGGCATGTGGTGGTGGCAGACAGAAGTCACACCAGGCCCAGATGTGTTGCAGCTGGGTGCAGCCACGGGTTTTGTAGCTCCTCTTTGCTTTTCTTTCAGTGGGGATGTGAAATTGGAAGCAAAGCCAAACTTTGGTGGTGGTTTGGTTTGGTTTTGCTTGCTCCCCAGAGGGCACTAAGTGGTTTGGTCATTTTGGAAACAACAAAAACCCCTAACCAACCACAGTGAAACAAAATAAATCCCAGAATGCCAGCGGGGGTGGGGCTGGAATGGACCTCTGGAGCTCACTCAGCCCAGCCCCCTACCCCAGCAGGGCACCCCCAGTAGCTTGCCCAGCAGCACAATGCCCAGGGGGGGCTGGAAGGGACCTCTGGAGCTCACCCAGCCCAGCCCCTGCCCCAGCAGGGCCCCCCCAGCAGCTTGCCCAGCAGCACAGTGCCCAGGGGGGGTTGGAAGCTCTCCACACCAGCAGACTCCACAACCTCTCTGGGCAGCCTGCTCCAGGCCTCCAGCAGCCTCACCCCAAACAACTTTCTCCTCCTGCTCAGCTCCAACCTCCTGGCTGCCACTCTGTGCCCCTTGCTGTCCCTTGTGCTGTCCCTGGGCACCACTCAGCAGAGCCTGGCCCCAGCCTCTTGCCCCCCACAGCTCCTTTAGCTCTTGCTGAGCATTGCTCAGCTGCCCTCTGGGGCTGCTCTGCTGCAGGCTCCCAGCCCCAGGGCTCTCAGCCTTTGCTGCTCCCAGAGCTGCTCCAGGCTCCTCAGCAGCTCTGCAGCCTCCCCTGGGCTCTCCCCAGCAGTTCCCTGTCCCTCTGCAACGGGGGAGCCCAGGACTGGACCCAGTGCTCCATCTGTGGCCTCACCAAGGCAGAGTAGAAGGGCAGGAGAACCTCCCTTGCCCTGCTGGCTACACTCTTCATGCCCCCCAGGAGACCAACGGCCTCCTTGGCCACAAGAGGCAGATGGAGCAGCTGTGCCAAGGGGAAGTGAAAGCTGCTGTGTCTGCATGCTTAGCAGGCATCAATTTAGTTCTGAGCACTCTTTGGAGCTTGGCTGCCTGATAATTGCCATGAAATTGGCTCAGCACTCAGCACCCCCCAGAGGCAGCGCAGCTGACCTCTTTTCTTTGCCTCTGCACTGTCCTGCCCCTTCCCCAGGCACCCTGCAGTGGAATCCTGGGTCATAGTATCATAGTATCAGTCAGGGGTGGAAGGGAGCACAAGGATCAGCCAGTTCCAACCCCCCTGCCATGGGCAGGGACACCCCACACTAGATCAGCCTGGCCACAGCCTCACCCAGCCTGGCCTTAAACACCTCCAGGGACAGGGCCCCAACCACCTCCCTGCACAACCCATTCCAGGGCTTCACCACTCTCCTGGGGAAGAACTTCCTCCTCCCCTCCAGCCTCAATCTCCCCACCTCCAGCTTCATTCCATTCCCCCTAGTCCTAGCACTGCCTCAGATCCTGAGCAGTCCCTCCCCAGCCTTCCTGGAGCCCCCTTCAGATCCTGGAAGGCCACAATGAGGTCACCTGGGAGCCTTCTCTTCTCCAGACTCAACAGCCCCAACTCCTTCAGTCTGTCCTCACAGGAGAGGTGCTCCAGCCCTCTGCTCATCCTCCTGGCCCTGCTCTGGACACCTTCCAGCACCTCCAGATCCCTCTTGTCATAGGTCACCGAGCTCTGGTCCTTCTCTCCTGTCTGAGGCTCTGTCTGGGAGCTCTTCTGTGTCTGCAACTCAGAACGGCCTGGAGGCGGCTGCAGGAGATGGGGTGGAGGCGGGCAGGGAAATCGCTGTGGCTGGAGGGGCTGCGGCTGGAGGCAGCTCTGCTGGCTTCGAGTCACAGCCAGAGAGAGGCTGGTGGTGCACAGCAGGGGGAGGCTGGCAGGGGAGGCTGGCTGTGCGCTGGGGGGGAGGCCGGCAGAAGAGGCCAGCAGTGTGCACTGGGGTCCGGTGGCCCCTCTGAGGGTTAGGCTCCTGTCTCCTCGCTGGGACACACTCAAAGTACTTTGAAATCCTCTATCAGGGTGTCCTGGGGCTGAGAGCCTGCAGCAGAGCAGCCCCAGAGGGCAGCTGAGCAATGCTCAGCAAGAGCTAAAGGAGCTGTGGGGGGCAAGAGGCTGGGGCCAGGCTCTGCTGAGTGGTGCCCAGGGACAGCACAAGGGACAGCAAGGGGCACAGAGTGGCAGCCAGGAGGTTGGAGCTGAGCAGGAGGAGAAAGTTGTTTGGGGTGAGGCTGCTGGAGGCCTGGAGCAGGCTGCCCAGAGAGGTTGTGGAGTCTCCTGGTGTGGAGAGCTTCCAGCCCCCCTGGGCACTGTGCTGCTGGACAAGCTGCTGGGGGAGCCCTGCTGGGGCAGGGGCTGGGCTGGGTGAGCTCCAGGGGTCCCTTCCAGCCCCCCCTGGCTGTTTCCTGTGTGCCCTGCCCTGGGTCATCCTCCTTTGGTAGGGGGGTTGGCCTGGCAGGTCTGCAGAGGCCCCTCCCAGCCTCCCGTTCTGTGATGGTGTCTCTGGTGCTGAGTGGTTCATGAGCAGATGTTTACTGAAGTGCTTGGTGGATCCACACTGCTCCGGAGGAAGCTCTGAACCTTCCCTGCCCTTAACCCCAGCTGAAACCTTGCAGAAATAGTTTGTAATGGCTCTTGGATGGTACAATTGAAATGCCTTCAGGCAGCCTGGGGTCAGGATGTCAGCTGGGCTGGCAGCAGAGCCTGGGCTGTGCAGGCACCGCTGCAGACACGGCCTGGGGGGAGCCTGGGGCAGGCTCTGGGGCATGTCCTGCGGTCAGGCACCTGCCACACGCACTCTGGCTCTGGAGTTTCAGCTCTGATGCGTTGGGAGGGTCTGTTGAAGGAGACTTTGAAAACAAGAGGCTGCCAGGGAAGAGTTTGGGCACCAGATGTGCCTCCTGCTGCTCCAACAGGCTGGCAGTGGGAGGATGCTGGGCCTGCCCCAGGGGTTGGGGAGGATCTTGGGGTCACCACTGATGACTTACATTAGTGGTACTGAATCCAAAGGCAGGAGCTCACACTGGGCTCAGCTTAGAGCTACTCACTCCCAGAAGGACATTGAGAGGCTGGGGCAGGGCCAGAGAAGGGCAACAGAGCTGGGGAAGGGTCTGGAGAGCAGGGCTGGGGAGGAGCAGCTGAGGGAGCTGGGGGTGTTCAGCCTGGAGCAGAGGAGGCTGAGGGAGACCTCATTGCTGGCCTGCCTCAGGAGCAATGTGGGCAGCAGGAGCAGGGCAGGGATTGTGCCTCTCTGCTGGGCACTGCTGAGGCCACACCTTGGGTGCTGGGTTCAGTTTGGGCTCCTCGCTCCCAGAAGGACACTGAGGGCTGGAGCAGGACCAGAGAAGGGCAACCAAGCTGGGGAATGGTCCAGAGAGCAGGGCTGGGGAGGAGCAGCTGAGGGAGCTGGGGGTGTTCAGCCTGGAGCAGAGGAGGCTGAGGGAGACCTCATTGCTCTCTGCAGCTCCCTGAGAGGAGGCTGCAGGGAGCTGGGGGTTGGGCTCTGCTCCCTGCCTAACAAGTGATAGGACAAGGGGAAGTGGCCTGGATTTGCTTCAAGAGAGGCTTAGGTTGGACATGAGAAGAAACTTCTTCCCTGAAAGGTTTCTTACAGCCTGGCCCAGGGAGGTGGTGGAGTCCCTGTCCCTGGAGGTGCTCACCAGGGGATTGGATGTGGCACTTGGAGCCATGGCTTAGTTAGTCAGGAGGTGCTGGGTGGCAGGTTGGACTTGATGATCTCTGAGGTCTTTTCCAGCCTTGTTGGTTCCATGATTCTCTGCCTGGAGGTGTTTAAGAGACACAGAGCTGTGGTGCTGAGGGCCAGGAGTTAGTCCCAGCCTGGGCAGGGTTAGAGGATGGGCTGGGTGAGCTGGAAGGGCTTTCCAACCACATCAGCTCTCCACTCTCTGCCTACCTCACCCTGAACCTGCCCTGGTGTGCTGCTGCTGAGGAGCTGACCCACATCACTCTGCACTGAGTGTTTGGAGTGGGGGGAGGATGAGAGGCTAAGGCACCTGAGAGCTTCTGCTGCCCCAGGGCCGCAGACAGAGCGCTGCACACCGCGGGAGGCCTTGTGCAGAGCAGGGGGGGCTGCAGGTGCCTGGGTCGGGGGCCTTTGGGCTGCTTTGTTGTCGGGTCTGGGGTTTTGTGTTGCAGAAGGGCCTCGTTAGGCTTGGCCCCAGGGCGGTGACTCCAGTCTCCTCCTTCACCAAGCTTCTTGCTTTACGGTGTAGTAATAAACCAACTTGATGGCTATTTCCTATCTCCTGGTTCAAGCTTGGGAGGGGTTAGAAAGCTTCTCCTGGAGGCACTGCTGGCTCAGAAGAATAGTGAAGAGGTGATTGGGAACAGTCAGCATGGCTTCCCCAAGGGCAAATCCTGCCTGACCAACCTGGTGGCCTTCCCTGAGCAGGTGACAACATCAATAGCTGAGGGGGAGAGCAGCTGATGTCGTTTGCCTGGAGCTGAGCACAGCCTTCCACACTGTCCCACAGCACATCCTGGTCTCCAGGCTGGTGACACATGGGTGTGATGGGTGACCACTGGATGGATACAGAACTGGCTTGATGGCTGCACCCAGAGAGTGGCTGTCCATGGCTCCATGGCCCAGGGGAGGCCAGGGACAAGCAGAGTCCCTCAGGGATCAGTCCTGGGCCCAGGCTTGTTCAACCTCTCTGTGGGTGCCAGGGACAGTGGCACTGAGTGCAGCCTCAGCAGGGTTGCTGATGACACCAAGCTGTGTGGGGCAGCAGACAGCTGGAGGGAAGGGATCCATCCAGAGGGAGCTGGACAGGCTGCAGAGGTGGGCACAAGCCAACCTCAGGAGGTTCAATCAGACCAAGGGCAGGGTCCTGCAGCTGGGTGGAGGCAATCCCAGGCACAAATGCAGGCTGGGCAGGGACTGGCTGGAAAGCAGCCCTGAGGAGAGAGCCTTGGGGGTGCTGGGGGAGGAGAAGCTCAGCAGGAGCTCTCAGTGTGCACTTGCAGCCCAGAAAGCCAAGCAGAGCCTGGGCTGCAGCAGGAGAAGTGTGGCCAGCAGGGCAAGGGAGGTGATTCTCCCCCTCTGCTCAGCTCTGGGGAGACCCCACCTGGAGTCCTGCCTCCAGTTCTGGAGCCCCTATGACAAGAGGGATGTGGAGGGGCTGGAAGGTGTCCAGAGCAGGGCCAGGAGGATGAGCAGAGGGCTGGAGCACCTCTCCTGTGAGGACAGACTGAAGGAGTTGGGGCTGTACAGTCTGGAGAAGAGAAGGCTCCCAGGTGACCTCATTGTGGCCTTCCAGGATGTGAAGGGGGCTCCAGGAAGGCTGGGGAGGGACTGCTCAGGATCTCAGGCAGTGCTAGGACTAGGGGGAATGGAATGAAGCTGGAGGTGGGGAGATTGAGGCTGGAGGGGAGGAGGAAGTTCTTCCCCAGGAGAGTGGTGAAGCCCTGGAATGGGTTGTGCAGGGAGGTGGTTGGGGCCCTGTCCCTGGAGGTGTTTAAGGCCAGGCTGGCTGAGGCTGTGGCCAGGCTGATCTAGTGTGGGGTGTCCCTGCCCATGGCAGGGGGGTTGGAACTGGCTGATCCTTGTGCTCCCTTCCACCCCTGACTGACACTCTGGTTCTATGATACCATGGTGAGTGCTGGGCTTTGGTGCAGCCGGGGGCGCCCTGCAGTGGCTGCTGCTGCTGCTGCTGCTGGTGTTTCACAGTGCTGGTGGGTTTGAAATGTCTCCCACAAGAGGAAACACCACCCCAGCGACCTGGGAGTGCTGCTTCTTGTTCCTGACAGTAGGAGAACAAGCTCCCATCCTGGGGTGTCCTGGGCTGCAGCAGGAGCAGTGTGGCCAGCAGGGCTAGGGAGGTTCTGCTCCCCCTCTGCCCTGCCCTGGCCAAACCACAGCTGCAATACTGAGTCCAGTTCGGGGCTCCCCAGTTCCAGAGGGACAGAGACCTGCTGGGGAGAGTGCAGTGGAGGCTGTGAGGGTGACTGGGGGACTTGAACAGCTGTGCTGTGAGGAAAGGCTGAGAGCTGTTGAGCCTGGAGAGGAGAAGGCTGAGAGGGGATCTGAGCAATGTCTATCAACACCTGAGGGCTGGGGGGCAGGAGGAAGGGTCCAGGCTCTGTTTGGTGGTGCCCAGTGATAGGACAAGGAGCAAAGGGTATGTGCTGGAACCCAGTAGCTTCCTCCTAAACTTGAGGAGAAACTTACTTGGTGTGAGGCTGCTGGGGGCCTGGAGCAGGCTGCCCAGAGAGGCTGTGGAGTCTCCTGGTGTGGAGAGCTTCCAGCCCCCCCTGGCTGTGCTCCTGGGTGCCCAGCTCTGGCAGGGGGCTGGGCTGGGTGATGTCTGGAGGTCCCTCTCACCCCCTGCCTTTCTGTGATGCCAGGGTTTTCAGTGTGCTGTCAGTCTCCTTCTGCTTCCTTAAGCTCAGCTGGGGGAAGGCTGCAGCTGGAGCCAGATTGCTGAGGTGTTGCAGCTCTCAGATCCACTTCACCTCCCTTGCTTTCTGCCTGTCTGCTCCCACCAGCCCCCAAACCAGGCTCTTCTGGCTGACAGGATTTGCAGAGTGGATTGCTCCCTGCAGTGCCAGGTTGTCCTTAGCTCCAGAGTTTGTGCCTGCAAGCACAGCAGCAGCTCTGCTCTGCTCAGCCTGGCAAGGCACCAGTGCTGAGCTGCTTGCCTCTGGGCCTGCAGGATGTGTGGCCAGGGGGGGCAGCCACAGGCCTCACTGCTTTGTTCCACTGCTCTGAACAGCTGCAAGCTGCTTGGGGAGAGGGTTGAGGGTATGGTGGTCAGAGCTCAGCACCACATCCCTGCCTCTGCTCAACACCTCCAGGGATGAGGACTCCAGCACCTCCCTGGGCAGCCTGGGCCAGGCTTTGAGAAGCCTTTCAGGGAGGAAGTTTCTTCTCATGTCCAACCTGAACCTCCCCTGGGGCAACCTGAGGCCATTTCCTCTCCTCCTGTCACTGCTGCTTTGAAGAAGAGCCCAACCCCAGCTCCCTGCAGCCTCCTCTCAGGGAGCTGCAGAGGGCAGTGAGGTCTCCCTCAACCTTCTCTGCTCCAGGCTGAACACCCCCAGCTCCCTCAGCTGCTCCTCCCCAGCCCTGCTCTCCAGACCCTTCCCCAGCTCTGTTGCCCTTCTCTGGCCCTGCTCCAGCCCTCAATGTCCTTCTGGCAGTGAGGAGCCCAAAACTGAACCCAGCCCTCAAGCTGTGGCCTCCCCAGTGCCCAGCCCAGGGGCACCATCCCTGCCCTGCTGCTGCTGCCCACAGCATTGCTGCTGCAGGCCAGGCTGCTGCTGCCCTTCTTGCCCCCCTGGGCACTGCTGGCTCCTCTCCAGCTGCTGGCACCCAGCACCCCCAGGACCTTCTCTGCAGGGCAGTTTGCAGCCACTCTGCCCCCAGCCTGGAGCCTTCATGGGGTGGTTGTGACCCAAGAGCAGGACCCAGCCCTTGGCCTGTCTCTCCATCATCTTTCTCCTGTGGTGGCTTTGCTTGGCCTCTGTTGTCCTCAGGGGCTGGGGAGGGCCATATCTGGCTGGCAGTAATGGTGACAGGCCACCAGGAAAGCTCTCTGCTCCCCCAGCCTGCCCATGGAGGAGAGGTTCAGGCAGAGCTCCTCCACAGCACCTCAGCACAGCCCTGCTGCCTGCAGCAGCAGCATGCCCACCCCTGCCAGCCCTGGGAGTGCTGCTGCTGGGCCCTGCCTCCCTGTCTCCTGCCTGTGACATCCCCACAGGCTCTGCTCTGCTGCAGCTCCCTCAGCTTCAGGGGGGGTTGGGTTATGGAAGTGAGTTCCCCTTTGAATCATTCATCCTCCCTGCTGAAACTCCTGAAGCCCTCCTGGTGTTCCACCCCTGTGTGTCCCCCCCAGCTGCACCACGGGGTGAGTGGCCTCTGATGAGTCTGCAGCCTTTCCCTCTCCCCCCCTTTCCCTCTCCCCCCCTTTCCCTCTCCCCCCTTTCCCTCTCCCCCCCTTTCCCTCTCCCCCCCTTTCCCTCTCCCCCCCTTTCCCTCTCCCCCCCTTTCCCTCTCCCCCCCTTTCCCTCTCCCCCCCTTTCCCTCTCCCCCCCTTTCCCTCTCCCCCCCTTTCCCTCTCCCCCCCTTTCCCTCTCCCCCCCTTTCCTCTCCCCCCCCTTTCCCTCTCCCCCCCTTTCCCTCTCCCCCCCTTTCCCTCTCCCCCCCTTTCCCTCTCCCCCCCCTTTCCCTCTCCCCCCCTTTCCCTCTCCCCCCCTTTCCCTCTCCCCCCCTTTCCCTCTCCCCCCCTTTCCCTCTCCCCCCCTTTCCCTCTCCCCCCCTTTCCCTCTCCCCCCCCTTTCCCTCTCCCCCCCTTTCCCTCTCCCCCCCTTTCCCCTCTCCCCCCCTTTCCCTCTCCCCCCCCTTTCCCTCTCCCCCCCTTTCCCTCTCCCCCCCTTTCCCTCTCCCCCCCTTTCCCTCTCCCCCCCTTTCCCTCTCCCCCCCCTTTCCCTCTCCCCCCCTTTCCCTCTCCCCCCCTTTCCCTCTCCCCCCCCTTTCCCTCTCCCCCCCTTTCCCTCTCCCCCCCTTTCCCTCTCCCCCCCCTTTCCCTCTCCCCCCCCTTTCCCTCTCCCCCCCTTTCCCTCTCCCCCCCTTTCCCTCTCCCCCCCTTTCCCTCTCCCCCCCTTTCCCTCTCCCCCCCTTTCCCTCTCCCCCCCTTTCCCTCTCCCCCCCTTTCCCTCTCCCCCCCTTTCCCTCTCCCCCCCTTTCCCTCTCCCCCCCTTTCCCTCTCCCCCCCCTTCCCCTCTCCCCCCCTTCCCCTCTCCCCCCCTTCCCCTCTCCCCCCCTTCCCCTCTCCCCCCCTTCCCCTCTCCCCCCCTTTCCCAGTCAGAGTTGCTGAGAGCTGCCAAACAGAGAGGGACCTGGGGGTGCTGGTTGACAGCTGCCTGAACAGGAGCCAGCAGTGTGCCCAGGGGGACAAGAAGGCCAAGGGCATCCTGGCCTGCAGCAGGAACAGTGTGGCCAGCAGGAGCAGGGAGCTCATCCTGACCTGTGCTCAGCACTGCTCAGGCCACACCTTGAGTCCAGTTCTGGGCCCCTCAGGTTAGGAAGGAGGTTGAGCTGCTGGAAAGGTGTCCAGAGAAGGGCAACAAAGCTGGGGAGGGGTCTGGAGCACAGCCCTGTGAGGAGAGGCTGAGGGAGCTGGGGTTGCTTAGCCTGCAGAAGAGGAGGCTCAGGGGAGACCTTCTTGCTCTCTCCAACTCCCTGAAGGGAGGTTGGAGCCAGGTGGGGGTTGGGCTCTTCTCCCAGGCAGCCAGCACCAGAACAAGAGGACACAGTCTCAAGCTGTGCCAGGGGAGGTTTAGGCTGGAGGGGAGGAGAAAGTTCTTCACCAAGTAAGTTGTTTGTCATGGGAATGTGCTGCCCAGGGAGGTGGTGGAGTCACCATCCCTGGAGGTGTTCCAGAGGGGATTGGATGTGGCACTTGGAGCCATGGTCTAGTCATGAGGTCTGTGGTGACAGCTTGGACTCAATGATCCTCGAGGTCCTTTCCAACCTTAGCTGTACTGTGATACTGTGAGACTTCAAAGAGGGGAGTGTGCAAGTAAAGACAGACATCAAGAGCACTTGCCTAAACCAGCAGGGTTTGTGCCCAAAATGGCTCTGCCTGTGCAAGATGTGGAGAGCAGAGCCAGGGGAGGGGGAGGAGAGCACTCAGGGGAAGCTGCTGCAGCACAGTTGGGATCTGTTGGTTGATTGTGTTGAGGTTTGACCTTCAGCATTCTGAGTGTCACTAACTTGTGTTTCACAGCAGGGCTTGGGCTGGGAGGGAGCTCAAAGCTCAGCCAGCTCCAGCCCCCTGCCATGGGCAGGGACACCTCCCACCAGCACAGGCTGCTCAAGGCCTCATCCAGCCTGGTCCTGAACACCTGCAGGCAGGAGGCAGCCACAGCCTCCCTGGGCAGCCTGTGCCAGAGTCTCCCCAGCCTCACTCTCAACAATTTCTTCCTCCTCTCCACTCTCAGTCTCCTCTCTCCCAGCTCAAAGCCATTGTTCCTCAGCCCTGGCACTCCCAGCCCTTGTCCAAAGTCCCTCCCCAGCTCTCCTGGAGCCCTTCAGGCACTGCAAGGCTGCTCTGAGGTCTGCCTGCAGCCTTCTCTCTCCAGGCTGCACAGCCCCAGCTCTCCCAGCCTGGCCCCACAGGGGAGGTTCTGCAGCCTCTGCTCACCTTGGTGGCCTCCTCTGGAGCCTCTCCAGCAGCTCCAGGTCCTCCTTGTGCTGGGGGCCCAGAGCTGGAGGCAGTGCTGCAGGTGGGGGGCTGAGCAGAGCAGAGCAGAGGGGCAGAATCCCCTCCCTGTGCTGCTGCTCTCCCTGCTCTGGATTCAGCCCCCAGCTGGAGCCCTTTGCTTGTGGCAGCTTGCAGGGATCTGCCTTGGTGCTGTGTAGCTGTGGTTTGATTGTCACTGGGAGTGTGGCTCCTGAGCTGTCTCTCAGTGTCTGCCAGGTTTGCTGCCAGCCTGTGCTGGTGCACAGTAGTTGCTGTGAATGCCTTGAGATGTGCCAAATCAAATCTCCTGCCTTCTGTGGAGGAGTGGTTGTGGGGTCTGAGCCTTCTGAGCTGGATGACAGAGCTGAGAAAAAGCCTTTCCCTAAGCAGCCCTAAATCCCATCCTCTTCCTCCATGTTCCTCTGCAGCTGAGCAGGGCAGAGGGTTTGATGTGCAGCACCCTGTCCCCTGCCAGGCCTTGCTGGCAGGGCCTGCACTGCACTCCAGTTCTGCATGCTGCAGCTAGTCCTGGCAGCACAGAATGGCTCAGGGTGGAAGGGACCTCACAGATACCTGCTCACAGATACCTGCTCCAAGCCCTGCCATGGGCAGGGGCAGCTCCCATCAGCACCACCCAGGCCTCATCCCAGCCTGGCCTTCAACTCCTCCAGGCAGGAGGCAGCCACAGCCTCCCTGGGCAGCCTGTGCCAGATCTCCCCAGCCTCACACTGCAGAGCTTCTTCCTCAGCTCCACTCTAACCCTGCTCTGCCTCAGCTCCAAACCATTCCCCATTGGCCTGGCTCCAGACCCCCTCAGCAGAAGTCTCTCTGCAGCCTTCCTGCAGGATCCCTTCAGCTCCTGGCAGGCAGCTCTGAGGTGCCCCTGGAGCCTTCTCCTCTGCAGGCTGCACAGCCCCAGCTCCCTCAGCCTGTGCTCCCAGCAGAGCTGCTCCAGCCCTGGCAGCATCTTTGTGGCCTCCTCTGGCCTCTCTCCAGCAGCTCTGAGTCCTTCTGCTGCTGGGGACAGCAGAGCTGGAGGCAGGACTGGAGGTGAGGTCTGAGCAGAGCTGTGAAGTCCCTTTGATAGTCCAGAGGAGAGTTCTGGTGTTGTTTTCAGGGGGGAGTTGTGGTTGTACCTTCCCTGCCCCCCAGGAGCTGTGGTTGTACCTTCCCTGCCCCCCCAGGAGCCCAGAGCTGGCTCTCCCTGCCCAGCTGGGGCTCACAAGCAGCTGCTTCCACCTAGCTCAGCAGGGATGTGAAACCTCCCTCAGGGGTGAGCTGTGGACACCTCTGACTTGAAACTGGGCCAGCTCCAGGTTGTGGAGTCTCCTTCTCCAGAGGAGTTCAGGACCCACCTGGACCTGTTCCTGTGTGGCCTGCTCTGAGTGGCCCTGCTTTGCAGGGGGTTGCATTCTGTGATCTCTGGAGGTCTCTTCCCACCCCTCCCATTCTGTGAAACCCCTTAGTGGCCTGAGGAGCCTGGGTGGGGTGGCTTGGAAGAGGCTTTAAAGCTCAGCCAGCTCCAAGCCCCTGCCATGGGCAGGGACACAGCCATGGTGTCTGCATGGGCTTGGGGGTAGTTACAGCTTCATGGCATCACAGCATGGGTTGGGTTGGGAGGGAGCTCAGAGCTCAGCCAGCTCCAGCCCCCTGCCATGGGCAGGGACACCTCCCACCAGCCCAGGCTGCTCAAGGCCTCATCCAGCCTGGTCCTGAGCCCCCTCCAGGCAGGAGGCAGCCACAGCCTCCCTGGGCAGCCTGTGCCAGAGTCTCCCCAGCCTCACTCTCAACAACTTCTTCCTCCTCTCCACTCTCAGTCTCCTCTCTCCCAGCTGCAGAGCTGTGTCCCTTCCACCATTCCCCTCCCAGTGGATGTTGCTAGCTGCCTTGGGGCCTGCTCTGCTGGTGCAGGTGGAGCAGCAGCACACCTCACTGAAGTTTGCCTTCTTGCAGGGAGCAGCTTCCTGATGCCCTGCCATGGATGATGACAGCCAGGATGAGCTCATCAACAAGAATGCTGAACTAGGCAAGGGCAAAAGGCAGAGTCTTGCTCTCCTCAGTGAAACAGGTAAGGGCAGCCCCCCTTCCTCTCTCTCCCCCCTTCCCTTCTCTCCCCCCTTCCCCTCTCTCCCCCCTTCCCCTCTCTCCCCCCTTCCCTCTCTCCCCCCTTCCCCTCTCTCCCCCCTTCCCCTCTCTCCCCCCTTCCCCTCTCTCCCCCCTTCCCTCTCTCCCCCCTTCCCCTCTCTCCCCCCTTCCCCTCTCTCCCCCCTTCCCCTCTCTCCCCCCTTCCCCTCTCTCCCCCCTTCCCCCTCTCTCCCCCCTTCCCCTCTCTCCCCCCTTCCCCTCTCTCCCCCCTTCCCCTCTCTCCCCCTTCCCCTCTCTCCCCCCTTCCCCCTCTCTCCCCCCTTCCCCTCTCTCCCCCCTTCCCCTCTCTCCCCCTTCCCCTCTCCCCCCCTTCCCCTCTCTCCCCCTTCCCCCTCTCTCCCCCCTTCCCCTCTCTCCCCCTTCCCCTCTCTCCCCCCTTCCCCTCTCTCCCCCCTTCCCCTCTCTCCCCCCTTCCCCTCTCTCCCCCCTTCCCCTCTCTCCCCCCTTCCCCTCTCTCCCCCCTTCCCCTCTCTCCCCCCTTCCCCTCTCTCCCCCCTTCCCCTCTCTCCCCCCTTCCCCTCTCTCCCCCCTTCCCCTCTCTCCCCCCTTCCCCTCTCTCCCCCCTTCCCCTCTCTCCCCCCTTCCCCTCTCTCCCCCCTTCCCCTCTCTCCCCCCTTCCCCTCTCTCCCCCCTTCCCCTCTCTCCCCCCTTCCCCTCTCTCCCCCCTTCCCCTCTCTCCCCCCTTCCCCTCTCTCCCCCCCTTCCCCTCTCTCCCCCCTTCCCCTCTCTCCCCCCTTCCCCTCTCTCCCCCCTTCCCCTCTCTCCCCCCTTCCCCTCTCTCCCCCCTTCCCCTCTCTCCCCCCTTCCCCTCTCTCCCCCCTTCCCCTCTCTCCCCCCTTCCCCTCTCTCCCCCCTTCCCCTCTCTCCCCCCTTCCCCTCTCTCCCCCCTTCCCCTCTCTCCCCCCTTCCCCTCTCTCCCCCCTTCCCCTCTCTCCCCCCTTCCCCTCTCTCCCCCCTTCCCCTCTCTCCCCCCTTCCCCTCTCTCCCCCCTTCCCCTCTCTCCCCCCTTCCCCTCTCTCCCCCCTTCCCCCTCTCTCCCCCCTTCCCCTCTCTCCCCCCTTCCCCTCTCCCCCTTCCCCTCTCTCCCCTCTCTCCCCCCTTCCCTCTCTCCCCTCCCCCCTCTCCCCCTTCCCCTCCCTCCTCCAACTTCTCCTCTCTTTCCTTTCTCAGAAAGCAATGCTGGCAATAGCTGTGACTCAGAAGATGAGACTGGAAGTGAGGAGGAAGAAGGTGACACTGAGGAAGAAGGAGGTGAGGACGACAAGGAAGAAAGTGAAGATGAAGAATTAGAAGGTAGGTCTCTTGGTGTGCATGAGCAGCATTCTGGTAATCACTGGGGGAAGAGTGAGATCAGGAAACAGGAGACTGCACACAACCACAGGAGTGGTGAGAGCAGCCTGCAGGAGAAGGCCTTGGGGGTGTCAGGGGGTCACAAACTCCCCAGGAGCCAGCACTGGGCCCTGGCAGCCCAGAGCCAGCTGAGTGCTGAGCTGCAGCCAGAGCAGGGAGAGCAGCAGCACAGGGAGGGGATTCTGCCCCTCTGCTCTGCTCTGCTCAGCCACCCACCTGCAGCACTGCCTCCACCTCTGGGGCCCCCAGCACAAGGAGGACCTGGAGCTGCTGGAGAGGCTCCAGAGGAGGCCACCAAGGTGAGCAGAGGGCTGCAGAACCTCCCCTGTGGGGCCAGGCTGGGAGAGCTGGGGCTGTGCAGCCTGGAGAAGAGAAGGCTGCAGGGAGACCTCAGAGCAGCCTTGCAGTGCCTGAAGGGCTCCAGGAGAGCTGGGGAGGGACTCTGGACAAGGGCTGGAAGTGCCAGGCTGAGGGACAGTATCACAGTATAACTTAGGTTGGAAAGGACCTCGAGGAAAATGGCTTTGAGCTGGGAGAGAGGAGACTGAGAGTGGAGAGGAGGAAGAAATTGTTGAGAGTGAGGCTGGGGAGACTCTGGCACAGGCTGCCCCAGGGAGGCTGTGGCTGCCTCCTGCCTGGAGGGGTTCAGGACCAGGCTGGATGGGGTGCTTGGTGCCATGGGTTAGTTGATTAGGTGGTGTTGGATTGGTTGATGGGTTGGATGTGATGATCTTGAAGGTCTCTTCCAACCTGGTTTGGTTTATTCTAAATAAATGGTTTGTTCTAAATCCCCAGCTAGGTCAGGTGGTCCAGAGCCCTGGCCAGCCTCACCATGAAGATAGGATAGGGTAGGGTAGGATAGGATAGGATAGGATAGGGTAGGATAGGGTAGACCAGGTTGAAAGACCCTCAAGATCATCAAGTCCAACCTATCATCCAACGCCACCTAATCAACTAACCCATGGCACCAAGCACCCTATCAAGTCTCCTCCTGAACACCTCCAGGGGATGGGGACTCCACCACCTCCCTGGGCAGCACATTCCAATGGCAATCACTCTCTCTGTGTAGAACTTCCTCCTGACCTCCAGCCTAAATATCTCCAGGGATGAGGCCTCAACCATGTGGAAGGGACCTTAAACATCATCCAGCTCCAACCCCTGCCATGGGCAGGGACACCTCAAACCAGCACAGATTGCTCCAGGCCTCATCCAGCCTGGCATTAAACACCTCCAGGCAGGAGGCAGCCACAGCCTCCCTGGGCAGTCTGTGCCAGAGTCTCCCCAGCCTCACTCTCAACAATTTCTTTCTCCTCTCTCCCAGCTCAAAGCCATTGTTCCTCAGCCTGGCACTCCCAGCCCTGGCAAAGGCTGGTCACAGTGGTGTTCCTCAGGGCTCCCTGTTGGACCACTTCTGTTTGCCATCTTTATTGATGACCTTGATGAAGACCCAGAGTCTGTCAGCAGTCAGTTCTCAGGTGACAGCAAGTTAGATGCTGAGTGTTGCTCTGCACCAGGCAGGGAGGCTCTGCAGAGGCACTTGGAGAGGTTGGATCCATGGCCAAGGTTACCAGGAGCAGCTTCAGCAAGGCCAAGTGCCAGGTCCTGCCCTTGGGGCACAGCAACCCCAAGCAAGGCTCCAGGCTTGGGGCAGTGTGGCTGAAAGCTGCTGGCAGGAAGGGACCTGGGGTGCTGATGGCCAAGCAGCTGAACAGGAGCCAGCAGTGTGCCCAGGGGGCCAAGAAAGCCAAAGGCCCTCCTGGCTGGGATCAGCAATGCTGTGTCCAGAGGAGCAGGGAGGGGATGGTGCCCCTGGGACTCGGCTCTGGGGAGGCCACACCTGGAGTGCTGTGCCCAGTCCTGGGCTCCTCAGTGCCAGAGAGCTGTGGAGGTGCTGGAGCCAGGGCAGAGCAGGGCAAGGAAGCTGGGAAGGGCCTGGGCAATAAATCTGGTGAGGAGAGACTGAAGGAGCTGGGGCTGGTTAGAGTGAAAGAGAGGAGGCTGAGGGAGGCCTCAGTGGTGTCTCCAGCTCCCTGAGAGGAGGCTGTGGAGAGGCTGCTGCTGGTCTCTCCTCCAGGTCATTAGGGACAGGACAAGAGGGAATGGCCTCAAGCTGCCCCTGGGGAGGTTCAGGCTGGAGAGTAGGAAGAAATTTTCCCACAAGAGTGGTCAGGGACTGGAAAGTGCTGCCCAGGGGGGTGGTGGAGTCCCCAAGCCTGGAGGTGTTTGAGGGAGGTTTGGGCTGTGGTGCTTGGGGCTGTGGTTTAGGGCTGAGCCTTGCAGAGCAGGGTCCTGGGTTGGCCTTGGTGCTGCTGAGGCTCTGTTCCCAGCTGGCTGTTTCTGTGGTTCTGTGAAAAGTCCCTCCCCAGCTCTCCTGGAGCCCTTCAGGCACTGCAAGGCTGCTCTGAGGTCTGCCTGCAGCCTTCTCTCCTCCAGGCTGCACAGCCCCAGCTCTCCCAGCCTGGCCCCACAGGGGAGCTGCTCCATCCTGATCATTTTTGTGGCTTCCTCTAGACCCTCCCCAGCAGGTCCAGGTCCTTCTTGTGCTGTGATCTCCAGAGCTGGGCAGAGCACTGCAGGTGAGGTCTCACCAGGGCAAAGTGCCTTAAAGCCCCCAAGCCCTCCCTGAATAGCCAGATGAGAACTTTGTACTGCCTTCACTTCTGAGCTGCAGTGCTGGGGGGTGGCCTGCCCTGCCCTGCCCTGCTCTCTGCTGCTTTTGATCCTCTGTTGTTTTTCTGCTGTCTGTCCTTTTAATCTCTGGCAAGACCAGTCACATTAGCAGGCTTTAGTTTTTTGCCAGTGTAATCCAGGGCTCTTTAGTGAAGGGATTTAGGAAGGAAGAAAACAGCCCAAGTCAGTGCCTCAGAGCAGAGAGGCCATGCTTGGCCCTTGCAGCTCCATTTCATGAGCTTACCTGCAATGTCCTGGGAGCTGCTGCCCCATTCTGCTCCCCCTTCCCTGCCACACACTCCTTTGCCCTCTCTGCTGGAGCCCAGCAGCACAACAGAGTTGTCAGTCATAGTCACAGCAGGGTTGGGTTGGAAGGGAGCTCAAAGCTCAGCCAGCTTCAGCCCCCTGCCCTGGGCAGGGACCCCTCCCTGGTTGTACCTTCCCTGCCCCCCAGGAGCCCAGAGCTGGCTCTCCCTGCCCAGCTGGGCTCACAAGCAGCTGCTTCCACCTAGCTCAGCAGGGATGTGAAACCCCCCTCAGGGGTGAGCTGTGGACACCTCTGACTTGAAACTGGGCCAGCTCCAGGCTGTGGAGTCTCCTTCTCCAGAGGAGTTCAGGACCCACCTGGACCTGTTCCTGTGTGGCCTGCTCTGAGTGGCCCTGCTTTGCAGGGGGTTGGATTCAGTGATCTCTGGAGGTCTCTTCCCACCCCTCCCATTCTGTGAAACCCCTTAGTGGCCTGAGGAGCCTGGGTGGGGTGGCTTGGAAGAGGCTTTAAAGCTCAGCCAGCTCCAAGCCCCTGCCATGGGCAGGGACACAGCCATGGTGTCTGCATGGGCTTGAGGTAGTTACAGCTTCATGGCATCACAGCAGGGTTGGCTTGGAAGGGAGCTCAAAGCTCAGCCAGCTCCAAGCCCCTGCCATGGGCAGGGACACCTCCCACCAGCACAGGCTGCTTAAGGCCTCATCCAGCCTGGTCCTGAAGCCCTCCAGGCAGGAGGCAGCTCCCTCAGCTGCTCCTCCCCAGCCCTGTTCTCCAGACCCTTCCCCAGCTTGGTTGTCCTTCTCTGACTCTGCTCCACCCCCTCAATATCTTTCCTGTAGTGAGGGCCTCAAAACTCAACCCAGGAATCAAGTGGTCTCCAAAGGGATTTTAAGAGCCCTTAGAGCTGAGTTCTGCAGCAATGCAGACAAAAAGTGCCACAGCCCCTGCAAAAGAACAGGTGGTGGCCATTCCAACTGCTCTGGCAGCAGGGCCAGGAAGCAGTGCACCTGAACAGCCAGGTGTGAGGCAGGTCCTACAGCTCATGCTTGCTGGGCTGATCCCTGCAGTGCAGCTGCCAGGACCTGACAGCAAACCCAGCAGCCCTGCTTCACAGGTCATAGATTCACAGCAGGGGTTGGGCTGGAAGCACAGGCTGCTCAAGGCCTCATCCAGCCTGGTCCTGAACCCCTCCAGGCAGGAAGCAGCCACAGCCTCCCTGGGCAGCCTGTGCCAGAGTCTCCCCAGCCTCACTCTCAACAATTTCTTCCTCCTCTTCACTCTCAGTCCTCCTCTCTCCCAGCTCAAAGCCATTGTCCTTGATGTCCTTTCCAACCTAAGTTATACTGTGATACTGTCCCTCAGCCTGGCACTCCCAGCCCTTGTCCAGAGTCCCTCCCCAGCTCTCCTGGAGCCCTTCAGGCACTGCAAGGCTGCTCTGAGGTCTCCGTGGAGCCTTCTCTCCTCCAGGCTGCACATCCCCAGCTCTCCCAGCCTGGCCCCTGCATGTTTCTTTCAGCTTGGGTGCCAGTGGCAAGCAGAGCTCCACAGAGCAAGGCAGAAACCCTCTCTGTTCTCTCTCTCTCTCTCTCTCTCTTTTTAAGATTGTGAAGAGGATGAGGAAGAGGAGGAGGAGGAGGAGGAAGAAACTGAGGCCTCTGTGGGGGACCTGAGTGAGCCTCTGAAATTAGAGGCATGTGCAAATGGAGCAAGCGTCTCCTCTGATGAGGATGGGGAGAACTGCCCCATCTGCCTCAACAGCTTCAGGGATCAGGCTGTGGGCACTCCTGAGAGCTGCTCCCACTACTTCTGCCTGGACTGCATCGTGGAGTGGTCTAAGGTGAGCCCTGTGGTCCCTCATGTCCTGTTGCTGCCTTCTGCTGGCTGCTCTGCTCTCCCCCTGCCCCCCTGCTGGCCTGGAGGCAGAGCATTGGCCTGGCTGCTGGCTTGCTGAAGCTTTCTTTGGCTCACTGCTCTGGCAAGCATGGGTCTGTCTGCCCTGGACCCTTCCTGCTCTGTTCTCTGGGGCTGTACTGTCACACCAAGGCTGTTCCTAGGCACCTCAAAGGCACCACTAGTGCTGGCTTTCTGTTTGTGTGTTGATTTCTGTCTTGCTGAGCCCTGTGAGTGACTGCTGGCCTGGGGCTCTCTTGCAAAAAGGAACATTTCCAGCTGGCAGCCAGGCACCAATGGTGTGCCCCAGGGAGCAGTGCTGGGCCCTGTGCTCTTTAACATCTTCATTGATGATCTGGAGGAGGGGATGGAGTCCATCAGCAGTAAATGTGCAGCTGACAGCAAGCTGGGGGCAGGAGTTGATCTGCTGGAGGGTAGAGAGGCTCTGCAGAGGGACCTTGCCAGGCTGGGCAGATGGGCAGAGGCCAACAGGATGGCATTCAACAAGTCCAAGTGCCAGGGGCTGCACTTTGGCCACAGCAACCCCAGGCAGAGCTACAGGCTGGGGGCAGAGTGGCTGAGAGCAGCCAGGCAGAGAGGGACCTGGGGGTGCTGGTTGACAGCTGCCTGAACAGGAGCCAGCAGTGTGCCCAGGGGGACAAGAAGGCCAATGGCATCCTGGCCTGCATCAGGAACAGTGTGGCCAGCAGGAGCAGGGAGGTCATCCTGCCCTGTGCTCAGCACTGCTTAGGCCACACCTTGAGTCCTGTGTCCAGTTCTGGGCTCCTCAGGTCAGGAAAGAGGTTGAGCTGCTGGAAGGTGTCCAGAGAAGGGCAAGAAAGCTGGGGAGGGGTCTGGAGCACAGCCCTGTGAGGAGAGGCTGAGGGAGCTGGGGTTGCTTAGCCTGGAGAAGAGGAGGCTCAGGGAGACCTTCTTGCTCTCTCCAACCCTTTGCTCTCTCCAATCTCCTTTGCCCTTGTGCATTTCTCCCTGCCCAGCTCTCAGCCTAAGTCTCTCTGAGTAGCAGCACAAGCCTCCTGTGTCAGCCACCCTGCCCACTTTGGTGTCACCAGCAAACACCTCTGGGTTCAAACAAACCCAAAAATAGAATGGAATTGAACTAACCAGCTTGGAAGAGACCTTTGAGATCCTCCAGTCCAACCTTTCACCCAACACCTCCTGACAACTAAACCATGGCTCCAAGCACCCCATCCAGGCTCTGCCTAAACACCTCCAGGGATGGGGACTCCACCACCTCCCTGGGCAGCACATTCCCATGGCCAATCTGTCCTTGCTGGGAAGAACTTCCTCCTCACCTCCAGCCTAAACCTCCCCTGGCACAGCTTGAGACTGTGTCCTCTTGTTCTGGTGCTGGGTGCCTGGGAGAAGAGCCCAACCCCCACCTGGCTCCAACCTCCCTTCAGGGAGTTGCAGAGAGCAAGAAGGTCTCCCTGAGCCTCCTCTTCTGCAGGCTAAGCAACCCCAGCTCCCTCAGCCTCTTCTCACAGGGCTGTGCTCCAGACCCCTCCCCAGCTTTGTTTGCCCTTCTCTGGACACCTTCAGTGATTGGTTTCTGATTCATGATCTTGTTTGCAGAGCAGCTAAATCAGATTGAAGGGCTTCAAACACCAATGGCTGTTAAAATGGTCTCTTGTCCCAGGCACCCAGCAGCAGAACAAGAGGACACAGTCTCAAGCTGTGCCAGGGGAGGTTTAGGCTGGAGGGGGAGAGAAAGTTCTTCCCAGCAAGAGAGATTGGCCATGGGAATGTGCTGCCCAGGGAGGTGGTGGAGTCCCCATCCCTGGAGGTGTTTAGGAAGAGCCTGGATGGGGTGCTTGGTGCCATGGTTGAGTTGATCAGATGGTGCTGGGTGAGAGGTTGGACTGGATGATCTCAAAGCAACTTGTCCAACCTGGTCTCTCCCATCCTATCCCGTCCCTCCCTCTCCCTCTCCTCTCCCTCTCCCTCTCCCTCTCCCTCTCCCTCTCCCTCTCCCTCTCTCCCTCTCCCTCTCCCTCTCCCTCTCCCTCTCCCTCTCCCTCTCCCTCTCCCTCTCCTCTCCCTCTCCCTCTCCCTCTCCCTCTCCCTCTCCCTCTCCCTCTCCCTCTCCCTCTCCCTCTCCTCTCCCTCTCCCTCTCCCTCTCCCTCTCCCTCTCCCTCTCCCTCTCCCTCTCCCTCTCCCTCTCCCTCTCCCTCTCCCATACCCTCTCCCATACCCTACCCTACCCAGTGCTGCTTTAGTGCTTATTCCAGGACTAACTGAGGCTTTCCTGGTTAAAGCTTGCACCAAGTGATGTGATCCTGGATGGGAAGCAGGTTTCTCTTACTGAAATATCCTTTGTCTCCTGAAATATCTTTGGGTTTGTCTTACATCTTTTTGGGTTATTCTTCATTCTCTTTGGGGTTTCTGGGCTGCCTTTGGTTCCTTTCTGAGCTGTGTGTGTTTTGCCTCCCCAGAATGCCAACTCCTGCCCTGTGGATCGAATCCTCTTCAAGCACATCAACATTCGAGCACGCTTTGGGGGCAAAGTCCTGAAAAAGGTAAGGTTGGAGCTGCAGCAAACTGAACCCACAGAATGGGAGGGGTTGGAAGGGACCTCTGGAGATCCTCCAGTCCCAGCCCCTCTGCCAAAGCAGGGTCACCCAGGGCAGGGCACACAGGAACACAGCCAGATGGAGCTTGAAAGTCTCCAGAGAAGGAGATTCCACAGTTCCTCACAGAGTTGTTCAGGGCTGGAAGGGAGCTCAAGGCTCAGCCAGCTCCAACCCCTTGCCATGGGCAGGGACACCTCACACCACAGCAACTTGCTCACAGCCACCTCCAGCCTGGCTGCAAACACCTCCAGGCAGGAGGCTTCCACCACCTCCCTGGGCAACCTGGGCCAGGCTCTCACCACCCTCCTGGCCAACAACTTCTTCCTCACAGCCAATCTCAAGCTCCCCACTTCTAGTTCTGCTTTATCCCCCCCAGTCCTAACCCTCCCTGACACCCTCCAAAGTCCCTCCCCAGCTTGCTTGGAGCCCCCTGCAGCTCCTGGAAGGCCACCAGAAGGTCTCCCAGGAGCCTTCTCTCCAGCCTGCACACCCCCCAACTCTCTCAAACCTGTCTCTCTGGGCAGCCTGCTCCAGGGCTCCAGCACCCTCACACCAAGGAAGTTTCTCCTCTTGTTGAGGTGGAACTTCCTGGCTTCTAATTTGTGCTCATTGCTGCTTGTCCTGTCACTGGGCACCACTGAACAGAGCCTGGCCCCTTCATCCTGACAGCC